>NC_143014.1:267301101-267657351 GCF_055824585.1 Amblyomma mixtum | reverse complement strand
CGGTAAATTGGTTTTTGAAAAAAGGAAATGTATCTGTTTCGCATATCTCGGTGGACACCTGAACCTTGCTGTAACGGGAAGGAAGATGGGAATGAACGAAGACACTGTATTCACTGGACGTGCCTCTGTTCATTCCTAACCATCGAGCTGGCATGGCGGAGCGCTTAGTGTGCTCGTCTCGCACTCCGGAGTCCCTGGTTCGATCCCCCAACTCGACAAATTTCCCACTCGGTTTTCTTTATTTATCTGGTGTAACTAGAAAGCTTAATTAGGCTAATTGGTTAATTAAACAGTTAACTAAACTCAATCCCACTTACTTGGAGCATCACTATACGGTCCCTTAAAGTGGTTGCATGGTTACTAGCCAAAGTACAATTGGCTCCGCTTGAAATTCGTGCACTGTGACGTCACAACCATTTCGACCAATTGAAAAGCGTGACATTTCTGTCGACAGCTCTTGCTTACAACGATGAGGCAATAAAGGCTTCCGCCTTAAAATGCGATTGAGCAAAACTGTGCATGCCTACTCACTGGGCCATCAGTGTAAACTTGCAGGTGGTCCCCTAGACGCTGCTGTTCAGGTGTTCAGGAACCAAGGGTCTTATTTCCGCCAAAAGCAGCAGTTATTTTGTGCATAAGCCTGGGTTGTTGAGGTGGCAGTGAATGCCGTCATAAAACCGTGGCAACTTCTGCTGACACCCGTGTCCTGTGGGTGACCAACCCACATGCTTAGGATGTGAAGGGCTGCAAAAAACTGGCTTTGCATCCTAGCTCATAGTGGCCGGAGCAGGACGTGACCTGTTCAAATCTCTCCGAGGTGAACTAATTGTAGAAGCAGTCTTTGGAGGCCTGCAGATGCAAGGGAAGCCAATGGGCTTCTTCTAAGACCTTGCTAGAAGAAGCCTGGTGTGGTATCCCCAGCGCAGTCTTCAGACCTTTCCTGCGGGTGATCTGAAGGCACTTATACTGGTTGTCTGGTGATGACAGAAAAGTCAGTGAGTAAAGAATTATGCTGGTTCCAGTTGCTGAGTGCAGCTTTAACATTGTTGAAGGACCTATGCCCCATGTCACACCTGTGAAGAAGTACTGAAGTTTGGGCTAGTTGGTGTTGATGCATAATACAAAAATCTGTCGCAGCACGAACGAAACGGGGACAAGAGAGAGCGCTCATCCTGTCGTGTTTGTTCTCTCTTGTCCCCGTTTCGTTCGTGCTGCGACAGATTTTGTATTATGTCACACCTGCCAAGTCTTTCAGTATGTTTAGACTTGGCAGCGAGGAGGAAACGATATCCACCGCTGTCTTCCATTTCAGATGTGAGTCAAGGAGGATGCCCAGGAACCTTGCGTGGCATGCCTGATGAATCTATGTTCCTTGCCTATTAGGTCTAAGTGCGTGCAGTGATAACTTTCTGCTTGGAACAGCTCAAAGCAGAGCTTCTCTGCTGACAGGGAGAGTCTTAACATGGCCAAATGGCCGTACACTACTGCAAATGTTGATTTGCACTGATGACATCTGCATGTGGGTTTCCGGTTACCAGCATAAGCATCTAACGGTGATAGCACAGAGGGCTCTTTCTGTAATAAAGGATGCGGTGGACTGTGGCCAGTGCGTGTCCACTATTTTCAGACAAATTTTGAAAATCGGAGAATTGTTTCTATCGATCACATTGAACAGTTATCCCTGCCATAAGAAACAATGGGGAATGCTTTTGATGATAACAAAAACGTTAATAGAAAAAAGAAAATTCAGGACTTCCATCAGGTGATGGCGGATAGATTGATTGTTATAGTGAAATCTTCCAATTTGTGTAAAAATTGCATTCATCAAAGGTTTTCTGCTCAAAAATGCTTTTGTCCAGAATCGCTGGATGTGTTATCAACTGCTGTTTTTTAAGTTGTATCCTACTACAGCATTTATTCTCTTTTATTTCTTGATGCAGTTGGGATGAGTGGGTTCCTGAGAGCAGGGTACTTAAGTATGACGACACTAACCTCCAGAAGAAAAAGGAGCTTTATGAGGCTTATAGGTGAGTTTTTGTACATTCTTCTTTCTTTGCATGTTTGTATGTGAAGGAGCGTATATCATTCATCATTGGCATCATGTATCTATCTTGCAGCTTCAGGAGTTTTTATTACTTTTCCAGCATATGCTTGTGCACGTTTGGAGCAGTTGACATAATGCTAAATTGAACAGATCATGAACACAGGGAAAGCTGTTCCACAGTTGTCCTATATACTCATCGCTCTTGCTTCAAAATGTAGGGTTTTTTTTCTGCTGGGCATCCAGTGAGGCTATCATCGTCCTGCTGTCTAATGTCTCAAAGTATGTCTTTCACTTCATAATGGATTTAAGAAGCTAAAGATAATGGTTGGCAAAGGAGGGCAAGTCTTGACAGTAGGTAGAATATGGCAAACTTGCTAATTTGAACTACATCAACCGTGCTTATGAACATCACGTGCATTAAAAATTTTGAACTCCAATTGCCCAAATATTAACTACGTAGTGTGATAACAAAATTGTGTAATTTGGTGCTTGCTTGTTCTTGATTTGTTCATTATTGTTTTTTTATATACACCTCTCTGCTTGTACCCAAGGGTACACAGTATGTACTAAATAAATGAATATCCTTCTATTTAGAAATATTGAGAGCTAACTCTTGTTCTTGTTACTACTAATCATCAGCTTCAAAGTAGTACTCTGTTGTAAAAAGTGTGAAGGCTGTAAACTTTTTAGGAACATGGCATGATGGCTTGTATTAAAAAGCTGCATCAGCATGGAACGTCAAGATATAGGCTTTCAGCCAGTTACAAGCCATGAAGTGAAGGAGAAAGCACAATTGCTTGCATTAGATGCAGTAAATGTCTCTCATTGGGGTTATTTTCATGAGTTTTAATGCTGGTACTTTTATGTAACAAAATCAAGGTTTATATATGGTGCCTATACTACGAGGAATATGGCTGTTACATGCTGGGGTGGTTGTGCCATCCAGTGAGGTGCTCTGGTTAATACGTAGCAATCCCCAAAAAAAGTTATCAGTACCCTAGAGGCATGGAAGCAGTTCATGTTGAAAATGTCTCTTGGACGGTGTCACTGCACCTTTCACTGTTATTGGTGTGCTGGCTATGTGGCTTTCATTTAAGGTCAACGAGAGATATAGAACTTGCTGTTGCAGCAATCAATTTCCTCTTCAGTTGATCATTGTGGTGTCAGACATTTTCTTGAGGCATTGAAAAATTGTCATTGAAGTTTCATTGGCTTCTTCAGCTTTGCCAAACCACCACCTAAGTGCTGTACCAATATTAGATGTTGGCCGCCGCAGTGGCTCTGTGGTTATGGCGCTCGGCTGCTGAACCGAAAGAAGCGGGTTTGCTCCCGGCCATGGCAGTCAAATTTCGATGGCGGCAACATTCTAGAGGCCCATGTACTGTGCGATGTCAGTGCATGTTAAAGAACCCCAGGTAGTCGAAATTTCCGGCGCCCGTCACTACGGCGCCCTCATAGCCCGAGTCCCTTTGCGACGTTAAACCCCCATAAACCAAACTTGGAAACTACCTTGTCTCCCTTTGGTTGGGGTCTATTTTGCTTCTTTGTGATGTGCTGCTTAAAATCTCCCAGCAATTTGTTAGGAACCCTCTTTTCCCCTTGTAGACATGCAGAGGTCCAGTTCTGCTTTCATTGGCTGTACTACCATCAGCTGAGATGAGGCCTTCCATTTGGACAGGGTGCTCGGTGAAGCACAAGCAGCCATCTAGCAAGCTGGAGCTCGATTTCTCTGCCTGTTGTTTTTTTGAGGCCATCATTCACAGATCAAACTGCTGGTTTAACTGAGCTTTGATGTCCATGATGTCCACACGTGCTTAATGTCATTTCCTAGCACAAATTTTTGAAATGTTTTGCTAACAGGGTGCATGTTATTGTCAGTCACTGTGTAGCTTGATGCCAAATACCTTGCAATGATGTCCCTCAAGTGATCTGCCCGGCATGAAAGCAGCTTTAAACCACCTTGATTTTGTGTCTATAAGTATGAAGAGCAGTTTTTTTTCAAGATGTCCAGTGTAGTTCACATTCATGAGTTCCCAGCATTCACTTGACTCAGGCAGGGACCCTGGTTCTGGATGTCACTGCTGGCTTTGGAGAGTCCTCTAGGCACAGTGCGCTTTGTTGAGCATAGTTATATGTTTGAGCATCCATTCCAGGCCAGCATACCAAAGACCTTCGCTACCATTTTTAGTTTTTGAGAAAAGGAAATGCCGAAGTAACTGTCGCATATCTCGGTGGACACTACAACTGTGCCATGAGCGAAAGGAGGAAGGAGGGGGTGGAAGAAGAGAGGAGGGACTGCAGTGGAGGGCTCCGAAATAATTTTGACCACCCTTGATGCTTTTCATAAGCAGGTTCAAGGTGTGGTTCTGAGCAAGAGGTAGCACGATGGCTTAGCTTCTCTAGTTCAAGAAATTCCTGTTCATGCTCAGCTGGTCACATCTTTTGCCAGTGTGCTTGTAAAAACTTACTGGGGATGCTTTGTGGCCATCCTTCTCTGCCTAATACAGCACTTGGCAGAGGGTTTGATCACAGGTAGTGTATTGTTGCAGTTGCTTAGCTGCCACTGTTAGCTCTTTCAAGCTCAGGGTTGGGTTCACGAGCTCTGATGGCTCTGGCAGGTCAGCGTGTAGCAATGTAAGTGGAAACCTACTGATAAAGTCGGTGTTCCCATTCAGGCATCCTGGTCAGAGCTCATTAGTGTACGTGTAAGTTCCAAGTGTGAGTCCTCAGTGCTGGGTGTGTGAAGCAGTGAGGGCTGGGGTTGCCTTACGTCCAGCAAAGATGCCGACCTGCAGCTTATGGCCCGTGATTACAACAAAGCTGCAGCACAGCAGGTAGTCCATGAATCGTGTGATGCCAGAAGTTATGGCTTATACCTCATTTCCAAGATGCAAGTAGTTTTGTTCTGCTGGCTTAAGTGTTTGAGATAAAAATGTGAGTGGGATTTCAACATCCCCTACTCAATGTGAAAGCAATGCAGCAACACCATATGGCAATCCATCTGAGATTAATAGAAGTTGTCATAATATGCCACAAGTTTTTTTTCCATGATGGCTTGTTTGCTTTTGATGAAGGCTGTCTGTTTATCTATTCAACTCAAGTGGCTGTTATTGTGTAACAATGCATGCAAGGTTGCTTGTAGTGTAGACATGTTCAGTAGACACTTTCGCCGCTACGAGAGAAGTCCACTTTTGGATCTCAAGTAGCCAACATCATCAGGATTTGGTGCTTCAGTGATGGTTTCTGTGCTTTTCCTCAATGGTTGAAGTCTATCTCTGTAGATCTTGTGTCCCCAAAGTAAAAAAGTGACTAAACAAGGTTACAGCTTAGTTCAAACATTCGGTGAGAGCAGTCATTGGTCACAGTTGACAACTTGCAAAATTCTGTAAGTAAGCTTAACTGCAAAACTTTTTTCCAGCAAAACACTCTCGTTCACAGACTTGGTTGCACTCCCTGTTCTTTATTTTATTTTGTTTTATTCAAGTCCCTTCAACACCATAAGGGCATTATAACATGGGGGACATTGTACAGGAATTTATGCTTGAAGATGAGCTAGTAATTTCAATTTCCAGCCAGATTTTGTGTCATATATTTCAGCAATCACTATCCTCCGCAGAACTGCCCACTGACTGGAAAAAAGCCAAAGTCATCCCTGTCTTCAAAACGGGCAACAAAAACTCTCCTGATAACTATCGACCTATTTCGTTAACATGCATATGCTGTAAATTACTTGAGCATATTATCGCTTCTCACATTTACAACCATCTGGAACGAAATGACTTCTTCTTTTCAAATCAACATGGCTTTAGGAAAGGCTACTCATGTGATAGCCAGATATTTGAATTTACTACTGACCTGCATTTCAACATGGATGATAACCAGTAAACAGATTGCATTTTTTTAGATTTTTCAAAAGCATTTGACAGAGTTGCACATGGCCGGCTGTTTACAAAATTATCTACCCTTTCCCTTGATTCCCTCACATTATCTTGGCTTCAAAACTTTCTCTCATTACGTCAGCAATTCACAGTTGTCAACGGCTCTTCCTCATCCCTATGTGATGTAACCTCAGGCGTACCACAGGGAAGCGTACTTGGACCCTTACTTTTTCTAATCTACATTAACGACCTTCCCACTAACATTTCATCCCGCTTACGCCTTTTCGCAGACGACTGTGTTGTTTACCGTAAGATCGCTTCTGAGACTGACCACCTGACCCTTCAAAATGATCTTGACACTATTGTTGATTGGTGTAAAAACTGGCAAATGATTCTTAACCCTAATAAATGTAAATCAATGACTTTTAGCCACAAGCATGTTATTTCTAACTTCATATACTCTATAAATAATACCTCTCTATCTAGGGTTACGTCGTACAAATACCTTGGAATTCAGTTCACACCAAATCTTTCATGGTCTTCTCATATTTCTGCAGTCTGCAAAAAGGCATCGAGGACATGAGGTTTCATACGCCGGAACCTTCGGAACTCACCTAGCTCCGCTCGAAAACTTGCATATTTTACATTTGTTCGCCCACAGCTGGAATTTATCTCACCTATATGGTCTCCCCATCAAAAATATCTCATAGATATGCTCGAGTCCATTCAAAGCAGTGCTGCCCGGTACATTTTTAGCAATTATAGTCCCCTCGCAAGTGTATCCCAGCTTAAAAACCTTAATGACATACAGATACTTGAAATTCGTCGCTCCATTTCACTTCTGTGTTTGTTCCATAAATATGTTCACACCCGTCCTTCGTTGTTACCTCTGGCATCACCTTTCCGCTCTTCACAACGCTTACACAATCAACTCGGCTTCAACCGGATATATGGGAAGACCCTGTCATTTAATTCCTCTGCATTACCTAGAGCAATAAAACTCTGGAATGATCTTCCTGACAACATAATCTCTTTCATTGATCCTGGTGAGTTTAAAAAACATCTATGTATACATTTATTGCCATAGTGATGTTCGAAATGTACGACAGTTTCATTTTTTCTTAACGTTGTTTTCCCATTTACCACTTCTGTTGCCCCTGGTTGCTTTTTTTTTTCTCATGTTCGTGTTTCGCTTTTTTTTCTTCTCTATTTTCGTGTCTGATGTTATTTTAACTCTGTTTTGTATAAATTTCGTGTTCCTTTCTTGTATTTGACTTGTACCGCGTTCTTGTACCGATATCACGGTTTTTTTCCATCTGTATATACCTCTTTTTCGATTTGCCCCCCTCATCCAATGCTCTTCGGGGCCTGTGAGGTACTAATAAATAATAATAATAATAATAAAGCAAGCTGGAAAGCATGTAAAAAAGAAAAAAAAGAGCAAAAAGGCAGCACAAAACAGCAGGCTTGCAGGCACCACAGTAAAAAAACTCACAATGCAGTAGGAAATTCGTACTCTATCCCATAAAAGCGCGATGCAGCATAAGGAGAAAAAGTGAAACAGATTATATGTTTCTGCGACAAATTGGATGATAAAAGGAACTGAAACTCGGCACACGTATTACAGTGGACAATATCTTTGGGAAGCTGATTCCAGTGAGAGGAAGTGCGTAGAAAAAATTAATTGCAGAGGACGTCTATGCAACAGGGAATTTCAAGAACTTTCAGCTCGTGATCACATCATTTTGAGATGAAGTGGGGCGGTCAAATGGGGAAATGCTTGTTTATCTCATCTACAATTCTTTGCTTGCAGAGCAGGAGGTAGTAACGCAGTTTGTGAATGAGGGTTACGAATTGGAGAAAAATTTTTTCAGGAAGCTGACTTACAGAATTTCGCAAGTTATCCATTCTCACGCAAGGGGGGGGGCTACAAACTAACGCTTCCTCCTGTCTCACTGTTGCGAGGCCCTCCTAGCATGAACCTTATCTGAGACAGCATCTCACTGCTACACAGCTGTTACTACTACATAGCTTTGTAGCCCACCGTATATCGGCAGTGGTGATCCAGTGCTGTCTGAGAGTTTGCCACCCTTTTTTGTTCCGGTGCTGCATGTCTTCTGGTGAATGGAGCTGGGTGTATTTGTGTAGGGGCAGAGTTGTACGTAATGCATTTCGAGTAATTTGCTACTTATACTTGATTGCATATATTCGTAGTTTTGTAATGAATGGATTACTTTTTCAAATGGTAATCTTCCAGGTAATCAGTTACTTTTTTTGTAATTGATGTAGTGGTTGATTTTTTTTTCCAAAAGCAAGTTGCAACCAACGACACAGCTCTAAAAGCTTCAGCCTGATGGCAAAGACTGGTGCTAGCAGAGGTGTTTCCTCTGTGACAGTGAAAACGAACAGACTGCGGAGAAGCACCGCACACGATCATGTCCAGACCACAAACGGGTCACAGCCATCTTCTGTGGCAGTTCTCATTCTAAGAAATGTCACATGGCCTCTATGTAGAGACCCTTCGTTCTGTCAGACAGTGCTGCAACTTGCCTCTACTGCAGCCAGTGTGGTAGCCTCCAGAGTATGGAGGCGGGGGTATAGCTCAAGAAAGAGCATTAAGCAAGGATTCTGTTGAAACCAGCACTACTGCAATAGTGTGTTGTATTATTAGAAGGGAAAGTGTGTTGACTGATGGTTTTCTATTGTGGAAAAAATAACAGTCCAGCTAAGATGAGGACGAAGAGACATATACAAGACACAGACATAGCATTGTGTATGTGTCATTTCTTACTTGCTCTTCTTGCAATTTTATTTTTTTTCCAGTATGTGAGGCTATCTAGATAGGAGTTCGACACTCAGTTTGTTTACGTTCTATTGTAGAAGCACCTAACAATGCAACTAAGAAATCAGGAGCACTGAAAGGGCCGTCTGCCAAACAAGCATATGTCTACCGACAGACTTAACTTGCCCTGTGATATCAGGTTTCAAGGAATAAAAATTTTAGTCTGCTTCCACGGTGCATCTACCTTTTATGTAGTTAGTACCCATGGATATGTGGAGTGAATATCAGTGGTTGTATTCAAAAATACCTTTTAAAACTAATTAGGCACGAGCTACTCATGGTTGTGCCTGTGTTCCGTAAAGAGAATTTACATTATTAGATCTTGCCACTGAGTATGGGTTTGCCTAAGAGCATCTTACCAAGTATTTCACCCCAGGAGAGCTGAGCACCATTCAGGGAGAAATATTGTGTCTATTATTTATTTTACATTTATTTATTTAGAGCATACTGCAGGCCCAGTGAAGGGCTCTGGCAGGAGGGGCACAATAAGCACAAAACAAAAGTATGAGGCAAGACATCAACAAATAGATTCAATGCCTGTTCTAAGGCATCAATATCAAATACTGATGATGGTGATAGCTGATTCCACTCGGTAATGGTACGGGGAAAAAAGAAATTTGAATATGTTAGCTCTGGCAAAGTAAGGCTTTAACGATTCAGTGTGCCTGTTTCTTGTTGACCTGGATGTTTTCAGTTGAGGATACAAATCAGGAGTCATTGACAATTTGTTATTTTTTAATAGAAAGAGAAATCGTTAGCTCAGTATTCTGCACCGAGCTTCAAGGAACTATATATTATGTTGAAGCAATAGAGCAGATGGTGAGTCAGTGGTGCGATATTTAAATAAACTGAACAGCTTTGTGCTGAATTCTTCCTAGGGCATTAATTTTAGTCTGTGTGAGGATCCAAAACAGTTTTGGTCTAATCATGGTGTAATATGCCAATTGCATAATGTTAAGGGGAGCTTGTTTTAACTTGTGCCTAAGAAAACCGATTGCGAAATGAAGAAGAGTATATGGTTTCAATATGTTTACTCCAACTAAGAGTATTCGTTAGTGTTACTCCTAGGTACTTGTATTCTTTGACTTCTGAAAGGTGCCGGGTGGGAAGATTATATATAAAGGAATGACTGTATCTTTTATTAGTGACCCGCATAAATACTGTCTTGTCAGCATTTAGTTTCATCCTCCATTTAATGCACCATTCACTAACATTATGCAGGTTATGACTAAGTAAAATTTGGTCACCTGGAACTTCAACTTCATTAAACAAAACACAATTGTCGGCAAACAACCTAACTTGAAGAGTATGAGTGATGATGTTGGTAATGTCATTATTATAGATAAGAAAGAGTAATGGACCAAGGACACTGTCTTGTGGGACACCAGACCATCAATACTAACATATTGAAATTGGTTAGATAAATAAGACGCAACCCAGTTAACAATAAAAGAAGGAAGACTGATAGTTTCAAGTTTATGGGTAAGTTTACTGTGCGGAACTAAACCAAAAACTTTCTTAAAATCTAGAATTATGACATCTATTTGGCCGCATCTGTCAAGAACCTGAGCGAAATTGTGAATTACGAATGTGAGTTGGGTGACCGTAGAAAAGCCTTTGCGAAAACCATGCTGGAAAGCCGATAATATGTTGTTGTCATCAAGAAATGTTTTAATGTAATTGGCTACGATATGTTCAAGAAGTCTGCAGCATGAAGAGGTCAACGATATGGGACGGTAATTATTAAACACTACGGCATCACCTGCTTTGTGTCTGGGAATGACACGGGCCACCCTCCAATCAGGTGGTAGACTTGAAGACAAAAAAGAAGCATGAAAAATGATAGCAAAAAAGTACGAAACCATCTCAGCATAACAATGTAAAAATGAATTAGGTATTTTGTCAGGCTCAGGAGTTGCTTTTGTTTTAAGGTTCAATAGCATTGCAAAAATACCAGGTTGTGATCGTGCACAGGCTGAGAACAAGAATCACGAGTTGTAAAATTATTTGTAGGTTGGAAAAACACACTGTGAAAATATGAATTGAACTTGTCTGTAATATCTTTTTTGTTGGTGAGCAATGTGCCCTCATGCATCATAGCAGGCAGGGTTTTTTTTTGTTTGCTTAAAAAATTCCAAAATTTCTGAGGAGCGTTACGAATGAAATTCGGCAAAATGTTTTGAAAGTAATGTGACTTAGCAGCCGCAACAGCTTTGGTGAAAGAAGCCTGCTTCATTTGAATGATGCTGCGAGGGACACGTGCTCTCCTTAAGCGTTTAAGTTTTCTTTTGAGATGCAAGATTTCTCGTGTAATCCAGGGACTAGATTTGCCAGTTTTTTTGGCTCTTGTTGGAATAAATTGGTTGATACAATATGTGCACGTGTCTTTAAACTTAGACCAGAGTTCAGATGTGTCAGTTTCATCAAAGCCGCTGAGACACAGATCTAAAAAATCTAATACTCTCATCCCTGGCACGCGAGAAATCTTTTACAAGCATGGTTTTGGACGGTACGGCATGTTTATCAGTGACGAAATCGCAAGTGAAATACACCAACTCATGATCAGACAATCCTTGATGGATCGAAAAATCAAGTCAAGAATTGAGGCAGACAAGCCATGATTACGTGTAGTTTGTGCTACTACCTGTTTGAAATTGTGACACAGCATAATGTCAGATAATTGTTCAGCATTTGCGCAATGTCATGAGTTAGATGAGGTTAAATCCCAATTAGTGCCAGGTAAGTTAAAATCACCAACAAGAAATATGTTTTTATGTTTGAATGAAGACATGCGTTCTGACAAATTGCGCAAAAACTGAGGAGGGGAATCTGGAGCTCGGTAAACAGCGAATAGAAAGATGGAGCGGCCCCTATAAGATAGCTAAGGGAAATGCTTTCATGATCATCGATTTGGCGAGTGAAAGTCGCATGAATATTGTTTTTAACCAGAACCGCCACTCCATCACCTCTTGATAATCTGTCAAGTCGCTAGACTTGATAAGTTGTAGAAAAAACGTCTTTATTATCTATTTCATCGAGGAGCCACATCTCAGTATTGATGACAGCATGTGGACTGTAGCCAAGAAGTACCTCAAGCTGTTCGCTTTTGTTGATTATGCTCCGCGCATTTATGTTTATAAGTCTTAATTTCTTCTTGCTCTGTGCACTACATCATTCACTCTTTCGTGTGCTCCGTGATGGCAGTTTCACCTTTGCGCTAGTGGTATCATCCCACAAAAACGTTTGGCCAGCAACGAGCAACTCATCATTGATTAAGGTCACCTTCATTTTGTTGTCTCTCTCAGTTTTAGCACTATTCCATAATAGTTTTCGTTTCTTGAGGGTTTCCTTCGAGTAGTTATTCTGAATAGATACATTTTTACTTTTGAGCTTGTGAGCGTTATTAAGGACTTTTTAATTTTCATTGTAATCCTGGAAAATTATGATCACAGGCCTGTTGAGAGTGTTCTTTCCTAAACGATGAATTCTACCGACAGAAGTACAATGGACATCAAGTGTTTCTGAAAAATTTCAGTTGGAATCTTCTGTTTTAGATCAGATTCTGTCTCATCTAGTTCTTCGCCTACACCAAAAATGACTAAAGTGGAACATCTATTGTAATCTTCCATATAGACCAGTTTTGACTGCAAGGCGTGAATTGTCCGTTCCATGTTATCAATACATTCTGTTTGTTTTTAAAAATCTGCAAAGCAAGCGCTTAAGTCAGACGTTTTTTCCAAATTCCCTTGTTGTGTTCTGAGGGCTACAATACTGGTGGGTACCCGGTGGCACCGTAGATTGAAGCCAGCAATTCCTGAATGCAAAGTGGTTGCTTTGGCCACTAGACCACCGCTTCGGCACTCCATTGATCCAGATATCCACCGGGTTTTTCAAATGGGTACGAGGTATGGCCTGGCCTGGTGCTCAGCTTTCCTAGGTGCATGGCTTGGGAAAGAAGCCTGCACCTTCAAATTTTGCCACTGTAAGTGAACTTCGTGTGAGCCTCATGCATCATGGATGTCTCAGTTATTGCCTCACTGTCTGTTTGTAAAAATATGTTATTGACTCATTTGTTACCATGGAAAAAATGACGGTCTTGATAGGTAGGAGAGAATTTTTTGCTGCAAGATAGGGAAGATGAAAACAATGCAACATGCATGAAAATGATGGGAATAGAATGTGCTTGCTGAAGACTTATTTCAGTGCAAATACTTTGTGTGAATATTGAGAAATAAATCTCCGAACACCGAACAAAACTGCAAATAAGAATGAAATTGTATTGACGTCAGAATATCTCTTGTAGAAAAAAAATATTAAAATGTTTGAAACTATAGCTTGATCAATGTACAGTCTTTGTCAAACGTTTAGAGCCCAGGCTGTTCACTTCCAAGCTTTATATTGGGACTCTGGGAGCATTCATGGAAGTCCTACCTATTGCAGGAGGCAGTACCAGAAATCTTCTCACGTCCAGGAAATTTGGAGCGCTAGAGATCCATTAAGAACGACACAGTGTGGCTCAAGAGAAAACCCCCTGGCCTCCAAACTTTTGACAAAGGCTGTACTTTTCAACATTATATGTGAAGTTTTAACAAAAAGTCCTTTTGAGGTGCCTAGTCGAAAAAATTGCCGAAATACAGAAAGTATGTCCCCATAATAATGTTTTACTCACATGAAAATGAAAAAAAAAAGCTTATAATGCACTTGAAAAAGCTACAGAATGTTCCGGTGTTACAAGAATTTATTGTGAAAGATGTTTCGAAAAATTTAGAACCATTCTGAAGATGCACAGAGATTTCACAAGCTGCCTCAGGCTGCTATAGAGCATCAATCCTAGGTCGATGCCCGTTTTCTACTGGACTGGAACTTTATTCTTCTTTAGGATTGTGGAAGTATATCTTTCCCATACAATGTTTAGACAGTGCAGAAATCAGAAATATCATTCATTACATTACTCCGATGCGTGAACCAGCTTCAGGAATGAACAAACAATTAAGAAGCGGAAGATGGAACTGAATTATGAAGCGGAAGATGACGTCCTGTTCTGAATTGTGCAATTTCATCATTGGAATCCAAATCTGACGGCAATTTCATCGCCACAACTACTTCTGCTTAATGCATCAAAAATTTCGGCTGCAGATGCAGCAGAATTGCATGAAGCGTGATTTTTTGAGTGCGCACCAGCCCCACAGCTGACGCCGTGCTTGCTACATGCACACCGCGCAAGAACCTCAACTTCATGGTTGTTTTAAAATTGCCGCTTTGTGGAAACAATACAAACTACACATAAACGCCTCCCTAGATGGTGCAGTAAGTTCGGGGGGCGGGCACTACCCCTGAAACTGCAGTTCGAATCTGTAGTCACTGGTGATCTTTGCATAGTGGCATGGTAACGAAAGGGTGAAGCTGTGGGTTTGACACAACAGTTCATTCTAACTTGTGAAACCAAAGTTCTCATTACTGTGCGGGCGTTCAACTTGTACAGCAGAACATGGTGGCAAAACATTGTGTTCTGTGCATGCCCACAATGTACCACAATCAACCAAGCTCATGTGAACACAGATGCAAAGGGTTGTTAGCGGGCTGTAAAAAACATTAAAAAATAAACCCTGCACGCTAGCACAGCTGCTCATTAGTAGCGTGCCGTCTGTTGATACATGCATCTGGGCACGCAAACCCAACAGCCAGCATGTTTGCACAATTAAGAGCTGCTACGCAATGTGTTCATACGTTATAATACCACCCTTCCCTCCAGCACATACGTGCAGAGAGTGTTCAGTGTAGCTTCTGGCCTCTTCACAAGGAAATGTGGGAAAATTAGCGATAACTTTGAAAACAACTCTTCTTGAAAAGTAACGTGTAATAAAATATCTAGCAGTTAAGCCACAGGTCATTGTAGTATGAGTAAATTTATATTATGACCATAAAAGTTGGAAGGAGAATAATATAATAGTAATTTACTTTTCTAAAATTGTTCAGTTGCTTTTCTATGGTTGTAATTGACCACTGTAATCAGTCACATTCAGATGGAGTAATTGTAATTGTTTACTTATTTTCTGTAATGTGTACAGGACTGATGGGGGGAGATTTTGGAGGATGGTACTGGTAGTTGGTGTGCCTCTCTGTGTTATAGGTTCAGCTTCATCAGTAGTTCAGGGAGGCTCCCAACAATGACTCTCGCACCTTGCATCTTTTGTGCTCAAATTTTACCCCTTACTCTTTGATCCTTTGCAGTACTTCGTGCAGGTTTTGGAAGTGCAGAAAGTTCGTTCTGCCTGTCACTGAGATGCGGTCCAGGCAAACAGATGTGCCAACAATGTTATGGAGGGTTTCCACTGTTTTTTCCTGAAAGAAAGCAGGAGCAGATGATGCACCAAGTGCACTCACTTGTGTGCGGTCTGTGTGCAAAGAGTCTTGGGTGTATATGCTGATCACCAAGAGCTTGTTGGTTTTTTAGTTGTCAGTCTTACAGGAGTCAAATCCTGGAGAAATTTACTCCACTTTGCAATGGGCAATATTGGTATGTCCTGTTGTCATCACTGCTGTATTCATGCCCCGCTATACTCATCACAAATTCTGACACTTAGAAGATGCCCAGTCAGAATGGTCCACAGCCGTGATAAGGCCGTCTCAGTCCAAATGCTGAATTTCTTTCTTCATCTTGCCTCAGATTCCAAGAGTTACATCTGCAGTCTTGTTGGTTAGCAGCGGTCGAACTTCACAAAGTACTGGTGGTCCTTTCAGTATGCCATAACTCAGTTTGAAGACCTTTTCAAATGCCTTGAGCATTTCCAGAACTTTTTCTGTGGTGGCAATTCTTCACGTTGTGCTAAGTTCACTTAGCATGGTAGTAGGTCATATGTGGCCAACCAATCTTCGTAGCACAGATTAGGGCTCTTGCAGGGTTTGCTTCTTTGTAGTCGTTCCGTGACAAATATTGACAGTTTGAGTTCTGTATGTGTATTTTAGTTTGATGTCTGTCTTGGTCAACCTAGGCAAGATGCACCAGTACTGCTGTAGGTGTTTTCAGAGATCAGTGAGACTGGAAATCTATAATGTAGCTCCATCTCCAGTGGCACTTTGTTGACTGTGAGTGTCCCTGTTATTGGCTTCAGTGGTGTCTGTCTGTGTGTACAGAGAATGCAGGTAGTACTCAGGTGGCTGGCTGGTCGAGTACACTTCTTTTACTTGAGTTATGGACTGCTTCACTTTGTCTGCAGTAGACAAGCAGCAACCTGTCAGACGTCCTACTTTTTCATGCTTGTAGCACCTTGTGTTAATGTGCTTGCACTGATCTTGCGGTGGCATCTTGGGATTCACAGCAATCGTGCGGCTTTGGTTTTTCTTGCACCCGGGCCTGCTTTTGCCCCTTAGCTTTAGTTCTTACGCTTTATGTCTACTTGGCCCCTGTAAGTACTTTTTCTTTGGGCGCTGAGTATAGTTTACTGTACCCTCCTGAATGGCTGATGTAGGCATGCCTGCATGGTCCTTTTGCAGCTAACTCATGTTATGTTCTGCCATCTCTTCTGTTTTCACGATCTCAAGAGTGTTCTCTGGAGTGAGGTGCTTTTCTATCGACAATCGCTGCTGTACAACTCAGTAATGAATAACACACACGGGATGGTTGCTCAGCATCCGGTTGAAAGCTGTTCGGGAGTTGCAGTGTTCTGCCATTTGTGAGAGTTCAGTGATGTACACCTCAGTGACTTTGTTCTCAAGCTGTACTCTTTTGTTGAAGTGAAAACTTTCTGCAATTTTGGGCAGAGGTGAACTAAAGTGTCTGTTAAGGGTTGGCATTAGCTTTTTGTTTTTATGGGTGCTAGCAAACTACGGAATGCTGTGTACGAGCTTGTACCAAAGGTCGGCAAGACTGTCCATTCATTACTTTTTCGTCATCCCTCATGCTGCTAAGCCAAAGAACGTGTCTGGCTATTTTAACTGTTCACCATGCTCAGGGCTCTTTGTTGTTATACTTTTCTGCCTTACCAAGCATCACCCTGTTTGCACTGGAGCGAATCATATTTCACTTTACCTGGTGGCTAAACTCCAATGAGTCCCATCTGTTACATCCTTGTCACCAACTGCTTTCTGTTTCTAAACACCAGGAAATTAATTCATGGTACATAGATTACTAGGGACCAACGGTTTGCTATGGACCATGGCTGATGAGCATCTCCTTGGAAAGCATAGTGTGCGCATCAATTCTGGATGTGGACATTTCATGCTGCGGTGGTGCCACCATCTAGTCAAGTACCATTTTGAGAAAAATTGTGATTGGGGATGTGTCTATATTGTTACGTGGCGGCCAGCCGAAGAATGAGGCGTGGTGAACCATGACCAAGAGATGATTTAATGGCTGCTGGCCTAGCGCGAGCGCTCCGTCCCGCGCCACTGCCAGCTTCGTCTTTGTCACACTACCCGAGGCCTCCGAGCGATCGTCCCGATCTGTGACGAACAGACGGCGAAATGGCAATGGTCTTGAGTGGGAGGTTGAACAGTATGTAGAAGATGGTGCAGTGCTGGCCGCCACGATGAGAAAGATGAGAGAATGAGTCCCGGTCCACGAAGCATCCGGGCCGTAGGGTGCCAGGAGCTGACGGCCGAGGCCATTGGACGCACCGAACGGCAGGGGCAGAGGGACGGTGTCCTCATGTGTGGGCAGGGCCTGGGTCGGTCGGGTCTTGGGTAGGTCGGGTCTCGGGTCGGTCGGGTCTCGGGTCGGTCGGGTCTCTAGTTATTCCACACTGAGACCAGTAGAAGTAGAGGAAGGAAGAAAGATTAGCTTAAAATGAAAAAAAAAAATCTCCCACTATCAGTGCGGTTCATGCCACGGTGTATGCATTAGCATTAGAGTCTGCTGGCGCTTTCATCTGCTTTACTCAACTTCAGCTGCTAGATGACGCTGCCTGTCTTCACTCTTTACTTCTCACTTCCAATACTTGGCCTCCACACTGTGCCTCCACAGTAGCATCCCTGTTGCGCTGATTGATGGGATCCTCAGTAAGGTGCTGCCGCTCTTTGCTAAGCCACTGAAGCTCAGCCCGCCGTGCTTAGCAGGCTTCTGCATTGATGACTGAAAAGGCAGAATTCATCACTGGTCCCCTCCCTGTTGGTACTAATTTAAACTGGCATCATTCACTGTACAAAAGCCAAACAGTTTCATAGACAGGAGGAGAACACTCATTATAGGTCCGATTGCTTCAAGGTGTGAAGGAGAACTGAAGGAGCGGGTGCAGCCACCGCCGTGTTATAGAGTGTGTGTGTCCACACATCCTCTCCGCATCTCTGGTCAACTGCTATGCCTCCTCCTCTTCATGTGACTCCTCCCACTGATTATGATTGGCCACTCTCCTTCTCCACTGTTCCCCACCCTCCTCCTCACATTCCACTCTGCAGCCTGAATCTGGCACTACTGGGCAGATTCTGCCAGGATGGCAGTAGTCAAGCTAATGGATTTAAAAAAATAGAAAAAGGGAAAAAAAAGTCCCAATCAGAACAAATGCCTAGTTTAATGCAAGGTGGCACTAGCTACCAACAGCTTGATATGCATTAATAGAATGCAGCTAGTGCTGTCCTAGAAAGTTCTGTGCTAGTAGAAGAAGCAGTTTTGTTTTTACTCCTACTCTTGACAATGAGAGAGAGAAAATTTTTATTGCTTTGTCTTCTGTTAAGACCCTTTGTTTTTGGGCTGTGTATTATTAAAAATTTTGGACACAGATGTCTGGAATAGCTTTCTTGTTTGCAATTTGGGTAGAAATTTGGTTTTTATGAAACCGTTGCATGATTATTTTTTTATTTTGACAAGAATAGAAATAATCTGGTCAGCGTTTTTTTTTATAGGACAGAAAAGGTGAGTTCTATACACAGTGAAAGCTAGATCACACCAAAGAAATGTTTACTAATGTATGCATTGTTTTTATCAGCTTTCTCTACTTTCTTTATTATATCAGCGATAGGATTTCTGGGCTGATTCTGTATTAAATGAGCCTCTGTATGAACTGCAATTGCGCAAACATTCTATAGGGCAGCATGGAGTGTAGCCGATGATGCCTTTTCGGGTCAAGGCTGACTGCAGCCGCTCCAGTGGCTCAGTGTTTATAGTGCTCAGCAGCTCGTCCAAAAGGCATGTGTTCGATTCCATCTGCGGCAGCTGCATTTCGATGGAAGCGAAATACTTGAGACTTGTGTACTATGCAGTGTCAGTGCACATTAAAGAACCCCTGGTGGTTGAATATATCTGGAGCCCTCCAACACAGTGTCCCTCAAAGCCCGAGTCACTTTAGAGTGTTGAACTCCATAAAACCAAAACCAGTTAACGCTGACTCGACACAGAGCACCCAAGGGCTCACTTGATGTTCTTTTCCTGCGCAGGCGGTAGAGTTGATGTGTCAGGTGGCTGCTTCTGTCAAGGGTGCCTAGCAGGTCGCTTCATGTGCTTTTCTCAGTGGACAGAGACCCCCATGTTGCACACCAATGACACAGACCAGCAAGCGCAAAATGAACTTACTGACTATGAGAGACGCCGTAGTGGAGGGCTCCGGAAATTTCGACCACCCGGGGTTCTTTAATGTCAGTGCACTTAAAAGAACCCCAGGTGGTCGAAATTTCCGGAGCCCTCCACTACGGCGTCTCTCATAGCCTGAGTCACTTTGGGACGTTAAACCCCATAAACCAACCAACCAACCGACTGTGAAAAAGCACAGAAAATTAGGAACTGGTTCAGACAGCCAGTACACTAATCAGTCTTCATTTTTTCTAACTGACTGGGTGTAAATTTTTCTTTTTCTGCTTTCTTGCTCTGAAATAATTCTGACTTATTTCCTGGAGTATCACTGTGTGATTTTGCAGTTGATAACAGCTAACAAGACCATTTTTTGTGATAAAAGCAGGGTTGACTTCCTTAGCAAAGTCATCGCTTCTACCTGCTCCTGTCGGCTAGCAGTCTTCCAACATACTGGTCTTTTATTGCATTCTAGACAAGCAAGTTTCTGTATCGGTTGTGTTTGCATGATTGACAGTGTCCATAATTTGTGATTACTGGTCAGTTACCAGTTGCCTAAAAGAAATCTGTCATTATATATGTAGTACTTTCCTCAAATTTTTTTGCCAGGTTGAGGACAATGTGTTTGCACAATAGTTTAACATGTTGAAAAACACGCAATATACTAATTTTTTCCTCTCTATCAATGAATATCTATAATTTAAATATGCAAGATTTTCACATTCTCATTGTGATTTGTTCCTTGCGTATTTGTGTGTATTCATGCCTTTGCTTCTATGGGGAGAGCAGCACATGGCCAGGGCTAGGTTCGCACTGGCCAGTATTGGTCTGATCTCTTTAAACACTCACTTTGGGTGCGAACATTTCATTGCGGAGAGGCAGTGGGGAGTTAAAATTTGCAGTCACCAGAGTGCTATGTTGATTCTTTCAGGGAAGTGTTAAAGAACCAGCCTAAAGTTGAACCAAAGGAAGAAATGGACATGGATGACTCGTCAGTTTCGTCTGAAGAAAAGCCTCGAAAGCGGAAAGGTGTGCGCTTCTGTCCTTTCTTTTCTTATTATGACTGACGCGGTCTTCAGCGATCAGCATGTGACTCCTATTGTGAAGAGTGACAGTAGTGCAGAGTTTGCTGTCCTGCATTATCAATTTCGTTGCTTCCTTAATAAAAAATTTTGAAAAGCTGAATAGTATACAGGTCGTTGTATGTAACGTGAGCCCAGGGTTTGACAAATTTGGGATGTGTTATTTCGGGTAGTGAAACTGTAACAGCTCTGTTGGCAGTGATTTAAACTAACCAAGGATGTCTTTAACTTATGCCAGTGTAATAATTACTGAAAACCAAGTACTCTTTGACCGTTTAGGGTATACGAGAGGTGTCGGTTCAAAAGTTGCACCAGGAAAACTGTGAGTGCTGTTATTTTTATGACTCAGCTTTATTGTAAAAGTTTTCTGCGTGTTATGAACAAAGCACGTGTAGTCCAACCTAACTATGGCAGGAGTGCTTGTTTTGAACATCCTGTATCTGGAAGTGCTCACCTGTGAGCCATTGACACAGTGCAGCAAGTTTAGCACTTAGCACTTATTGTATCAGTGTATACAAATGGCTATACTACAGGGGCATAAATCCACGCCAATTTCAGGGAGGGTGTGCAGATCATTAGAGCCTCCCCCCCTGACCTAACAAGTGCCTGAAGTACCAACAAAGCCACTGCCATTAGCAGAAACCTAGCTGACCGGGAGCGATAAAGAGGAGCAAATTGTACAGTAGAGTGAAGGCTTCAAAATGTCCCCTACAAACCATGCATGGTGCCTATGCATGCTGACAGTTCTTTGGTGTGCCACATTAACTGTGGATGCTTTCCACTTGAGTAAAATGGTATCTTTGCCTGTGCTCCTGACCTACAAAAGGCAGTCTAATTGAAGACTTTGTGCTCTTGGTCAGCCTTTGCATAACCCATGCGGATGTGGTCCTCGGGGTTATGAATCCTTCTCTTGGTATCTGTAGACAGTTTGGAATTTTTGGAGCTACCTAGTCTCCTGACCCGCTAGCTGAATCAGACTTCAAGTCTGCAACCATTCCCTCAGTACATTAGGACGCTAGGCATCCTAATGTGGTTATGAAGAGGAACAGGTTACACTTGCACTGAAGCTTTATTTTTTTAGAAATTTCTCGCCTTAATTGTTGCCTCACGAGCCACTGTAAAGGATGGCATGCAGTGCTCTTTTCATAACACAATTTTTTCAGTTGTGCCCAGCTTGAGTAGGCATTCAGCACTGGTACAAACCCGTGGTTGCACTTCTTGCTTTCTGCAACTTTTTCAGCTGCTACACAGATGTGTGTTTGCTGCTGGTTCTATTTTTCTCTCTTCTAAGGAGCTTCTAAGTGCCGTCTATGGATGGCGCCCGACGTCGCAGTCATCATCATCATCAAAGTTTTTTCTTTTCCACGATTTTTTGCTCGTCACATCGGCATCAGTATCGCCAGCTGCAGCCGTTTGTTGCTTTCGTGGCATGTGAGCGTGTTCACCGTAGTTGCCGTAGTTGTGGCTTTCGCGTGCTTCCGCCGAGCGTTGCAGTTTTAGCACGATGGGCAAGCACCTTAATAGCCACAGAGCTGGGAGTTAGCTCTCGAACACGGCAAGCATGCGGCAGGCAGGAAATTCGACGTGGCCGAGGAGTGCGTCCGATGATGGTGCAACCAGAAGGATGCATTGAGAAACACAAGCTGCAAAGAGCGCGCTTTCCGAGGCAAGCCGTGCGAGTTTCCCGAACTGGAAGAAGAGCTGCTCTCTTATGTGATGGAAGTGCGGAACAACGTCTACGCGTTGATAGCGAACATGCTGCGTGGCTTTTTGTGGGATGAGCGTGCTCCAGAGCACAGCACCAGCTCAGAGTCGAAATACTCCGCGAGTGACGATTGAACGCAGAGTAAATGCCACTCATTCCCTCATTGGTGTATTTTTACTTAAAAAAAGAATTCTTTCGCACATCATGTGTATGCGCACCCCGAAAATTGGCCCTCGAATCTGGAAAAAAAAAAGTGCGGCCTTTACACGCGTTTATACGTATAACGTATATACTGCCGCTCCGAGAGCAGCTTCTGTCTACGGTACCTTCGTCTGCTACGAGCGCGTCATATTTCCAACACTTCATTCCAGATATATCCCCCTTGTTCGCTCTCAGCGTGTACGACCATGCACCCGATCGAGAGCCGCATTCCTTTACTCTCATGTGACTGTCTGTCCTGATCTTCTACGCTTGCTCCAAAGAACAGTTCTTCCTGAGAGTTCTGCCTCCACCGACTGCTTTTCTGGCTTTTCTGCCTGCGCGCTCAACGCAATAACCATTCGTGTACGTGTAGAGTACTTAGACGGCAAAACCACCCCCTCTAGTGATGAAAAGCGCGTCATATTTGCGTACTCCAGATGCGGTGACATTAGCGGAGCAAGGACGCGCACCCTGACCACTCATAATGACTCCGAGACAACGAAAAAGACTGCGCGCAGTCGCTGCCATGGCCACAGCAACGGGTTCTGACCAAGACTGTTTTTCGTGTACAACGGTTTCTCAACTTTCGGAAGTCTGCAGGTTCTCAAAAAATATTTTTCCGTCCAAAGATTTTCTCAAACCCCATTGCTTCACAGCACACTTGTTTTGCACGCTTCGAGTAAAGGACGCTCTCGAGCTTTCTTTTTGTGGCGCCCCCTGGGAAACGTTAGACGGTAGAACGTAGGACTCCTCTACTCTGGTCATATGCGCAGTGCGTAGTGCGTGCGAAACGGCGTGAGTAGATTCTACCGGCGAACATGGACCTGACGAGTCAGTATCAGGAAGGTAAGACGGCGAACTATTAATTTCTGTATGGCTGTATCGATTCGGCTTTGTGCTAATTGGTGCAGAATTGTGGTGAATGTCCTTAGGTGGCATAGGGTGTGAAATAAGGGGCCGTGTAATGCTAGCTTACAGTTTAGCGTGCGTAACGAGCGTATAATTGGCGACAGTATTGCGTCAGTTTATATAATTGCGAACTGCTTTTACAAAGCTGTGATGCGCCCGAAACGCGTTATAATCTTGATCAGAATGAATTTATTGTTCTGCTTTACTGCCGAGAGTAACCCGCCGCGGTGGCTTTCTGGCTTTGGCGATCGGCTGCGGAGCCCTAGGACACGGGAAATCCGAGTCGCGACGGCTGGATTTCGATGGTGGCGAAATGCAAAATACGCCTGTCTGCTGCGCGATGTCGGCCCACGTTAAGAAGACCCAGGTGGCTGAAATTAATCAGAAGTCCTGCACTACGGTGAGCCCGCGATACTGAGCGTAATTAATGGCGGCTTGCTTGTTCTCTAGGTGACATGATCCTGTGTTTCGACGGGCCGCTCCTGTATGAAGCCAAGGTGAGCATTCTTGTAATTTTTTTGTGCATTCAGTTCCTGGGCATTTTATGGTGCGGCAGTCTCGCCCATCTATCCGTCCACTTTCTTTTCCAGTGCCTCAAGGTTCGTTTTAGAGACGAGAAAGCCGAGTACTTTGTCCACTACAGAGGATCGAACAAGTGGTAAGATACAACTTCTGAGGGCTTTAATTGGTCGACTCATCCCGTACATGGCTTCCGCTTTTGTTCTTTTGCTGTCACAATGGTTTTATCCTAACACATAGTGCCATAATTGCTAGTACACCATTCATATCATATGGAATGGCATGTGTGGCTCAACTTTTAATGCGCCGCCGCGGTGGCTCAGCGGTTATGGTGCTCGGCTGCTGACCCGAAAGACGCGGGTTCGATCCCGGCCGCGGCGGCTGGAATTTCTTTGGAGGAGAAATTCTATAGGCCCGTGTACTGTGCGATGTCAGTGCACGTTAAAGAACCCCAGGTGGTCGAAATTTCCGGAGCCCTTCACTACGGCGTCTCTCATAGCCTCAGTCGCTTTGGGACGTTAAACCCCATAAACCAAACCAACTTTTAATGTGTAGAGTGGCGATTTGAAATATTGTCTCTATGGTCGGATACAACTAAAGTCTGCAGTGGAGCTGTGCCCAAATTCAGGATCATCCAACAGAATTCCTCTGTGACAAGAAGTAGACCATTGTTAAAGATTTTCTTGTTACCTAAACAAGAAGCTAATCACGGGACAAAATTACGAGCACAAGAATTTGGATGTCTGTGGCATGTTTTTAATCACTGCTGTAACTGGTTGGCAGTGTAATACAGGACAGCGTGGGTAGGGGTAGTCTGAAAGTACAGGCGGGATTAGCCTTACTGTGGAATGTTGGAAGTTGCTCTGTCTGAGTCACTGATTTAAATGATTGTCTCTCTAACGCTGTTCCACAATACCAGCATCCTGTAAAAACTTCCAGAGTGCTCGTGACACTGATTGCTGCTCAGTTTGGGAGTGCAACGTTAAATCACCTCAGGTTTTCTAGGAATGTCTCACACTCAGCACAAAAACGTGGCAATGCTAAAATAAAATGTGGTCACATCGATACCGGGTGCGGCGGTCAAATTTCGATGGAGGCAAAATTCTAGAGGCCCCTGTACTGTGCGATGTCAGTGCACGTTAAAGAACCCCAGGCGGTCGAAATATCTGGAGTCCTTCACTACGGCGTCCCTCATAGCCAGAGTCACTTTGGGACATTAAACCCCCATAAACCAAACCAAAATGTGGTCACATCACCCATAGCATCACAGTACACACACACAGGTAAAGTGGTGTGGTGAATCTTTTGCATCCTTACATGCATATAGGCAGAATTCGTGCGCAGTCGATTCAAGAGAGTAGCTCCTTCACAAAGCAAGCCTCGTGTAATGCAAGGGAGATGCAGATGTGGGTAAAATGCAGAAAAGTGTTGCACCGCGAGCTGCTTTGCGAAATTCTCGTCCTTTGGGACAGCAATTGAAAATTGATGAGACCGAGCTTCTTGGGCTAGAAGTTATACCACCGTGTTATTAGCAATGCCAACGTGAGATGGTAGCCTGTGGAAGACAACTGTAAATCATTTAAACTGTAGCTTCCTCATCCCAATTAGAGACCAGAGGCAATTTATCAATGGGAGACCCTCGTTGCACGTGCACTAGTGCAGACTTGGAGTGAGACAGAATGGCAACTGTCTGTGGTTTGCAGAAAGACAGACATTTGTGTGATCTTGCAATGGGCAACGATTTAGCCATAGTGGACGACACTGCTGTTTGCAGGCACCCAACCCAAGGCATATCAAGGTACTACAAAAAATCAGGGGAGCACTTTGTTGACCTAAAGTAATGTGCAGTGAGGCAAAAGCCTTAAGCGCGGTGTTTGCTGCTTGTGTCACTGATGTGTGGTTAAGATGTTAAGCTTTGCCTCTAAGAGCGGAACACGACAGCATCTTGCAATGCTGCCAGGGAGTCCACAGAACACCATCGCCTACCCGGCTGTACGCCTTGCTCGTCGGTAAATTGGTTTTTGAAAAAAGGAAATGTATCTGTTTCGCATATCTCGGTGGACACCTGAACCTTGCTGTAACGGGAAGGAAGATGGGAATGAACGAAGACACTGTATTCACTGGACGTGCCTCTGTTCATTCCTAACCATCGAGCTGGCATGGCGGAGCGCTTAGTGTGCTCGTCTCGCACTCCGGAGTCCCTGGTTCGATCCCCCAACTCGACAAATTTCCCACTCGGTTTTCTTTATTTATCTGGTGTAACTAGAAAGCTTAATTAGGCTAATTGGTTAATTAAACAGTTAACTAAACTCAATCCCACTTACTTGGAGCATCACTATACGGTCCCTTAAAGTGGTTGCATGGTTACTAGCCAAAGTACAATTGGCTCCGCTTGAAATTCGTGCACTGTGACGTCACAACCATTTCGACCAATTGAAAAGCGTGACATTTCTGTCGACAGCTCTTGCTTACAACGATGAGGCAATAAAGGCTTCCGCCTTAAAATGCGATTGAGCAAAACTGTGCATGCCTACTCACTGGGCCATCAGTGTAAACTTGCAGGTGGTCCCCTAGACGCTGCTGTTCAGGTGTTCAGGAACCAAGGGTCTTATTTCCGCCAAAAGCAGCAGTTATTTTGTGCATAAGCCTGGGTTGTTGAGGTGGCAGTGAATGCCGTCATAAAACCGTGGCAACTTCTGCTGACACCCGTGTCCTGTGGGTGACCAACCCACATGCTTAGGATGTGAAGGGCTGCAAAAAACTGGCTTTGCATCCTAGCTCATAGTGGCCGGAGCAGGACGTGACCTGTTCAAATCTCTCCGAGGTGAACTAATTGTAGAAGCAGTCTTTGGAGGCCTGCAGATGCAAGGGAAGCCAATGGGCTTCTTCTAAGACCTTGCTAGAAGAAGCCTGGTGTGGTATCCCCAGCGCAGTCTTCAGACCTTTCCTGCGGGTGATCTGAAGGCACTTATACTGGTTGTCTGGTGATGACAGAAAAGTCAGTGAGTAAAGAATTATGCTGGTTCCAGTTGCTGAGTGCAGCTTTAACATTGTTGAAGGACCTATGCCCCATGTCACACCTGTGAAGAAGTACTGAAGTTTGGGCTAGTTGGTGTTGATGCATAATACAAAAATCTGTCGCAGCACGAACGAAACGGGGACAAGAGAGAGCGCTCATCCTGTCGTGTTTGTTCTCTCTTGTCCCCGTTTCGTTCGTGCTGCGACAGATTTTGTATTATGTCACACCTGCCAAGTCTTTCAGTATGTTTAGACTTGGCAGCGAGGAGGAAACGATATCCACCGCTGTCTTCCATTTCAGATGTGAGTCAAGGAGGATGCCCAGGAACCTTGCGTGGCATGCCTGATGAATCTATGTTCCTTGCCTATTAGGTCTAAGTGCGTGCAGTGATAACTTTCTGCTTGGAACAGCTCAAAGCAGAGCTTCTCTGCTGACAGGGAGAGTCTTAACATGGCCAAATGGCCGTACACTACTGCAAATGTTGATTTGCACTGATGACATCTGCATGTGGGTTTCCGGTTACCAGCATAAGCATCTAACGGTGATAGCACAGAGGGCTCTTTCTGTAATAAAGGATGCGGTGGACTGTGGCCAGTGCGTGTCCACTATTTTCAGACAAATTTTGAAAATCGGAGAATTGTTTCTATCGATCACATTGAACAGTTATCCCTGCCATAAGAAACAATGGGGAATGCTTTTGATGATAACAAAAACGTTAATAGAAAAAAGAAAATTCAGGACTTCCATCAGGTGATGGCGGATAGATTGATTGTTATAGTGAAATCTTCCAATTTGTGTAAAAATTGCATTCATCAAAGGTTTTCTGCTCAAAAATGCTTTTGTCCAGAATCGCTGGATGTGTTATCAACTGCTGTTTTTTAAGTTGTATCCTACTACAGCATTTATTCTCTTTTATTTCTTGATGCAGTTGGGATGAGTGGGTTCCTGAGAGCAGGGTACTTAAGTATGACGACACTAACCTCCAGAAGAAAAAGGAGCTTTATGAGGCTTATAGGTGAGTTTTTGTACATTCTTCTTTCTTTGCATGTTTGTATGTGAAGGAGCGTATATCATTCATCATTGGCATCATGTATCTATCTTGCAGCTTCAGGAGTTTTTATTACTTTTCCAGCATATGCTTGTGCACGTTTGGAGCAGTTGACATAATGCTAAATTGAACAGATCATGAACACAGGGAAAGCTGTTCCACAGTTGTCCTATATACTCATCGCTCTTGCTTCAAAATGTAGGGTTTTTTTTCTGCTGGGCATCCAGTGAGGCTATCATCGTCCTGCTGTCTAATGTCTCAAAGTATGTCTTTCACTTCATAATGGATTTAAGAAGCTAAAGATAATGGTTGGCAAAGGAGGGCAAGTCTTGACAGTAGGTAGAATATGGCAAACTTGCTAATTTGAACTACATCAACCGTGCTTATGAACATCACGTGCATTAAAAATTTTGAACTCCAATTGCCCAAATATTAACTACGTAGTGTGATAACAAAATTGTGTAATTTGGTGCTTGCTTGTTCTTGATTTGTTCATTATTGTTTTTTTATATACACCTCTCTGCTTGTACCCAAGGGTACACAGTATGTACTAAATAAATGAATATCCTTCTATTTAGAAATATTGAGAGCTAACTCTTGTTCTTGTTACTACTAATCATCAGCTTCAAAGTAGTACTCTGTTGTAAAAAGTGTGAAGGCTGTAAACTTTTTAGGAACATGGCATGATGGCTTGTATTAAAAAGCTGCATCAGCATGGAACGTCAAGATATAGGCTTTCAGCCAGTTACAAGCCATGAAGTGAAGGAGAAAGCACAATTGCTTGCATTAGATGCAGTAAATGTCTCTCATTGGGGTTATTTTCATGAGTTTTAATGCTGGTACTTTTATGTAACAAAATCAAGGTTTATATATGGTGCCTATACTACGAGGAATATGGCTGTTACATGCTGGGGTGGTTGTGCCATCCAGTGAGGTGCTCTGGTTAATACGTAGCAATCCCCAAAAAAAGTTATCAGTACCCTAGAGGCATGGAAGCAGTTCATGTTGAAAATGTCTCTTGGACGGTGTCACTGCACCTTTCACTGTTATTGGTGTGCTGGCTATGTGGCTTTCATTTAAGGTCAACGAGAGATATAGAACTTGCTGTTGCAGCAATCAATTTCCTCTTCAGTTGATCATTGTGGTGTCAGACATTTTCTTGAGGCATTGAAAAATTGTCATTGAAGTTTCATTGGCTTCTTCAGCTTTGCCAAACCACCACCTAAGTGCTGTACCAATATTAGATGTTGGCCGCCGCAGTGGCTCTGTGGTTATGGCGCTCGGCTGCTGAACCGAAAGAAGCGGGTTTGCTCCCGGCCATGGCAGTCAAATTTCGATGGCGGCAACATTCTAGAGGCCCATGTACTGTGCGATGTCAGTGCATGTTAAAGAACCCCAGGTAGTCGAAATTTCCGGCGCCCGTCACTACGGCGCCCTCATAGCCCGAGTCCCTTTGCGACGTTAAACCCCCATAAACCAAACTTGGAAACTACCTTGTCTCCCTTTGGTTGGGGTCTATTTTGCTTCTTTGTGATGTGCTGCTTAAAATCTCCCAGCAATTTGTTAGGAACCCTCTTTTCCCCTTGTAGACATGCAGAGGTCCAGTTCTGCTTTCATTGGCTGTACTACCATCAGCTGAGATGAGGCCTTCCATTTGGACAGGGTGCTCGGTGAAGCACAAGCAGCCATCTAGCAAGCTGGAGCTCGATTTCTCTGCCTGTTGTTTTTTTGAGGCCATCATTCACAGATCAAACTGCTGGTTTAACTGAGCTTTGATGTCCATGATGTCCACACGTGCTTAATGTCATTTCCTAGCACAAATTTTTGAAATGTTTTGCTAACAGGGTGCATGTTATTGTCAGTCACTGTGTAGCTTGATGCCAAATACCTTGCAATGATGTCCCTCAAGTGATCTGCCCGGCATGAAAGCAGCTTTAAACCACCTTGATTTTGTGTCTATAAGTATGAAGAGCAGTTTTTTTTCAAGATGTCCAGTGTAGTTCACATTCATGAGTTCCCAGCATTCACTTGACTCAGGCAGGGACCCTGGTTCTGGATGTCACTGCTGGCTTTGGAGAGTCCTCTAGGCACAGTGCGCTTTGTTGAGCATAGTTATATGTTTGAGCATCCATTCCAGGCCAGCATACCAAAGACCTTCGCTACCATTTTTAGTTTTTGAGAAAAGGAAATGCCGAAGTAACTGTCGCATATCTCGGTGGACACTACAACTGTGCCATGAGCGAAAGGAGGAAGGAGGGGGTGGAAGAAGAGAGGAGGGACTGCAGTGGAGGGCTCCGAAATAATTTTGACCACCCTTGATGCTTTTCATAAGCAGGTTCAAGGTGTGGTTCTGAGCAAGAGGTAGCACGATGGCTTAGCTTCTCTAGTTCAAGAAATTCCTGTTCATGCTCAGCTGGTCACATCTTTTGCCAGTGTGCTTGTAAAAACTTACTGGGGATGCTTTGTGGCCATCCTTCTCTGCCTAATACAGCACTTGGCAGAGGGTTTGATCACAGGTAGTGTATTGTTGCAGTTGCTTAGCTGCCACTGTTAGCTCTTTCAAGCTCAGGGTTGGGTTCACGAGCTCTGATGGCTCTGGCAGGTCAGCGTGTAGCAATGTAAGTGGAAACCTACTGATAAAGTCGGTGTTCCCATTCAGGCATCCTGGTCAGAGCTCATTAGTGTACGTGTAAGTTCCAAGTGTGAGTCCTCAGTGCTGGGTGTGTGAAGCAGTGAGGGCTGGGGTTGCCTTACGTCCAGCAAAGATGCCGACCTGCAGCTTATGGCCCGTGATTACAACAAAGCTGCAGCACAGCAGGTAGTCCATGAATCGTGTGATGCCAGAAGTTATGGCTTATACCTCATTTCCAAGATGCAAGTAGTTTTGTTCTGCTGGCTTAAGTGTTTGAGATAAAAATGTGAGTGGGATTTCAACATCCCCTACTCAATGTGAAAGCAATGCAGCAACACCATATGGCAATCCATCTGAGATTAATAGAAGTTGTCATAATATGCCACAAGTTTTTTTTCCATGATGGCTTGTTTGCTTTTGATGAAGGCTGTCTGTTTATCTATTCAACTCAAGTGGCTGTTATTGTGTAACAATGCATGCAAGGTTGCTTGTAGTGTAGACATGTTCAGTAGACACTTTCGCCGCTACGAGAGAAGTCCACTTTTGGATCTCAAGTAGCCAACATCATCAGGATTTGGTGCTTCAGTGATGGTTTCTGTGCTTTTCCTCAATGGTTGAAGTCTATCTCTGTAGATCTTGTGTCCCCAAAGTAAAAAAGTGACTAAACAAGGTTACAGCTTAGTTCAAACATTCGGTGAGAGCAGTCATTGGTCACAGTTGACAACTTGCAAAATTCTGTAAGTAAGCTTAACTGCAAAACTTTTTTCCAGCAAAACACTCTCGTTCACAGACTTGGTTGCACTCCCTGTTCTTTATTTTATTTTGTTTTATTCAAGTCCCTTCAACACCATAAGGGCATTATAACATGGGGGACATTGTACAGGAATTTATGCTTGAAGATGAGCTAGTAATTTCAATTTCCAGCCAGATTTTGTGTCATATATTTCAGCAATCACTATCCTCCGCAGAACTGCCCACTGACTGGAAAAAAGCCAAAGTCATCCCTGTCTTCAAAACGGGCAACAAAAACTCTCCTGATAACTATCGACCTATTTCGTTAACATGCATATGCTGTAAATTACTTGAGCATATTATCGCTTCTCACATTTACAACCATCTGGAACGAAATGACTTCTTCTTTTCAAATCAACATGGCTTTAGGAAAGGCTACTCATGTGATAGCCAGATATTTGAATTTACTACTGACCTGCATTTCAACATGGATGATAACCAGTAAACAGATTGCATTTTTTTAGATTTTTCAAAAGCATTTGACAGAGTTGCACATGGCCGGCTGTTTACAAAATTATCTACCCTTTCCCTTGATTCCCTCACATTATCTTGGCTTCAAAACTTTCTCTCATTACGTCAGCAATTCACAGTTGTCAACGGCTCTTCCTCATCCCTATGTGATGTAACCTCAGGCGTACCACAGGGAAGCGTACTTGGACCCTTACTTTTTCTAATCTACATTAACGACCTTCCCACTAACATTTCATCCCGCTTACGCCTTTTCGCAGACGACTGTGTTGTTTACCGTAAGATCGCTTCTGAGACTGACCACCTGACCCTTCAAAATGATCTTGACACTATTGTTGATTGGTGTAAAAACTGGCAAATGATTCTTAACCCTAATAAATGTAAATCAATGACTTTTAGCCACAAGCATGTTATTTCTAACTTCATATACTCTATAAATAATACCTCTCTATCTAGGGTTACGTCGTACAAATACCTTGGAATTCAGTTCACACCAAATCTTTCATGGTCTTCTCATATTTCTGCAGTCTGCAAAAAGGCATCGAGGACATGAGGTTTCATACGCCGGAACCTTCGGAACTCACCTAGCTCCGCTCGAAAACTTGCATATTTTACATTTGTTCGCCCACAGCTGGAATTTATCTCACCTATATGGTCTCCCCATCAAAAATATCTCATAGATATGCTCGAGTCCATTCAAAGCAGTGCTGCCCGGTACATTTTTAGCAATTATAGTCCCCTCGCAAGTGTATCCCAGCTTAAAAACCTTAATGACATACAGATACTTGAAATTCGTCGCTCCATTTCACTTCTGTGTTTGTTCCATAAATATGTTCACACCCGTCCTTCGTTGTTACCTCTGGCATCACCTTTCCGCTCTTCACAACGCTTACACAATCAACTCGGCTTCAACCGGATATATGGGAAGACCCTGTCATTTAATTCCTCTGCATTACCTAGAGCAATAAAACTCTGGAATGATCTTCCTGACAACATAATCTCTTTCATTGATCCTGGTGAGTTTAAAAAACATCTATGTATACATTTATTGCCATAGTGATGTTCGAAATGTACGACAGTTTCATTTTTTCTTAACGTTGTTTTCCCATTTACCACTTCTGTTGCCCCTGGTTGCTTTTTTTTTTCTCATGTTCGTGTTTCGCTTTTTTTTCTTCTCTATTTTCGTGTCTGATGTTATTTTAACTCTGTTTTGTATAAATTTCGTGTTCCTTTCTTGTATTTGACTTGTACCGCGTTCTTGTACCGATATCACGGTTTTTTTCCATCTGTATATACCTCTTTTTCGATTTGCCCCCCTCATCCAATGCTCTTCGGGGCCTGTGAGGTACTAATAAATAATAATAATAATAATAAAGCAAGCTGGAAAGCATGTAAAAAAGAAAAAAAAGAGCAAAAAGGCAGCACAAAACAGCAGGCTTGCAGGCACCACAGTAAAAAAACTCACAATGCAGTAGGAAATTCGTACTCTATCCCATAAAAGCGCGATGCAGCATAAGGAGAAAAAGTGAAACAGATTATATGTTTCTGCGACAAATTGGATGATAAAAGGAACTGAAACTCGGCACACGTATTACAGTGGACAATATCTTTGGGAAGCTGATTCCAGTGAGAGGAAGTGCGTAGAAAAAATTAATTGCAGAGGACGTCTATGCAACAGGGAATTTCAAGAACTTTCAGCTCGTGATCACATCATTTTGAGATGAAGTGGGGCGGTCAAATGGGGAAATGCTTGTTTATCTCATCTACAATTCTTTGCTTGCAGAGCAGGAGGTAGTAACGCAGTTTGTGAATGAGGGTTACGAATTGGAGAAAAATTTTTTCAGGAAGCTGACTTACAGAATTTCGCAAGTTATCCATTCTCACGCAAGGGGGGGGGCTACAAACTAACGCTTCCTCCTGTCTCACTGTTGCGAGGCCCTCCTAGCATGAACCTTATCTGAGACAGCATCTCACTGCTACACAGCTGTTACTACTACATAGCTTTGTAGCCCACCGTATATCGGCAGTGGTGATCCAGTGCTGTCTGAGAGTTTGCCACCCTTTTTTGTTCCGGTGCTGCATGTCTTCTGGTGAATGGAGCTGGGTGTATTTGTGTAGGGGCAGAGTTGTACGTAATGCATTTCGAGTAATTTGCTACTTATACTTGATTGCATATATTCGTAGTTTTGTAATGAATGGATTACTTTTTCAAATGGTAATCTTCCAGGTAATCAGTTACTTTTTTTGTAATTGATGTAGTGGTTGATTTTTTTTTCCAAAAGCAAGTTGCAACCAACGACACAGCTCTAAAAGCTTCAGCCTGATGGCAAAGACTGGTGCTAGCAGAGGTGTTTCCTCTGTGACAGTGAAAACGAACAGACTGCGGAGAAGCACCGCACACGATCATGTCCAGACCACAAACGGGTCACAGCCATCTTCTGTGGCAGTTCTCATTCTAAGAAATGTCACATGGCCTCTATGTAGAGACCCTTCGTTCTGTCAGACAGTGCTGCAACTTGCCTCTACTGCAGCCAGTGTGGTAGCCTCCAGAGTATGGAGGCGGGGGTATAGCTCAAGAAAGAGCATTAAGCAAGGATTCTGTTGAAACCAGCACTACTGCAATAGTGTGTTGTATTATTAGAAGGGAAAGTGTGTTGACTGATGGTTTTCTATTGTGGAAAAAATAACAGTCCAGCTAAGATGAGGACGAAGAGACATATACAAGACACAGACATAGCATTGTGTATGTGTCATTTCTTACTTGCTCTTCTTGCAATTTTATTTTTTTTCCAGTATGTGAGGCTATCTAGATAGGAGTTCGACACTCAGTTTGTTTACGTTCTATTGTAGAAGCACCTAACAATGCAACTAAGAAATCAGGAGCACTGAAAGGGCCGTCTGCCAAACAAGCATATGTCTACCGACAGACTTAACTTGCCCTGTGATATCAGGTTTCAAGGAATAAAAATTTTAGTCTGCTTCCACGGTGCATCTACCTTTTATGTAGTTAGTACCCATGGATATGTGGAGTGAATATCAGTGGTTGTATTCAAAAATACCTTTTAAAACTAATTAGGCACGAGCTACTCATGGTTGTGCCTGTGTTCCGTAAAGAGAATTTACATTATTAGATCTTGCCACTGAGTATGGGTTTGCCTAAGAGCATCTTACCAAGTATTTCACCCCAGGAGAGCTGAGCACCATTCAGGGAGAAATATTGTGTCTATTATTTATTTTACATTTATTTATTTAGAGCATACTGCAGGCCCAGTGAAGGGCTCTGGCAGGAGGGGCACAATAAGCACAAAACAAAAGTATGAGGCAAGACATCAACAAATAGATTCAATGCCTGTTCTAAGGCATCAATATCAAATACTGATGATGGTGATAGCTGATTCCACTCGGTAATGGTACGGGGAAAAAAGAAATTTGAATATGTTAGCTCTGGCAAAGTAAGGCTTTAACGATTCAGTGTGCCTGTTTCTTGTTGACCTGGATGTTTTCAGTTGAGGATACAAATCAGGAGTCATTGACAATTTGTTATTTTTTAATAGAAAGAGAAATCGTTAGCTCAGTATTCTGCACCGAGCTTCAAGGAACTATATATTATGTTGAAGCAATAGAGCAGATGGTGAGTCAGTGGTGCGATATTTAAATAAACTGAACAGCTTTGTGCTGAATTCTTCCTAGGGCATTAATTTTAGTCTGTGTGAGGATCCAAAACAGTTTTGGTCTAATCATGGTGTAATATGCCAATTGCATAATGTTAAGGGGAGCTTGTTTTAACTTGTGCCTAAGAAAACCGATTGCGAAATGAAGAAGAGTATATGGTTTCAATATGTTTACTCCAACTAAGAGTATTCGTTAGTGTTACTCCTAGGTACTTGTATTCTTTGACTTCTGAAAGGTGCCGGGTGGGAAGATTATATATAAAGGAATGACTGTATCTTTTATTAGTGACCCGCATAAATACTGTCTTGTCAGCATTTAGTTTCATCCTCCATTTAATGCACCATTCACTAACATTATGCAGGTTATGACTAAGTAAAATTTGGTCACCTGGAACTTCAACTTCATTAAACAAAACACAATTGTCGGCAAACAACCTAACTTGAAGAGTATGAGTGATGATGTTGGTAATGTCATTATTATAGATAAGAAAGAGTAATGGACCAAGGACACTGTCTTGTGGGACACCAGACCATCAATACTAACATATTGAAATTGGTTAGATAAATAAGACGCAACCCAGTTAACAATAAAAGAAGGAAGACTGATAGTTTCAAGTTTATGGGTAAGTTTACTGTGCGGAACTAAACCAAAAACTTTCTTAAAATCTAGAATTATGACATCTATTTGGCCGCATCTGTCAAGAACCTGAGCGAAATTGTGAATTACGAATGTGAGTTGGGTGACCGTAGAAAAGCCTTTGCGAAAACCATGCTGGAAAGCCGATAATATGTTGTTGTCATCAAGAAATGTTTTAATGTAATTGGCTACGATATGTTCAAGAAGTCTGCAGCATGAAGAGGTCAACGATATGGGACGGTAATTATTAAACACTACGGCATCACCTGCTTTGTGTCTGGGAATGACACGGGCCACCCTCCAATCAGGTGGTAGACTTGAAGACAAAAAAGAAGCATGAAAAATGATAGCAAAAAAGTACGAAACCATCTCAGCATAACAATGTAAAAATGAATTAGGTATTTTGTCAGGCTCAGGAGTTGCTTTTGTTTTAAGGTTCAATAGCATTGCAAAAATACCAGGTTGTGATCGTGCACAGGCTGAGAACAAGAATCACGAGTTGTAAAATTATTTGTAGGTTGGAAAAACACACTGTGAAAATATGAATTGAACTTGTCTGTAATATCTTTTTTGTTGGTGAGCAATGTGCCCTCATGCATCATAGCAGGCAGGGTTTTTTTTTGTTTGCTTAAAAAATTCCAAAATTTCTGAGGAGCGTTACGAATGAAATTCGGCAAAATGTTTTGAAAGTAATGTGACTTAGCAGCCGCAACAGCTTTGGTGAAAGAAGCCTGCTTCATTTGAATGATGCTGCGAGGGACACGTGCTCTCCTTAAGCGTTTAAGTTTTCTTTTGAGATGCAAGATTTCTCGTGTAATCCAGGGACTAGATTTGCCAGTTTTTTTGGCTCTTGTTGGAATAAATTGGTTGATACAATATGTGCACGTGTCTTTAAACTTAGACCAGAGTTCAGATGTGTCAGTTTCATCAAAGCCGCTGAGACACAGATCTAAAAAATCTAATACTCTCATCCCTGGCACGCGAGAAATCTTTTACAAGCATGGTTTTGGACGGTACGGCATGTTTATCAGTGACGAAATCGCAAGTGAAATACACCAACTCATGATCAGACAATCCTTGATGGATCGAAAAATCAAGTCAAGAATTGAGGCAGACAAGCCATGATTACGTGTAGTTTGTGCTACTACCTGTTTGAAATTGTGACACAGCATAATGTCAGATAATTGTTCAGCATTTGCGCAATGTCATGAGTTAGATGAGGTTAAATCCCAATTAGTGCCAGGTAAGTTAAAATCACCAACAAGAAATATGTTTTTATGTTTGAATGAAGACATGCGTTCTGACAAATTGCGCAAAAACTGAGGAGGGGAATCTGGAGCTCGGTAAACAGCGAATAGAAAGATGGAGCGGCCCCTATAAGATAGCTAAGGGAAATGCTTTCATGATCATCGATTTGGCGAGTGAAAGTCGCATGAATATTGTTTTTAACCAGAACCGCCACTCCATCACCTCTTGATAATCTGTCAAGTCGCTAGACTTGATAAGTTGTAGAAAAAACGTCTTTATTATCTATTTCATCGAGGAGCCACATCTCAGTATTGATGACAGCATGTGGACTGTAGCCAAGAAGTACCTCAAGCTGTTCGCTTTTGTTGATTATGCTCCGCGCATTTATGTTTATAAGTCTTAATTTCTTCTTGCTCTGTGCACTACATCATTCACTCTTTCGTGTGCTCCATGATGGCAGTTTCACCTTTGCGCTAGTGGTATCATCCCACAAAAACGTTTGGCCAGCAACGAGCAACTCATCATTGATTAAGGTCACCTTCATTTTGTTGTCTCTCTCAGTTTTAGCACTATTCCATAATAGTTTTCGTTTCTTGAGGGTTTCCTTCGAGTAGTTATTCTGAATAGATACATTTTTACTTTTGAGCTTGTGAGCGTTATTAAGGACTTTTTAATTTTCATTGTAATCCTGGAAAATTATGATCACAGGCCTGTTGAGAGTGTTCTTTCCTAAACGATGAATTCTACCGACAGAAGTACAATGGACATCAAGTGTTTCTGAAAAATTTCAGTTGGAATCTTCTGTTTTAGATCAGATTCTGTCTCATCTAGTTCTTCGCTTACACCAAAAATGACTAAAGTGGAACATCTATTGTAATCTTCCATATAGACCAGTTTTGACTGCAAGGCGTGAATTGTCCGTTCCATGTTATCAATACATTCTGTTTGTTTTTAAAAATCTGCAAAGCAAGCGCTTAAGTCAGACGTTTTTTCCAAATTCCCTTGTTGTGTTCTGAGGGCTACAATACTGGTGGGTACCCGGTGGCACCGTAGATTGAAGCCAGCAATTCCTGAATGCAAAGTGGTTGCTTTGGCCACTAGACCACCGCTTCGGCACTCCATTGATCCAGATATCCACCGGGTTTTTCAAATGGGTACGAGGTATGGCCTGGCCTGGTGCTCAGCTTTCCTAGGTGCATGGCTTGGGAAAGAAGCCTGCACCTTCAAATTTCGCCACTGTAAGTGAACTTCGTGTGAGCCTCATGCATCATGGATGTCTCAGTTATTGCCTCACTGTCTGTTTGTAAAAATATGTTATTGACTCATTTGTTACCATGGAAAAAATGACGGTCTTGATAGGTAGGAGAGAATTTTTTGCTGCAAGATAGGGAAGATGAAAACAATGCAACATGCATGAAAATGATGGGAATAGAATGTGCTTGCTGAAGACTTATTTCAGTGCAAATACTTTGTGTGAATATTGAGAAATAAATCTCCGAACACCGAACAAAACTGCAAATAAGAATGAAATTGTATTGACGTCAGAATATCTCTTGTAGAAAAAAAATATTAAAATGTTTGAAACTATAGCTTGATCAATGTACAGTCTTTGTCAAACGTTTAGAGCCCAGGCTGTTCACTTCCAAGCTTTATATTGGGACTCTGGGAGCATTCATGGAAGTCCTACCTATTGCAGGAGGCAGTACCAGAAATCTTCTCACGTCCAGGAAATTTGGAGCGCTAGAGATCCATTAAGAACGACACAGTGTGGCTCAAGAGAAAACCCCCTGGCCTCCAAACTTTTGACAAAGGCTGTACTTTTCAACATTATATGTGAAGTTTTAACAAAAAGTCCTTTTGAGGTGCCTAGTCGAAAAAATTGCCGAAATACAGAAAGTATGTCCCCATAATAATGTTTTACTCACATGAAAATGAAAAAAAAAAGCTTATAATGCACTTGAAAAAGCTACAGAATGTTCCGGTGTTACAAGAATTTATTGTGAAAGATGTTTCGAAAAATTTAGAACCATTCTGAAGATGCACAGAGATTTCACAAGCTGCCTCAGGCTGCTATAGAGCATCAATCCTAGGTCGATGCCCGTTTTCTACTGGACTGGAACTTTATTCTTCTTTAGGATTGTGGAAGTATATCTTTCCCATACAATGTTTAGACAGTGCAGAAATCAGAAATATCATTCATTACATTACTCCGATGCGTGAACCAGCTTCAGGAATGAACAAACAATTAAGAAGCGGAAGATGGAACTGAATTATGAAGCGGAAGATGACGTCCTGTTCTGAATTGTGCAATTTCATCATTGGAATCCAAATCTGACGGCAATTTCATCGCCACAACTACTTCTGCTTAATGCATCAAAAATTTCGGCTGCAGATGCAGCAGAATTGCATGAAGCGTGATTTTTTGAGTGCGCACCAGCCCCACAGCTGACGCCGTGCTTGCTACATGCACACCGCGCAAGAACCTCAACTTCATGGTTGTTTTAAAATTGCCGCTTTGTGGAAACAATACAAACTACACATAAACGCCTCCCTAGATGGTGCAGTAAGTTCGGGGGGCGGGCACTACCCCTGAAACTGCAGTTCGAATCTGTAGTCACTGGTGATCTTTGCATAGTGGCATGGTAACGAAAGGGTGAAGCTGTGGGTTTGACACAACAGTTCATTCTAACTTGTGAAACCAAAGTTCTCATTACTGTGCGGGCGTTCAACTTGTACAGCAGAACATGGTGGCAAAACATTGTGTTCTGTGCATGCCCACAATGTACCACAATCAACCAAGCTCATGTGAACACAGATGCAAAGGGTTGTTAGCGGGCTGTAAAAAACATTAAAAAATAAACCCTGCACGCTAGCACAGCTGCTCATTAGTAGCGTGCCGTCTGTTGATACATGCATCTGGGCACGCAAACCCAACAGCCAGCATGTTTGCACAATTAAGAGCTGCTACGCAATGTGTTCATACGTTATAATACCACCCTTCCCTCCAGCACATACGTGCAGAGAGTGTTCAGTGTAGCTTCTGGCCTCTTCACAAGGAAATGTGGGAAAATTAGCGATAACTTTGAAAACAACTCTTCTTGAAAAGTAACGTGTAATAAAATATCTAGCAGTTAAGCCACAGGTCATTGTAGTCTGAGTAAATTTATATTATGACCATAAAAGTTGGAAGGAGAATAATATAATAGTAATTTACTTTTCTAAAATTGTTCAGTTGCTTTTCTATGGTTGTAATTGACCACTGTAATCAGTCACATTCAGATGGAGTAATTGTAATTGTTTACTTATTTTCTGTAATGTGTACAGGACTGATGGGGGGAGATTTTGGAGGATGGTACTGGTAGTTGGTGTGCCTCTCTGTGTTATAGGTTCAGCTTCATCAGTAGTTCAGGGAGGCTCCCAACAATGACTCTCGCACCTTGCATCTTTTGTGCTCAAATTTTACCCCTTACTCTTTGATCCTTTGCAGTACTTCGTGCAGGTTTTGGAAGTGCAGAAAGTTCGTTCTGCCTGTCACTGAGATGCGGTCCAGGCAAACAGATGTGCCAACAATGTTATGGAGGGTTTCCACTGTTTTTTCCTGAAAGAAAGCAGGAGCAGATGATGCACCAAGTGCACTCACTTGTGTGCGGTCTGTGTGCAAAGAGTCTTGGGTGTATATGCTGATCACCAAGAGCTTGTTGGTTTTTTAGTTGTCAGTCTTACAGGAGTCAAATCCTGGAGAAATTTACTCCACTTTGCAATGGGCAATATTGGTATGTCCTGTTGTCATCACTGCTGTATTCATGCCCCGCTATACTCATCACAAATTCTGACACTTAGAAGATGCCCAGTCAGAATGGTCCACAGCCGTGATAAGGCCGTCTCAGTCCAAATGCTGAATTTCTTTCTTCATCTTGCCTCAGATTCCAAGAGTTACATCTGCAGTCTTGTTGGTTAGCAGCGGTCGAACTTCACAAAGTACTGGTGGTCCTTTCAGTATGCCATAACTCAGTTTGAAGACCTTTTCAAATGCCTTGAGCATTTCCAGAACTTTTTCTGTGGTGGCAATTCTTCACGTTGTGCTAAGTTCACTTAGCATGGTAGTAGGTCATATGTGGCCAACCAATCTTCGTAGCACAGATTAGGGCTCTTGCAGGGTTTGCTTCTTTGTAGTCGTTCCGTGACAAATATTGACAGTTTGAGTTCTGTATGTGTATTTTAGTTTGATGTCTGTCTTGGTCAACCTAGGCAAGATGCACCAGTACTGCTGTAGGTGTTTTCAGAGATCAGTGAGACTGGAAATCTATAATGTAGCTCCATCTCCAGTGGCACTTTGTTGACTGTGAGTGTCCCTGTTATTGGCTTCAGTGGTGTCTATCTGTGTGTACAGAGAATGCAGGTAGTACTCAGGTGGCTGGCTGGTCGAGTACACTTCTTTTACTTGAGTTATGGACTGCTTCACTTTGTCTGCAGTAGACAAGCAGCAACCTGTCAGACGTCCTACTTTTTCATGCTTGTAGCACCTTGTGTTAATGTGCTTGCACTGATCTTGCGGTGGCATCTTGGGATTCACAGCAATCGTGCGGCTTTGGTTTTTCTTGCACCCGGGCCTGCTTTTGCCCCTTAGCTTTAGTTCTTACGCTTTATGTCTACTTGGCCCCTGTAAGTACTTTTTCTTTGGGCGCTGAGTATAGTTTACTGTACCCTCCTGAATGGCTGATGTAGGCATGCCTGCATGGTCCTTTTGCAGCTAACTCATGTTATGTTCTGCCATCTCTTCTGTTTTCACGATCTCAAGAGTGTTCTCTGGAGTGAGGTGCTTTTCTATCGACAATCGCTGCTGTACAACTCAGTAATGAATAACACACACGGGATGGTTGCTCAGCATCCGGTTGAAAGCTGTTCGGGAGTTGCAGTGTTCTGCCATTTGTGAGAGTTCAGTGATGTACACCTCAGTGACTTTGTTCTCAAGCTGTACTCTTTTGTTGAAGTGAAAACTTTCTGCAATTTTGGGCAGAGGTGAACTAAAGTGTCTGTTAAGGGTTGGCATTAGCTTTTTGTTTTTATGGGTGCTAGCAAACTACGGAATGCTGTGTACGAGCTTGTACCAAAGGTCGGCAAGACTGTCCATTCATTACTTTTTCGTCATCCCTCATGCTGCTAAGCCAAAGAACGTGTCTGGCTATTTTAACTGTTCACCATGCTCAGGGCTCTTTGTTGTTATACTTTTCTGCCTTACCAAGCATCACCCTGTTTGCACTGGAGCGAATCATATTTCACTTTACCTGGTGGCTAAACTCCAATGAGTCCCATCTGTTACATCCTTGTCACCAACTGCTTTCTGTTTCTAAACACCAGGAAATTAATTCATGGTACATAGATTACTAGGGACCAACGGTTTGCTATGGACCATGGCTGATGAGCATCTCCTTGGAAAGCATAGTGTGCGCATCAATTCTGGATGTGGACATTTCATGCTGCGGTGGTGCCACCATCTAGTCAAGTACCATTTTGAGAAAAATTGTGATTGGGGATGTGTCTATATTGTTACGTGGTGGCCAGCCGAAGAATGAGGCGTGGTGAACCATGACCAAGAGATGATTTAATGGCTGCTGGCCTAGCGCGAGCGCTCCGTCCCGCGCCACTGCCAGCTTCGTCTTTGTCACACTACCCGGGGCCTCCGAGCGATCGTCCCGATCTGTGACGAACAGACGGCGAAATGGCAATGGTCTTGAGTGGGAGGTTGAACAGTATGTAGAAGATGGTGCAGTGCTGGCCGCCACGATGAGAAAGATGAGAGAATGAGTCCCGGTCCACGAAGCATCCGGGCCGTAGGGTGCCAGGAGCTGACGGCCGAGGCCATTGGACGCACCGAACGGCAGGGGCAGAGGGACGGTGTCCTCATGTGTGGGCAGGGCCTGGGTCGGTCGGGTCTTGGGTAGGTCGGGTCTCGGGTCGGTCGGGTCTCGGGTCGGTCGGGTCTCTAGTTATTCCACACTGAGACCAGTAGAAGTAGAGGAAGGAAGAAAGATTAGCTTAAAATGAAAAAAAAAAATCTCCCACTATCAGTGCGGTTCATGCCACGGTGTATGCATTAGCATTAGAGTCTGCTGGCGCTTTCATCTGCTTTACTCAACTTCAGCTGCTAGATGACGCTGCCTGTCTTCACTCTTTACTTCTCACTTCCAATACTTGGCCTCCACACTGTGCCTCCACAGTAGCATCCCTGTTGCGCTGATTGATGGGATCCTCAGTAAGGTGCTGCCGCTCTTTGCTAAGCCACTGAAGCTCAGCCCGCCGTGCTTAGCAGGCTTCTGCATTGATGACTGAAAAGGCAGAATTCATCACTGGTCCCCTCCCTGTTGGTACTAATTTAAACTGGCATCATTCACTGTACAAAAGCCAAACAGTTTCATAGACAGGAGGAGAACACTCATTATAGGTCCGATTGCTTCAAGGTGTGAAGGAGAACTGAAGGAGCGGGTGCAGCCACCGCCGTGTTATAGAGTGTGTGTGTCCACACATCCTCTCCGCATCTCTGGTCAACTGCTATGCCTCCTCCTCTTCATGTGACTCCTCCCACTGATTATGATTGGCCACTCTCCTTCTCCACTGTTCCCCACCCTCCTCCTCACATTCCACTCTGCAGCCTGAATCTGGCACTACTGGGCAGATTCTGCCAGGATGGCAGTAGTCAAGCTAATGGATTTAAAAAAATAGAAAAAGGGAAAAAAAAGTCCCAATCAGAACAAATGCCTAGTTTAATGCAAGGTGGCACTAGCTACCAACAGCTTGATATGCATTAATAGAATGCAGCTAGTGCTGTCCTAGAAAGTTCTGTGCTAGTAGAAGAAGCAGTTTTGTTTTTACTCCTACTCTTGACAATGAGAGAGAGAAAATTTTTATTGCTTTGTCTTCTGTTAAGACCCTTTGTTTTTGGGCTGTGTATTATTAAAAATTTTGGACACAGATGTCTGGAATAGCTTTCTTGTTTGCAATTTGGGTAGAAATTTGGTTTTTATGAAACCGTTGCATGATTATTTTTTTATTTTGACAAGAATAGAAATAATCTGGTCAGCGTTTTTTTTTATAGGACAGAAAAGGTGAGTTCTATACACAGTGAAAGCTAGATCACACCAAAGAAATGTTTACTAATGTATGCATTGTTTTTATCAGCTTTCTCTACTTTCTTTATTATATCAGCGATAGGATTTCTGGGCTGATTCTGTATTAAATGAGCCTCTGTATGAACTGCAATTGCGCAAACATTCTATAGGGCAGCATGGAGTGTAGCCGATGATGCCTTTTTGGGTCAAGGCTGACTGCAGCCGCTCCAGTGGCTCAGTGTTTATAGTGCTCAGCAGCTCGTCCAAAAGGCATGTGTTCGATTCCATCTGCGGCAGCTGCATTTCGATGGAAGCGAAATACTTGAGACTTGTGTACTATGCAGTGTCAGTGCACATTAAAGAACCCCTGGTGGTTGAATATATCTGGAGCCCTCCAACACAGTGTCCCTCAAAGCCCGAGTCACTTTAGAGTGTTGAACTCCATAAAACCAAAACCAGTTAACGCTGACTCGACACAGAGCACCCAAGGGCTCACTTGATGTTCTTTTCCTGCGCAGGCGGTAGAGTTGATGTGTCAGGTGGCTGCTTCTGTCAAGGGTGCCTAGCAGGTCGCTTCATGTGCTTTTCTCAGTGGACAGAGACCCCCATGTTGCACACCAATGACACAGACCAGCAAGCGCAAAATGAACTTACTGACTATGAGAGACGCCGTAGTGGAGGGCTCCGGAAATTTCGACCACCCGGGGTTCTTTAATGTCAGTGCACTTAAAAGAACCCCAGGTGGTCGAAATTTCCGGAGCCCTCCACTACGGCGTCTCTCATAGCCTGAGTCACTTTGGGACGTTAAACCCCATAAACCAACCAACCAACCGACTGTGAAAAAGCACAGAAAATTAGGAACTGGTTCAGACAGCCAGTACACTAATCAGTCTTCATTTTTTCTAACTGACTGGGTGTAAATTTTTCTTTTTCTGCTTTCTTGCTCTGAAATAATTCTGACTTATTTCCTGGAGTATCACTGTGTGATTTTGCAGTTGATAACAGCTAACAAGACCATTTTTTGTGATAAAAGCAGGGTTGACTTCCTTAGCAAAGTCATCGCTTCTACCTGCTCCTGTCGGCTAGCAGTCTTCCAACATACTGGTCTTTTATTGCATTCTAGACAAGCAAGTTTCTGTATCGGTTGTGTTTGCATGATTGACAGTGTCCATAATTTGTGATTACTGGTCAGTTACCAGTTGCCTAAAAGAAATCTGTCATTATATATGTAGTACTTTCCTCAAATTTTTTTGCCAGGTTGAGGACAATGTGTTTGCACAATAGTTTAACATGTTGAAAAACACGCAATATACTAATTTTTTCCTCTCTATCAATGAATATCTATAATTTAAATATGCAAGATTTTCACATTCTCATTGTGATTTGTTCCTTGCGTATTTGTGTGTATTCATGCCTTTGCTTCTATGGGGAGAGCAGCACATGGCCAGGGCTAGGTTCGCACTGGCCAGTATTGGTCTGATCTCTTTAAACACTCACTTTGGGTGCGAACATTTCATTGCGGAGAGGCAGTGGGGAGTTAAAATTTGCAGTCACCAGAGTGCTATGTTGATTCTTTCAGGGAAGTGTTAAAGAACCAGCCTAAAGTTGAACCAAAGGAAGAAATGGACATGGATGACTCGTCAGTTTCGTCTGAAGAAAAGCCTCGAAAGCGGAAAGGTGTGCGCTTCTGTCCTTTCTTTTCTTATTATGACTGACGCGGTCTTCAGCGATCAGCATGTGACTCCTATTGTGAAGAGTGACAGTAGTGCAGAGTTTGCTGTCCTGCATTATCAATTTCGTTGCTTCCTTAATAAAAAATTTTGAAAAGCTGAATAGTATACAGGTCGTTGTATGTAACGTGAGCCCAGGGTTTGACAAATTTGGGATGTGTTATTTCGGGTAGTGAAACTGTAACAGCTCTGTTGGCAGTGATTTAAACTAACCAAGGATGTCTTTAACTTATGCCAGTGTAATAATTACTGAAAACCAAGTACTCTTTGACCGTTTAGGGTATACGAGAGGTGTCGGTTCAAAAGTTGCACCAGGAAAACTGTGAGTGCTGTTATTTTTATGACTCAGCTTTATTGTAAAAGTTTTCTGCGTGTTATGAACAAAGCACGTGTAGTCCAACCTAACTATGGCAGGAGTGCTTGTTTTGAACATCCTGTATCTGGAAGTGCTCACCTGTGAGCCATTGACACAGTGCAGCAAGTTTAGCACTTAGCACTTATTGTATCAGTGTATACAAATGGCTATACTACAGGGGCATAAATCCACGCCAATTTCAGGGAGGGTGTGCAGATCATTAGAGCCTCCCCCCCTGACCTAACAAGTGCCTGAAGTACCAACAAAGCCACTGCCATTAGCAGAAACCTAGCTGACCGGGAGCGATAAAGAGGAGCAAATTGTACAGTAGAGTGAAGGCTTCAAAATGTCCCCTACAAACCATGCATGGTGCCTATGCATGCTGACAGTTCTTTGGTGTGCCACATTAACTGTGGATGCTTTCCACTTGAGTAAAATGGTATCTTTGCCTGTGCTCCTGACCTACAAAAGGCAGTCTAATTGAAGACTTTGTGCTCTTGGTCAGCCTTTGCATAACCCATGCGGATGTGGTCCTCGGGGTTATGAATCCTTCTCTTGGTATCTGTAGACAGTTTGGAATTTTTGGAGCTACCTAGTCTCCTGACCCGCTAGCTGAATCAGACTTCAAGTCTGCAACCATTCCCTCAGTACATTAGGACGCTAGGCATCCTAATGTGGTTATGAAGAGGAACAGGTTACACTTGCACTGAAGCTTTATTTTTTTAGAAATTTCTCGCCTTAATTGTTGCCTCACGAGCCACTGTAAAGGATGGCATGCAGTGCTCTTTTCATAACACAATTTTTTCAGTTGTGCCCAGCTTGAGTAGGCATTCAGCACTGGTACAAACCCGTGGTTGCACTTCTTGCTTTCTGCAACTTTTTCAGCTGCTACACAGATGTGTGTTTGCTGCTGGTTCTATTTTTCTCTCTTCTAAGGAGCTTCTAAGTGCCGTCTATGGATGGCGCCCGACGTCGCAGTCATCATCATCATCAAAGTTTTTTCTTTTCCACGATTTTTTGCTCGTCACATCGGCATCAGTATCGCCAGCTGCAGCCGTTTGTTGCTTTCGTGGCATGTGAGCGTGTTCACCGTAGTTGCCGTAGTTGTGGCTTTCGCGTGCTTCCGCCGAGCGTTGCAGTTTTAGCACGATGGGCAAGCACCTTAATAGCCACAGAGCTGGGAGTTAGCTCTCGAACACGGCAAGCATGCGGCAGGCAGGAAATTCGACGTGGCCGAGGAGTGCGTCCGATGATGGTGCAACCAGAAGGATGCATTGAGAAACACAAGCTGCAAAGAGCGCGCTTTCCGAGGCAAGCCGTGCGAGTTTCCCGAACTGGAAGAAGAGCTGCTCTCTTATGTGATGGAAGTGCGGAACAACGTCTACGCGTTGATAGCGAACATGCTGCGTGGCTTTTTGTGGGATGAGCGTGCTCCAGAGCACAGCACCAGCTCAGAGTCGAAATACTCCGCGAGTGACGATTGAACGCAGAGTAAATGCCACTCATTCCCTCATTGGTGTATTTTTACTTAAAAAAAGAATTCTTTCGCACATCATGTGTATGCGCACCCCGAAAATTGGCCCTCGAATCTGGAAAAAAAAAAGTGCGGCCTTTACACGCGTTTATACGTATAACGTATATACTGCCGCTCCGAGAGCAGCTTCTGTCTACGGTACCTTCGTCTGCTACGAGCGCGTCATATTTCCAACACTTCATTCCAGATATATCCCCCTTGTTCGCTCTCAGCGTGTACGACCATGCACCCGATCGAGAGCCGCATTCCTTTACTCTCATGTGACTGTCTGTCCTGATCTTCTACGCTTGCTCCAAAGAACAGTTCTTCCTGAGAGTTCTGCCTCCACCGACTGCTTTTCTGGCTTTTCTGCCTGCGCGCTCAACGCAATAACCATTCGTGTACGTGTAGAGTACTTAGACGGCAAAACCACCCCCTCTAGTGATGAAAAGCGCGTCATATTTGCGTACTCCAGATGCGGTGACATTAGCGGAGCAAGGACGCGCACCCTGACCACTCATAATGACTCCGAGACAACGAAAAAGACTGCGCGCAGTCGCTGCCATGGCCACAGCAACGGGTTCTGACCAAGACTGTTTTTCGTGTACAACGGTTTCTCAACTTTCGGAAGTCTGCAGGTTCTCAAAAAATATTTTTCCGTCCAAAGATTTTCTCAAACCCCATTGCTTCACAGCACACTTGTTTTGCACGCTTCGAGTAAAGGACGCTCTCGAGCTTTCTTTTTGTGGCGCCCCCTGGGAAACGTTAGACGGTAGAACGTAGGACTCCTCTACTCTGGTCATATGCGCAGTGCGTAGTGCGTGCGAAACGGCGTGAGTAGATTCTACCGGCGAACATGGACCTGACGAGTCAGTATCAGGAAGGTAAGACGGCGAACTATTAATTTCTGTATGGCTGTATCGATTCGGCTTTGTGCTAATTGGTGCAGAATTGTGGTGAATGTCCTTAGGTGGCATAGGGTGTGAAATAAGGGGCCGTGTAATGCTAGCTTACAGTTTAGCGTGCGTAACGAGCGTATAATTGGCGACAGTATTGCGTCAGTTTATATAATTGCGAACTGCTTTTACAAAGCTGTGATGCGCCCGAAACGCGTTATAATCTTGATCAGAATGAATTTATTGTTCTGCTTTACTGCCGAGAGTAACCCGCCGCGGTGGCTTTCTGGCTTTGGCGATCGGCTGCGGAGCCCTAGGACACGGGAAATCCGAGTCGCGACGGCTGGATTTCGATGGTGGCGAAATGCAAAATACGCCTGTCTGCTGCGCGATGTCGGCCCACGTTAAGAAGACCCAGGTGGCTGAAATTAATCAGAAGTCCTGCACTACGGTGAGCCCGCGATACTGAGCGTAATTAATGGCGGCTTGCTTGTTCTCTAGGTGACATGATCCTGTGTTTCGACGGGCCGCTCCTGTATGAAGCCAAGGTGAGCATTCTTGTAATTTTTTTGTGCATTCAGTTCCTGGGCATTTTATGGTGCGGCAGTCTCGCCCATCTATCCGTCCACTTTCTTTTCCAGTGCCTCAAGGTTCGTTTTAGAGACGAGAAAGCCGAGTACTTTGTCCACTACAGAGGATCGAACAAGTGGTAAGATACAACTTCTGAGGGCTTTAATTGGTCGACTCATCCCGTACATGGCTTCCGCTTTTGTTCTTTTGCTGTCACAATGGTTTTATCCTAACACATAGTGCCATAATTGCTAGTACACCATTCATATCATATGGAATGGCATGTGTGGCTCAACTTTTAATGCGCCGCCGCGGTGGCTCAGCGGTTATGGTGCTCGGCTGCTGACCCGAAAGACGCGGGTTCGATCCCGGCCGCGGCGGCTGGAATTTCTTTGGAGGAGAAATTCTATAGGCCCGTGTACTGTGCGATGTCAGTGCACGTTAAAGAACCCCAGGTGGTCGAAATTTCCGGAGCCCTTCACTACGGCGTCTCTCATAGCCTCAGTCGCTTTGGGACGTTAAACCCCATAAACCAAACCAACTTTTAATGTGTAGAGTGGCGATTTGAAATATTGTCTCTATGGTCGGATACAACTAAAGTCTGCAGTGGAGCTGTGCCCAAATTCAGGATCATCCAACAGAATTCCTCTGTGACAAGAAGTAGACCATTGTTAAAGATTTTCTTGTTACCTAAACAAGAAGCTAATCACGGGACAAAATTACGAGCACAAGAATTTGGATGTCTGTGGCATGTTTTTAATCACTGCTGTAACTGGTTGGCAGTGTAATACAGGACAGCGTGGGTAGGGGTAGTCTGAAAGTACAGGCGGGATTAGCCTTACTGTGGAATGTTGGAAGTTGCTCTGTCTGAGTCACTGATTTAAATGATTGTCTCTCTAACGCTGTTCCACAATACCAGCATCCTGTAAAAACTTCCAGAGTGCTCGTGACACTGATTGCTGCTCAGTTTGGGAGTGCAACGTTAAATCACCTCAGGTTTTCTAGGAATGTCTCACACTCAGCACAAAAACGTGGCAATGCTAAAATAAAATGTGGTCACATCGATACCGGGTGCGGCGGTCAAATTTCGATGGAGGCAAAATTCTAGAGGCCCCTGTACTGTGCGATGTCAGTGCACGTTAAAGAACCCCAGGCGGTCGAAATTTCTGGAGTCCTTCACTACGGCGTCCCTCATAGCCAGAGTCACTTTGGGACATTAAACCCCCATAAACCAAACCAAAATGTGGTCACATCACCCATAGCATCACAGTACACACACACAGGTAAAGTGGTGTGGTGAATCTTTTGCATCCTTACATGCATATAGGCAGAATTCGTGCGCAGTCGATTCAAGAGAGTAGCTCCTTCACAAAGCAAGCCTCGTGTAATGCAAGGGAGATGCAGATGTGGGTAAAATGCAGAAAAGTGTTGCACCGCGAGCTGCTTTGCGAAATTCTCGTCCTTTGGGACAGCAATTGAAAATTGATGAGACCGAGCTTCTTGGGCTAGAAGTTATACCACCGTGTTATTAGCAATGCCAACGTGAGATGGTAGCCTGTGGAAGACAACTGTAAATCATTTAAACTGTAGCTTCCTCATCCCAATTAGAGACCAGAGGCAATTTATCAATGGGAGACCCTCGTTGCACGTGCACTAGTGCAGACTTGGAGTGAGACAGAATGGCAACTGTCTGTGGTTTGCAGAAAGACAGACATTTGTGTGATCTTGCAATGGGCAACGATTTAGCCATAGTGGACGACACTGCTGTTTGCAGGCACCCAACCCAAGGCATATCAAGGTACTACAAAAAATCAGGGGAGCACTTTGTTGACCTAAAGTAATGTGCAGTGAGGCAAAAGCCTTAAGCGCGGTGTTTGCTGCTTGTGTCACTGATGTGTGGTTAAGATGTTAAGCTTTGCCTCTAAGAGCGGAACACGACAGCATCTTGCAATGCTGCCAGGGAGTCCACAGAACACCATCGCCTACCCGGCTGTACGCCTTGCTCGTCGGTAAATTGGTTTTTGAAAAAAGGAAATGTATCTGTTTCGCATATCTCGGTGGACACCTGAACCTTGCTGTAACGGGAAGGAAGATGGGAATGAACGAAGACACTGTATTCACTGGACGTGCCTCTGTTCATTCCTAACCATCGAGCTGGCATGGCGGAGCGCTTAGTGTGCTCGTCTCGCACTCCGGAGTCCCTGGTTCGATCCCCCAACTCGACAAATTTCCCACTCGGTTTTCTTTATTTATCTGGTGTAACTAGAAAGCTTAATTAGGCTAATTGGTTAATTAAACAGTTAACTAAACTCAATCCCACTTACTTGGAGCATCACTATACGGTCCCTTAAAGTGGTTGCATGGTTACTAGCCAAAGTACAATTGGCTCCGCTTGAAATTCGTGCACTGTGACGTCACAACCATTTCGACCAATTGAAAAGCGTGACATTTCTGTCGACAGCTCTTGCTTACAACGATGAGGCAATAAAGGCTTCCGCCTTAAAATGCGATTGAGCAAAACTGTGCATGCCTACTCACTGGGCCATCAGTGTAAACTTGCAGGTGGTCCCCTAGACGCTGCTGTTCAGGTGTTCAGGAACCAAGGGTCTTATTTCCGCCAAAAGCAGCAGTTATTTTGTGCATAAGCCTGGGTTGTTGAGGTGGCAGTGAATGCCGTCATAAAACCGTGGCAACTTCTGCTGACACCCGTGTCCTGTGGGTGACCAACCCACATGCTTAGGATGTGAAGGGCTGCAAAAAACTGGCTTTGCATCCTAGCTCATAGTGGCCGGAGCAGGACGTGACCTGTTCAAATCTCTCCGAGGTGAACTAATTGTAGAAGCAGTCTTTGGAGGCCTGCAGATGCAAGGGAAGCCAATGGGCTTCTTCTAAGACCTTGCTAGAAGAAGCCTGGTGTGGTATCCCCAGCGCAGTCTTCAGACCTTTCCTGCGGGTGATCTGAAGGCACTTATACTGGTTGTCTGGTGATGACAGAAAAGTCAGTGAGTAAAGAATTATGCTGGTTCCAGTTGCTGAGTGCAGCTTTAACATTGTTGAAGGACCTATGCCCCATGTCACACCTGTGAAGAAGTACTGAAGTTTGGGCTAGTTGGTGTTGATGCATAATACAAAAATCTGTCGCAGCACGAACGAAACGGGGACAAGAGAGAGCGCTCATCCTGTCGTGTTTGTTCTCTCTTGTCCCCGTTTCGTTCGTGCTGCGACAGATTTTGTATTATGTCACACCTGCCAAGTCTTTCAGTATGTTTAGACTTGGCAGCGAGGAGGAAACGATATCCACCGCTGTCTTCCATTTCAGATGTGAGTCAAGGAGGATGCCCAGGAACCTTGCGTGGCATGCCTGATGAATCTATGTTCCTTGCCTATTAGGTCTAAGTGCGTGCAGTGATAACTTTCTGCTTGGAACAGCTCAAAGCAGAGCTTCTCTGCTGACAGGGAGAGTCTTAACATGGCCAAATGGCCGTACACTACTGCAAATGTTGATTTGCACTGATGACATCTGCATGTGGGTTTCCGGTTACCAGCATAAGCATCTAACGGTGATAGCACAGAGGGCTCTTTCTGTAATAAAGGATGCGGTGGACTGTGGCCAGTGCGTGTCCACTATTTTCAGACAAATTTTGAAAATCGGAGAATTGTTTCTATCGATCACATTGAACAGTTATCCCTGCCATAAGAAACAATGGGGAATGCTTTTGATGATAACAAAAACGTTAATAGAAAAAAGAAAATTCAGGACTTCCATCAGGTGATGGCGGATAGATTGATTGTTATAGTGAAATCTTCCAATTTGTGTAAAAATTGCATTCATCAAAGGTTTTCTGCTCAAAAATGCTTTTGTCCAGAATCGCTGGATGTGTTATCAACTGCTGTTTTTTAAGTTGTATCCTACTACAGCATTTATTCTCTTTTATTTCTTGATGCAGTTGGGATGAGTGGGTTCCTGAGAGCAGGGTACTTAAGTATGACGACACTAACCTCCAGAAGAAAAAGGAGCTTTATGAGGCTTATAGGTGAGTTTTTGTACATTCTTCTTTCTTTGCATGTTTGTATGTGAAGGAGCGTATATCATTCATCATTGGCATCATGTATCTATCTTGCAGCTCAGGAGTTTTTATTACTTTTCCAGCATATGCTTGTGCACGTTTGGAGCAGTTGACATAATGCTAAATTGAACAGATCATGAACACAGGGAAAGCTGTTCCACAGTTGTCCTATATACTCATCGCTCTTGCTTCAAAATGTAGGGTTTTTTTTCTGCTGGGCATCCAGTGAGGCTATCATCGTCCTGCTGTCTAATGTCTCAAAGTATGTCTTTCACTTCATAATGGATTTAAGAAGCTAAAGATAATGGTTGGCAAAGGAGGGCAAGTCTTGACAGTAGGTAGAATATGGCAAACTTGCTAATTTGAACTACATCAACCGTGCTTATGAACATCACGTGCATTAAAAATTTTGAACTCCAATTGCCCAAATATTAACTACGTAGTGTGATAACAAAATTGTGTAATTTGGTGCTTGCTTGTTCTTGATTTGTTCATTATTGTTTTTTTATATACACCTCTCTGCTTGTACCGAAGGGTACACAGTATGTACTAAATAAATGAATATCCTTCTATTTAGAAATATTGAGAGCTAACTCTTGTTCTTGTTACTACTAATCATCAGCTTCAAAGTAGTACTCTGTTGTAAAAAGTGTGAAGGCTGTAAACTTTTTAGGAACATGGCATGATGGCTTGTATTAAAAAGCTGCATCAGCATGGAACGTCAAGATATAGGCTTTCAGCCAGTTACAAGCCATGAAGTGAAGGAGAAAGCACAATTGCTTGCATTAGATGCAGTAAATGTCTCTCATTGGGGTTATTTTCATGAGTTTTAATGCTGGTACTTTTATGTAACAAAATCAAGGTTTATATATGGTGCCTATACTACGAGGAATATGGCTGTTACATGCTGGGGTGGTTGTGCCATCCAGTGAGGTGCTCTGGTTAATACGTAGCAATCCCCAAAAAAAGTTATCAGTACCCTAGAGGCATGGAAGCAGTTCATGTTGAAAATGTCTCTTGGACGGTGTCACTGCACCTTTCACTGTTATTGGTGTGCTGGCTATGTGGCTTTCATTTAAGGTCAACGAGAGATATAGAACTTGCTGTTGCAGCAATCAATTTCCTCTTCAGTTGATCATTGTGGTGTCAGACATTTTCTTGAGGCATTGAAAAATTGTCATTGAAGTTTCATTGGCTTCTTCAGCTTTGCCAAACCACCACCTAAGTGCTGTACCAATATTAGATGTTGGCCGCCGCAGTGGCTCTGTGGTTATGGCGCTCGGCTGCTGAACCGAAAGAAGCGGGTTTGCTCCCGGCCATGGCAGTCAAATTTCGATGGCGGCAACATTCTAGAGGCCCATGTACTGTGCGATGTCAGTGCATGTTAAAGAACCCCAGGTAGTCGAAATTTCCGGCGCCCGTCACTACGGCGCCCTCATAGCCCGAGTCCCTTTGCGACGTTAAACCCCCATAAACCAAACTTGGAAACTACCTTGTCTCCCTTTGGTTGGGGTCTATTTTGCTTCTTTGTGATGTGCTGCTTAAAATCTCCCAGCAATTTGTTAGGAACCCTCTTTTCCCCTTGTAGACATGCAGAGGTCCAGTTCTGCTTTCATTGGCTGTACTACCATCAGCTGAGATGAGGCCTTCCATTTGGACAGGGTGCTCGGTGAAGCACAAGCAGCCATCTAGCAAGCTGGAGCTCGATTTCTCTGCCTGTTGTTTTTTTGAGGCCATCATTCACAGATCAAACTGCTGGTTTAACTGAGCTTTGATGTCCATGATGTCCACACGTGCTTAATGTCATTTCCTAGCACAAATTTTTGAAATGTTTTGCTAACAGGGTGCATGTTATTGTCAGTCACTGTGTAGCTTGATGCCAAATACCTTGCAATGATGTCCCTCAAGTGATCTGCCCGGCATGAAAGCAGCTTTAAACCACCTTGATTTTGTGTCTATAAGTATGAAGAGCAGTTTTTTTTCAAGATGTCCAGTGTAGTTCACATTCATGAGTTCCCAGCATTCACTTGACTCAGGCAGGGACCCTGGTTCTGGATGTCACTGCTGGCTTTGGAGAGTCCTCTAGGCACAGTGCGCTTTGTTGAGCATAGTTATATGTTTGAGCATCCATTCCAGGCCAGCATACCAAAGACCTTCGCTACCATTTTTAGTTTTTGAGAAAAGGAAATGCCGAAGTAACTGTCGCATATCTCGGTGGACACTACAACTGTGCCATGAGCGAAAGGAGGAAGGAGAGGGTGGAAGAAGAGAGGAGGGACTGCAGTGGAGGGCTCCGAAATAATTTTGACCACCCTTGATGCTTTTCATAAGCAGGTTCAAGGTGTGGTTCTGAGCAAGAGGTAGCACGATGGCTTAGCTTCTCTAGTTCAAGAAATTCCTGTTCATGCTCAGCTGGTCACATCTTTTGCCAGTGTGCTTGTAAAAACTTACTGGGGATGCTTTGTGGCCATCCTTCTCTGCCTAATACAGCACTTGGCAGAGGGTTTGATCACAGGTAGTGTATTGTTGCAGTTGCTTAGCTGCCACTGTTAGCTCTTTCAAGCTCAGGGTTGGGTTCACGAGCTCTGATGGCTCTGGCAGGTCAGCGTGTAGCAATGTAAGTGGAAACCTACTGATAAAGTCGGTGTTCCCATTCAGGCATCCTGGTCAGAGCTCATTAGTGTACGTGTAAGTTCCAAGTGTGAGTCCTCAGTGCTGGGTGTGTGAAGCAGTGAGGGCTGGGGTTGCCTTACATCCAGCAAAGATGCCGACCTGCAGCTTATGGCCCGTGATTACAACAAAGCTGCAGCACAGCAGGTAGTCCATGAATCGTGTGATGCCAGAAGTTATGGCTTATACCTCATTTCCAAGATGCAAGTAGTTTTGTTCTGCTGGCTTAAGTGTTTGAGATAAAAATGTGAGTGGGATTTCAACATCCCCTACTCAATGTGAAAGCAATGCAGCAACACCATATGGCAATCCATCTGAGATTAATAGAAGTTGTCATAATATGCCACAAGTTTTTTTTCCATGATGGCTTGTTTGCTTTTGATGAAGGCTGTCTGTTTATCTATTCAACTCAAGTGGCTGTTATTGTGTAACAATGCATGCAAGGTTGCTTGTAGTGTAGACATGTTCAGTAGACACTTTCGCCGCTACGAGAGAAGTCCACTTTTGGATCTCAAGTAGCCAACATCATCAGGATTTGGTGCTTCAGTGATGGTTTCTGTGCTTTTCCTCAATGGTTGAAGTCTATCTCTGTAGATCTTGTGTCCCCAAAGTAAAAAAGTGACTAAACAAGGTTACAGCTTAGTTCAAACATTCGGTGAGAGCAGTCATTGGTCACAGTTGACAACTTGCAAAATTCTGTAAGTAAGCTTAACTGCAAAACTTTTTTCCAGCAAAACACTCTCGTTCACAGACTTGGTTGCTGTTACGTCCTTTATTGCTGGTGGCAGGGTACAGACTGGCGGGAAAGCCGCCAACACGTGACACATGGTAGCTCAGGGTTGCTTGGCCCTAAAGATTGTCCCGCTATAACACTCCTCCCCCCTACGTCACGAAGTCCTTCAGATACGCAGGGCGGCTGCGTTGGCGCTGTGGTCGCTGGACTTGAAGGGAAGCACTCGCTTCACGGTCCTCACCACAGGAAGCAGATTCGGTACTGGGCGCTGCAGCCTCCTCCAGTCTTTCTCCTTGGTCCCGTCTTCCAGGGTCCTCTAGGCTTGAAGGAATGCCAAGCCCGGAACACCCTGCCGGGGAAGCAACCAGCGGTTCCTCCTCTTCACACATCCCAGAAGCGAAACTGTCCAATGCGTAGCTGGCAGAACGACTTCTGAGTTGGTCAACATGACGTCTCCATCGACGACCGTCCTTGGTGACGACCAAGTACGACACTGGTCCTGTGACAGCATCCACAATGCCCGGCAACCACTTGGGCCCATAGAGATAGTTGCGCACAAACACTCGATCCCCCACATCAAACAGTCGCACTGCCTGGCTACGGCGCTGCATCACTTGCTCTTGTTTCTGCTGCACACTGGACTGCAGGTCAGGATGCAGACGCTCTAACACAGTTGAAAGTTTCCTGCCCATTAGCAATTCGGCCGGGCTCTTGCCTGTTGTAGCATGAGGCAGGATATGCTGGGTCATTAAAAACCTAGCCAGACGTGTGTCGATATCGCCTCCAACCATTCGCTTGAGTACTCCCTTGGTTTCGCGCACCATGCGTTCTGCTTGACCATTCGAAGAAGGGTGATATGGGGCAACGGTCACATGTCGGATTTGATTCCGGCACATGAAGTCTCTGAACTCCTCCGAACAAAAGGCAGTGCCATTATCAGAAACAACAGTTTCTGGAATGCCATGGGTAGCAAAAAGGAAACGAAGCTTCGCACAAACTGTAGCTGTCGACATGGAATTCATCCGGCACACTTCCAACCACTTTGAGTGAGAGTCCACCACAATGAGGAAAACTTTGCCTTGGAAGGGCCCAGCAAAATCGATGTGTAGTCTTGTCCAAGGACGCTTGGTGAATTCCCAAGGGTGAATCTTTGCAGCTGCTGGCGCAGACCTGGATTCCTGACAACGTGCACAGTCTCTCACCTTCTGCTCAACATCTCTGTCGATTCCTGGCCACCACACGGCTCCTCTGGCAAGCCCCTTCATCTTGACAATTCCTGGATGAGCTGTGTGAAGAATGTCCATGACATACGGTCGAGCTGGCTCTGGAATGACCACACGACTGCCCCACAGCAAACAACCTTGGTACACCGACAGTTCATGCTTGCGGCTCACAAACGCTGCAAACTCTTCTGGCAGCTTACCCTCTGGCCACCCATGCTGCACCCAATTGCAGACTCTAGCCAACAGCTTATCCCTTGACGTGAATCTTGCCACCTTCCTAGAGTTCCATGCTACTTCCGGCGCCATTTCCAGCATCCCTACTTCCCCAAGACGCTGCTCCTCTTCCTCTGCCCTACTGGCTCTCAGTGGTAAACGACTGAATGCATCAGCATTGGAAAGCTTCTCCGCTGGTCGATACTCAATTTCATAGTCATAAGCCGATAACATGAGGGTCCAACGCAGCATCCGTGGTGATAGCACCTGGGGAATGGGCTTGGCATGGTGCAACAGTCCTAAGAGAGGTTTGTGGTCTGTCACAATTTTGAAATGTCTCCCATATAGAAACTGATGATACTTCTTAATGCCAAAGCCGATGGCGAGCGCTTCTCGGTCTGTCTGGGCATAATTCCGTTCTGCCGCACTCATAGTTCTCGACGCATATGCAACCGGTCTCTCGCTGCCATCATCGCACACATGACTCAACACAGCACCCAGTCCGTACGGGGATGCGTCACAGGCCAGCACTAGGGGTTTGTTGACATCATAGTGCACCAGAACATGTGATGACTGTAGCAGATCTTTCGCCTGGCGAAATGCTTCCGCCTCAGCTTCCATCCAACGCCACTCGCGACCCTTGTCCAACAGCCGGTACAGTGGCTCCAAGGCATGAGCTGCTCCTTTAAGAAACTTGTTGTAAAAGTTCAGAGCTCCTAAAAAGGCTTGAAGTTCCTTTTTGCATGTCGGCTCTGGGGCCTTGTGAATAGCACGCACCTTGTCTTCTGTCGGCTGCACACCTGCAGAGTTCACACGGAATCCCAAGTAACACACTTCCTCAACACCAAATTGACATTTGTCAAACTTTAGTCGCAGACCGTCTTCATGAATTCTTTTGAGCACTTCTTGTAAACGAGCATTGTGCTGCACCTCATCCTTTCCACCGATCAAGATGTCATCCAAGAACACAAGAACACCATCAATTCCATGCAACAGTTCTTCCATGTACCTCTGAAAGATAGCCACTGCCACTGCCACGCCAAATTGAAGACGGGTTACGCGGAACAGTCCCCGATGTGTTGTAACCGTCAACAAGTCAGCTGTTTCTTCATCAACAGTCTTCTGTTGATACGCCTGTCCGAGGTCTAGCCTTGAAAACTTCGAGCAACCTGCCAGCCTGGCAAACAGCTGCTCCGGTGTCGGCAGGGGATACGTCTCCCACTGCACTACACGATTGACTGTGCGCTTGTAGTCCCCACAGATCCTTATCGATCCATCTTTTTTGACAACTGGAACGACAGGTGTTGCCCACTTCGAGTGCCGCACAGGCTGGAAAATGCCTTGGCTCACCAACTTGTCCAGTGCTTCGTCCACCTTCGGTCTCAATGCAAACGGTACTTGTCGTGGCTTCAGAAATCGCGGCGGAGCTGCCGGGTTCACCTCTATGCGTACAGGAGGCCCTTTACTTGTCCCAAGTCCAGGCTCAAAGACTGAAGAATACTTCTTGAGCAAGGCTGTTGTTCCCCTACTGCCAGTTCGACTCGGCTCGTACACACTGTGAACACCACTCAGACTTATTCCCAAAGACTTGAACCAGTCCCGACCGAGAAGTCCGATACTAGCACCCTTAACCACCACCAATCGCAGGCGATGTTCCTGCCCCTTGAATTCCACCTTCACGGTCAGTTCACCCAACATTCGTAGTTCCTTGTTATTGTAAGCTCGGAGATGAAGATTACTTGGGCGCAACGCCCTTTTCGATATTCGCAGCTTCTGCATAGTCCGGTCGTTGATGACTGAACACACTGCACCAGAGTCCACCTCCATCTCTAGGGGACTTCCGTTGACGCGCACTTCCACTCTCACGGCTGGCTCTTCACCAGACAGCACGAACACGTCGTAAACGTCCGACGCAGCATTCTTGTGACGGCCTCCACTGGCCCGTTTTTTGTTCTGAGAGTTGGGTTCAGCCGAAGCGCGAGCTGCCGCCTTCCTCCTGCATGCTCTCACTATGTGCCCTCGTTGCTTGCAGAAGTGGCACTGCATATTCATGAATGGGCAACTGCTTGGCGAATGCGCACCCTTGCAGCGGAAACATACGCTTGTGCTTCCAGGCGAACCAGCCTGCTTATGGGTACCCTCCTTGGCTGTCACTGGCGCAGAGACCTTCGCAACACACGGGTCGAAACGCTGCCCGCTCACGCTGCCAACTTCACACGATGCGGCACTGCCGTGAATTTGCTCGGTCTGTCGCTGCGCAGATTCCATTGCAATGGCTTTCTCCCGAGCTGTAGCAAACGTAAGCTCCGGCTCCGCCAGCAACCGACGCTGAAGGGTCTCGCTTCGCACCCCGCACACTAGCCGGTCGCGCAACATGTCATCGAGCGACGCACCGAAATCGCAGTGTTCCGAGAGACGTCGCAATTCTGCGATGTAGTCGGCAATTGACTCACCGGGCTGCTGTTGACGTGTGCCAAACTTGAAACGCTGTACTGTCACCGACGGTCGCGGCGAGAAGTGGTTTGAGAGACGCCTGACGATCTCATCGTAGGCCACGGCCGACGGCGCATCCGGAGAACAAAGGGAGCGAACGATGGCATACGTTGCTGGGCCGCAAACGCTGCAGAGCGTTGCTCGCTTCTTCTCGTTACCGTCGATGTCGTTTGCTTGAAAGAAAAATTCGAGGCGCTCCAAATACAAGGGCCAAGACGTCGCCTCTGTTGGAACGAATTCCCCAATCGTGCCCAGCGCAGTTGCCATTTTTACCTCGTCGCCAATTATATGTTACGTCCTTTATTGCTGGTGGCAGGGTACAGACTGGCGGGAAAGCCGCCAACACGTGACACATGGTAGCTCAGGGTTGCTTGGCCCTAAAGATTGTCCCGCTATAACAGTTGCACTCCCTGTTCTTTATTTTATTTTGTTTTATTCAAGTCCCTTCAACACCATAAGGGCATTATAACATGGGGGACATTGTACAGGAATTTATGCTTGAAGATGAGCTAGTAATTTCAATTTCCAGCCAGATTTTGTGTCATATATTTCAGCAATCACTATCCTCCGCAGAACTGCCCACTGACTGGAAAAAAGCCAAAGTCATCCCTGTCTTCAAAACGGGCAACAAAAACTCTCCTGATAACTATCGACCTATTTCGTTAACATGCATATGCTGTAAATTACTTGAGCATATTATCGCTTCTCACATTTACAACCATCTGGAACGAAATGACTTCTTCTTTTCAAATCAACATGGCTTTAGGAAAGGCTACTCATGTGATAGCCAGATATTTGAATTTACTACTGACCTGCATTTCAACATGGATGATAACCAGTAAACAGATTGCATTTTTTTAGATTTTTCAAAAGCATTTGACAGAGTTGCACATGGCCGGCTGTTTACAAAATTATCTACCCTTTCCCTTGATTCCCTCACATTATCTTGGCTTCAAAACTTTCTCTCATTACGTCAGCAATTCACAGTTGTCAACGGCTCTTCCTCATCCCTATGTGATGTAACCTCAGGCGTACCACAGGGAAGCGTACTTGGACCCTTACTTTTTCTAATCTACATTAACGACCTTCCCACTAACATTTCATCCCGCTTACGCCTTTTCGCAGACGACTGTGTTGTTTACCGTAAGATCGCTTCTGAGACTGACCACCTGACCCTTCAAAATGATCTTGACACTATTGTTGATTGGTGTAAAAACTGGCAAATGATTCTTAACCCTAATAAATGTAAATCAATGACTTTTAGCCACAAGCATGTTATTTCTAACTTCATATACTCTATAAATAATACCTCTCTATCTAGGGTTACGTCGTACAAATACCTTGGAATTCAGTTCACACCAAATCTTTCATGGTCTTCTCATATTTCTGCAGTCTGCAAAAAGGCATCGAGGACATTAGGTTTCATACGCCGGAACCTTCGGAACTCACCTAGCTCCGCTCGAAAACTTGCATATTTTACATTTGTTCGCCCACAGCTGGAATTTATCTCACCTATATGGTCTCCCCATCAAAAATATCTCATAGATATGCTCGAGTCCATTCAAAGCAGTGCTGCCCGGTACATTTTTAGCAATTATAGTCCCCTCGCAAGTGTATCCCAGCTTAAAAACCTTAATGACATACAGATACTTGAAATTCGTCGCTCCATTTCACTTCTGTGTTTGTTCCATAAATATGTTCACACCCGTCCTTCGTTGTTACCTCTGGCATCACCTTTCCGCTCTTCACAACGCTTACACAATCAACTCGGCTTCAACCGGATATATGGGAAGACCCTGTCATTTAATTCCTCTGCATTACCTAGAGCAATAAAACTCTGGAATGATCTTCCTGACAACATAATCTCTTTCATTGATCCTGGTGAGTTTAAAAAACATCTATGTATACATTTATTGCCATAGTGATGTTCGAAATGTACGACAGTTTCATTTTTTCTTAACGTTGTTTTCCCATTTACCACTTCTGTTGCCCCTGGTTGCTTTTTTTTTTCTCATGTTCGTGTTTCGCTTTTTTTTCTTCTCTATTTTCGTGTCTGATGTTATTTTAACTCTGTTTTGTATAAATTTCGTGTTCCTTTCTTGTATTTGACTTGTACCGCGTTCTTGTACCGATATCACGGTTTTTTTCCATCTGTATATACCTCTTTTTCGATTTGCCCCCCTCATCCAATGCTCTTCGGGGCCTGTGAGGTACTAATAAATAATAATAATAATAATAAAGCAAGCTGGAAAGCATGTAAAAAAGAAAAAAAAGAGCAAAAAGGCAGCACAAAACAGCAGGCTTGCAGGCACCACAGTAAAAAAACTCACAATGCAGTAGGAAATTCGTACTCTATCCCATAAAAGCGCGATGCAGCATAAGGAGAAAAAGTGAAACAGATTATATGTTTCTGCGACAAATTGGATGATAAAAGGAACTGAAACTCGGCACACGTATTACAGTGGACAATATCTTTGGGAAGCTGATTCCAGTGAGAGGAAGTGCGTAGAAAAAATTAATTGCAGAGGACGTCTATGCAACAGGGAATTTCAAGAACTTTCAGCTCGTGATCACATCATTTTGAGATGAAGTGGGGCGGTCAAATGGGGAAATGCTTGTTTATCTCATCTACAATTCTTTGCTTGCAGAGCAGGAGGTAGTAACGCAGTTTGTGAATGAGGGTTACGAATTGGAGAAAAATTTTTTCAGGAAGCTGACATACAGAATTTCGCAAGTTATCCATTCTCACGCAAGGGGGGGGGCTACAAACTAACGCTTCCTCCTGTCTCACTGTTGCGAGGCCCTCCTAGCATGAACCTTATCTGAGACAGCATCTCACTGCTACACAGCTGTTACTACTACATAGCTTTGTAGCCCACCGTATATCGGCAGTGGTGATCCAGTGCTGTCTGAGAGTTTGCCACCCTTTTTTGTTCCGGTGCTGCATGTCTTCTGGTGAATGGAGCTGGGTGTATTTGTGTAGGGGCAGAGTTGTACGTAATGCATTTCGAGTAATTTGCTACTTATACTTGATTGCATATATTCGTAGTTTTGTAATGAATGGATTACTTTTTCAAATGGTAATCTTCCAGGTAATCAGTTACTTTTTTTGTAATTGATGTAGTGGTTGATTTTTTTTTCCAAAAGCAAGTTGCAACCAACGACACAGCTCTAAAAGCTTCAGCCTGATGGCAAAGACTGGTGCTAGCAGAGGTGTTTCCTCTGTGACAGTGAAAACGAACAGACTGCGGAGAAGCACCGCACACGATCATGTCCAGACCACAAACGGGTCACAGCCATCTTCTGTGGCAGTTCTCATTCTAAGAAATGTCACATGGCCTCTATGTAGAGACCCTTCGTTCTGTCAGACAGTGCTGCAACTTGCCTCTACTGCAGCCAGTGTGGTAGCCTCCAGAGTATGGAGGCGGGGGTATAGCTCAAGAAAGAGCATTAAGCAAGGATTCTGTTGAAACCAGCACTACTGCAATAGTGTGTTGTATTATTAGAAGGGAAAGTGTGTTGACTGATGGTTTTCTATTGTGGAAAAAATAACAGTCCAGCTAAGATGAGGACGAAGAGACATATACAAGACACAGACATAGCATTGTGTATGTGTCATTTCTTCCTTGCTCTTCTTGCAATTTTATTTTTTTTCCAGTATGTGAGGCTATCTAGATAGGAGTTCGACACTCAGTTTGTTTACGTTCTATTGTAGAAGCACCTAACAATGCAACTAAGAAATCAGGAGCACTGAAAGGGCCGTCTGCCAAACAAGCATATGTCTACCGACAGACTTAACTTGCCCTGTGATATCAGGTTTCAAGGAATAAAAATTTTAGTCTGCTTCCACGGTGCATCTACCTTTTATGTAGTTAGTACCCATGGATATGTGGAGTGAATATCAGTGGTTGTATTCAAAAATACCTTTTAAAACTAATTAGGCACGAGCTACTCATGGTTGTGCCTGTGTTCCGTAAAGAGAATTTACATTATTAGATCTTGCCACTGAGTATGGGTTTGCCTAAGAGCATCTTACCAAGTATTTCACCCCAGGAGAGCTGAGCACCATTCAGGGAGAAATATTGTGTCTATTATTTATTTTACATTTATTTATTTAGAGCATACTGCAGGCCCAGTGAAGGGCTCTGGCAGGAGGGGCACAATAAGCACAAAACAAAAGTATGAGGCAAGACATCAACAAATAGATTCAATGCCTGTTCTAAGGCATCAATATCAAATACTGATGATGGTGATAGCTGATTCCACTCGGTAATGGTACGGGGAAAAAAGAAATTTGAATATGTTAGCTCTGGCAAAGTAAGGCTTTAACGATTCAGTGTGCCTGTTTCTTGTTGACCTGGATGTTTTCAGTTGAGGATACAAATCAGGAGTCATTGACAATTTGTTATTTTTTAATAGAAAGAGAAATCGTTAGCTCAGTATTCTGCACCGAGCTTCAAGGAACTGTATATTATGTTGAAGCAATAGAGCAGATGGTGAGTCAGTGGTGTGATATTTAAATAAACTGAACAGCTTTGTGCTGAATTCTTCCTAGGGCATTAATTTTAGTCTGTGTGAGGATCCAAAACAGTTTTGGTCTAATCATGGTGTAATATGCCAATTGCATAATGTTAAGGGGAGCTTGTTTTAACTTGTGCCTAAGAAAACCGATTGCGAAATGAAGAAGAGTATATGGTTTCAATATGTTTACTCCAACTAAGAGTATTCGTTAGTGTTACTCCTAGGTACTTGTATTCTTTGACTTCTGAAAGGTGCCGGGTGGGAAGATTATATATAAAGGAATGACTGTATCTTTTATTAGTGACCCGCATAAATACTGTCTTGTCAGCATTTAGTTTCATCCTCCATTTAATGCACCATTCACTAACATTATGCAGGTTATGACTAAGTAAAATTTGGTCACCTGGAACTTCAACTTCATTAAACAAAACACAATTGTCGGCAAACAACCTAACTTGAAGAGTATGAGTGATGATGTTGGTAATGTCATTATTATAGATAAGAAAGAGTAATGGACCAAGGACACTGTCTTGTGGGACACCAGACCATCAATACTAACATATTGAAATTGGTTAGATAAATAAGACGCAACCCAGTTAACAATAAAAGAAGGAAGACTGATAGTTTCAAGTTTATGGGTAAGTTTACTGTGCGGAACTAAACCAAAAACTTTCTTAAAATCTAGAATTATGACATCTATTTGGCCGCATCTGTCAAGAACCTGAGCGAAATTGTGAATTACGAATGTGAGTTGGGTGACCGTAGAAAAGCCTTTGCGAAAACCATGCTGGAAAGCCGATAATATGTTGTTGTCATCAAGAAATGTTTTAATGTAATTGGCTACGATATGTTCAAGAAGTCTGCAGCATGAAGAGGTCAACGATATGGGACGGTAATTATTAAACACTACGGCATCACCTGCTTTGTGTCTGGGAATGACACGGGCCACCCTCCAATCAGGTGGTAGACTTGAAGACAAAAAAGAAGCATGAAAAATGATAGCAAGAAAGTACGAAACCATCTCAGCATAACAATGTAAAAATGAATTAGGTATTTTGTCAGGCTCAGGAGTTGCTTTTGTTTTAAGGTTCAATAGCATTGCAAAAATACCAGGTTGTGATCGTGCACAGGCTGAGAACAAGAATCACGAGTTGTAAAATTATTTGTAGGTTGGAAAAACACACTGTGAAAATATGAATTGAACTTGTCTGTAATATCTTTTTTGTTGGTGAGCAATGTGCCCTCATGCATCATAGCAGGCAGGGTTTTTTTTTGTTTGCTTAAAAAATTCCAAAATTTCTGAGGAGCGTTACGAATGAAATTCGGCAAAATGTTTTGAAAGTAATGTGACTTAGCAGCCGCAACAGCTTTGGTGAAAGAAGCCTGCTTCATTTGAATGATGCTGCGAGGGACACGTGCTCTCCTTAAGCGTTTAAGTTTTCTTTTGAGATGCAAGATTTCTCGTGTAATCCAGGGACTAGATTTGCCAGTTTTTTTGGCTCTTGTTGGAATAAATTGGTTGATACAATATGTGCACGTGTCTTTAAACTTAGACCAGAGTTCAGATGTGTCAGTTTCATCAAAGCCGCTGAGACACAGATCTAAAAAATCTAATACTCTCATCCCTGGCACGCGAGAAATCTTTTACAAGCATGGTTTTGGACGGTACGGCATGTTTATCAGTGACGAAATCGCAAGTGAAATACACCAACTCATGATCAGACAATCCTTGATGGATCGAAAAATCAAGTCAAGAATTGAGGCAGACAAGCCATGATTACGTGTAGTTTGTGCTACTACCTGTTTGAAATTGTGACACAGCATAATGTCAGATAATTGTTCAGCATTTGCGCAATGTCATGAGTTAGATGAGGTTAAATCCCAATTAGTGCCAGGTAAGTTAAAATCACCAACAAGAAATATGTTTTTATGTTTGAATGAAGACATGCGTTCTGACAAATTGCGCAAAAACTGAGGAGGGGAATCTGGAGCTCGGTAAACAGCGAATAGAAAGATGGAGCGGCCCCTATAAGATAGCTAAGGGAAATGCTTTCATGATCATCGATTTGGCGAGTGAAAGTCGCATGAATATTGTTTTTAACCAGAACCGCCACTCCATCACCTCTTGATAATCTGTCAAGTCGCTAGACTTGATAAGTTGTAGAAAAAACGTCTTTATTATCTATTTCATCGAGGAGCCACATCTCAGTATTGATGACAGCATGTGGACTGTAGCCAAGAAGTACCTCAAGCTGTTCGCTTTTGTTGATTATGCTCCGCGCATTTATGTTTATAAGTCTTAATTTCTTCTTGCTCTGTGCACTACATCATTCACTCTTTCGTGTGCTCCGTGATGGCAGTTTCACCTTTGCGCTAGTGGTATCATCCCACAAAAACGTTTGGCCAGCAACGAGCAACTCATCATTGATTAAGGTCACCTTCATTTTGTTGTCTCTCTCAGTTTTAGCACTATTCCATAATAGTTTTCGTTTCTTGAGGGTTTCCTTCGAGTAGTTATTCTGAATAGATACATTTTTACTTTTGAGCTTGTGAGCGTTATTAAGGACTTTTTAATTTTCATTGTAATCCTGGAAAATTATTATCACAGGCCTGTTGAGAGTGTTCTTTCCTAAACGATGAATTCTACCGACAGAAGTACAATGGACATCAAGTGTTTCTGAAAAATTTCAGTTGGAATCTTCTGTTTTAGATCAGATTCTGTCTCATCTAGTTCTTCGCTTACACCAAAAATGACTAAAGTGGAACATCTATTGTAATCTTCCATATAGACCAGTTTTGACTGCAAGGCGTGAATTGTCCGTTCCATGTTATCAATACATTCTGTTTGTTTTTAAAAATCTGCAAAGCAAGCGCTTAAGTCAGACGTTTTTTCCAAATTCCCTTGTTGTGTTCTGAGGGCTACAATACTGGTGGGTACCCGGTGGCACCGTAGATTGAAGCCAGCAATTCCTGAATGCAAAGTGGTTGCTTTGGCCACTAGACCACCGCTTCGGCACTCCATTGATCCAGATATCCACCGGGTTTTTCAAATGGGTACGAGGTATGGCCTGGCCTGGTGCTCAGCTTTCCTAGGTGCATGGCTTGGGAAAGAAGCCTGCACCTTCAAATTTCGCCACTGTAAGTGAACTTCGTGTGAGCCTCATGCATCATGGATGTCTCAGTTATTGCCTCACTGTCTGTTTGTAAAAATATGTTATTGACTCATTTGTTACCATGGAAAAAATGACGGTCTTGATAGGTAGGAGAGAATTTTTTGCTGCAAGATAGGGAAGATGAAAACAATGCAACATGCATGAAAATGATGGGAATAGAATGTGCTTGCTGAAGACTTATTTCAGTGCAAATACTTTGTGTGAATATTGAGAAATAAATCTCCGAACACCGAACAAAACTGCAAATAAGAATGAAATTGTATTGACGTCAGAATATCTCTTGTAGAAAAAAAATATTAAAATGTTTGAAACTATAGCTTGATCAATGTACAGTCTTTGTCAAACGTTTAGAGCCCAGGCTGTTCACTTCCAAGCTTTATATTGGGACTCTGGGAGCATTCATGGAAGTCCTACCTATTGCAGGAGGCAGTACCAGAAATCTTCTCACGTCCAGGAAATTTGGAGCGCTAGAGATCCATTAAGAACGACACAGTGTGGCTCAAGAGAAAACCCCCTGGCCTCCAAACTTTTGACAAAGGCTGTACTTTTCAACATTATATGTGAAGTTTTAACAAAAAGTCCTTTTGAGGTGCCTAGTCGAAAAAATTGCCGAAATACAGAAAGTATGTCCCCATAATAATGTTTTACTCACATGAAAATGAAAAAAAAAAGCTTATAATGCACTTGAAAAAGCTACAGAATGTTCCGGTGTTACAAGAATTTATTGTGAAAGATGTTTCGAAAAATTTAGAACCATTCTGAAGATGCACAGAGATTTCACAAGCTGCCTCAGGCTGCTATAGAGCATCAATCCTAGGTCGATGCCCGTTTTCTACTGGACTGGAACTTTATTCTTCTTTAGGATTGTGGAAGTATATCTTTCCCATACAATGTTTAGACAGTGCAGAAATCAGAAATATCATTCATTACATTACTCCGATGCGTGAACCAGCTTCAGGAATGAACAAACAATTAAGAAGCGGAAGATGGAACTGAATTATGAAGCGGAAGATGACGTCCTGTTCTGAATTGTGCAATTTCATCATTGGAATCCAAATCTGACGGCAATTTCATCGCCACAACTACTTCTGCTTAATGCATCAAAAATTTCGGCTGCAGATGCAGCAGAATTGCATGAAGCGTGATTTTTTGAGTGCGCACCAGCCCCACAGCTGACGCCGTGCTTGCTACATGCACACCGCGCAAGAACCTCAACTTCATGGTTGTTTTAAAATTGCCGCTTTGTGGAAACAATACAAACTACACATAAACGCCTCCCTAGATGGTGCAGTAAGTTCGGGGGGCGGGCACTACCCCTGAAACTGCAGTTCGAATCTGTAGTCACTGGTGATCTTTGCATAGTGGCATGGTAACGAAAGGGTGAAGCTGTGGGTTTGACACAACAGTTCATTCTAACTTGTGAAACCAAAGTTCTCATTACTGTGCGGGCGTTCAACTTGTACAGCAGAACATGGTGGCAAAACATTGTGTTCTGTGCATGCCCACAATGTACCACAATCAACCAAGCTCATGTGAACACAGATGCAAAGGGTTGTTAGCGGGCTGTAAAAAACATTAAAAAATAAACCCTGCACGCTAGCACAGCTGCTCATTAGTAGCGTGCCGTCTGTTGATACATGCATCTGGGCACGCAAACCCAACAGCCAGCATGTTTGCACAATTAAGAGCTGCTACGCAATGTGTTCATACGTTATAATACCACCCTTCCCTCCAGCACATACGTGCAGAGAGTGTTCAGTGTAGCTTCTGGCCTCTTCACAAGGAAATGTGGGAAAATTAGCGATAACTTTGAAAACAACTCTTCTTGAAAAGTAACGTGTAATAAAATATCTAGCAGTTAAGCCACAGGTCATTGTAGTCTGAGTAAATTTATATTATGACCATAAAAGTTGGAAGGAGAATAATATAATAGTAATTTACTTTTCTAAAATTGTTCAGTTGCTTTTCTATGGTTGTAATTGACCACTGTAATCAGTCACATTCAGATGGAGTAATTGTAATTGTTTACTTATTTTCTGTAATGTGTACAGGACTGATGGGGGGAGATTTTGGAGGATGGTACTGGTAGTTGGTGTGCCTCTCTGTGTTATAGGTTCAGCTTCATCAGTAGTTCAGGGAGGCTCCCAACAATGACTCTCGCACCTTGCATCTTTTGTGCTCAAATTTTACCCCTTACTCTTTGATCCTTTGCAGTACTTCGTGCAGGTTTTGGAAGTGCAGAAAGTTCGTTCTGCCTGTCACTGAGATGCGGTCCAGGCAAACAGATGTGCCAACAATGTTATGGAGGGTTTCCACTGTTTTTTCCTGAAAGAAAGCAGGAGCAGATGATGCACCAAGTGCACTCACTTGTGTGCGGTCTGTGTGCAAAGAGTCTTGGGTGTATATGCTGATCACCAAGAGCTTGTTGGTTTTTTAGTTGTCAGTCTTACAGGAGTCAAATCCTGGAGAAATTTACTCCACTTTGCAATGGGCAATATTGGTATGTCCTGTTGTCATCACTGCTGTATTCATGCCCCGCTATACTCATCACAAATTCTGACACTTAGAAGATGCCCAGTCAGAATGGTCCACAGCCGTGATAAGGCCGTCTCAGTCCAAATGCTGAATTTCTTTCTTCATCTTGCCTCAGATTCCAAGAGTTACATCTGCAGTCTTGTTGGTTAGCAGCGGTCGAACTTCACAAAGTACTGGTGGTCCTTTCAGTATGCCATAACTCAGTTTGAAGACCTTTTCAAATGCCTTGAGCATTTCCAGAACTTTTTCTGTGGTGGCAATTCTTCACGTTGTGCTAAGTTCACTTAGCATGGTAGTAGGTCATATGTGGCCAACCAATCTTCGTAGCACAGATTAGGGCTCTTGCAGGGTTTGCTTCTTTGTAGTCGTTCCGTGACAAATATTGACAGTTTGAGTTCTGTATGTGTATTTTAGTTTGATGTCTGTCTTGGTCAACCTAGGCAAGATGCACCAGTACTGCTGTAGGTGTTTTCAGAGATCAGTGAGACTGGAAATCTATAATGTAGCTCCATCTCCAGTGGCACTTTGTTGACTGTGAGTGTCCCTGTTATTGGCTTCAGTGGTGTCTATCTGTGTGTACAGAGAATGCAGGTAGTACTCAGGTGGCTGGCTGGTCGAGTACACTTCTTTTACTTGAGTTATGGACTGCTTCACTTTGTCTGCAGTAGACAAGCAGCAACCTGTCAGACGTCCTACTTTTTCATGCTTGTAGCACCTTGTGTTAATGTGCTTGCACTGATCTTGCGGTGGCATCTTGGGATTCACAGCAATCGTGCGGCTTTGGTTTTTCTTGCACCCGGGCCTGCTTTTGCCCCTTAGCTTTAGTTCTTACGCTTTATGTCTACTTGGCCCCTGTAAGTACTTTTTCTTTGGGCGCTGAGTATAGTTTACTGTACCCTCCTGAATGGCTGATGTAGGCATGCCTGCATGGTCCTTTTGCAGCTAACTCATGTTATGTTCTGCCATCTCTTCTGTTTTCACGATCTCAAGAGTGTTCTCTGGAGTGAGGTGCTTTTCTATCGACAATCGCTGCTGTACAACTCAGTAATGAATAACACACACGGGATGGTTGCTCAGCATCCGGTTGAAAGCTGTTCGGGAGTTGCAGTGTTCTGCCATTTGTGAGAGTTCAGTGATGTACACCTCAGTGACTTTGTTCTCAAGCTGTACTCTTTTGTTGAAGTGAAAACTTTCTGCAATTTTGGGCAGAGGTGAACTAAAGTGTCTGTTAAGGGTTGGCATTAGCTTTTTGTTTTTATGGGTGCTAGCAAACTACGGAATGCTGTGTACGAGCTTGTACCAAAGGTCGGCAAGACTGTCCATTCATTACTTTTTCGTCATCCCTCATGCTGCTAAGCCAAAGAACGTGTCTGGCTATTTTAACTGTTCACCATGCTCAGGGCTCTTTGTTGTTATACTTTTCTGCCTTACCAAGCATCACCCTGTTTGCACTGGAGCGAATCATATTTCACTTTACCTGGTGGCTAAACTCCAATGAGTCCCATCTGTTACATCCTTGTCACCAACTGCTTTCTGTTTCTAAACACCAGGAAATTAATTCATGGTACATAGATTACTAGGGACCAACGGTTTGCTATGGACCATGGCTGATGAGCATCTCCTTGGAAAGCATAGTGTGCGCATCAATTCTGGATGTGGACATTTCATGCTGCGGTGGTGCCACCATCTAGTCAAGTACCATTTTGAGAAAAATTGTGATTGGGGATGTGTCTATATTGTTACGTGGCGGCCAGCCGAAGAATGAGGCGTGGTGAACCATGACCAAGAGATGATTTAATGGCTGCTGGCCTAGCGCGAGCGCTCCGTCCCGCGCCACTGCCAGCTTCGTCTTTGTCACACTACCCGGGGCCTCCGAGCGATCGTCCCGATCTGTGACGAACAGACGGCGAAATGGCAATGGTCTTGAGTGGGAGGTTGAACAGTATGTAGAAGATGGTGCAGTGCTGGCCGCCACGATGAGAAAGATGAGAGAATGAGTCCCGGTCCACGAAGCATCCGGGCCGTAGGGTGCCAGGAGCTGACGGCCGAGGCCATTGGACGCACCGAACGGCAGGGGCAGAGGGACGGTGTCCTCATGTGTGGGCAGGGCCTGGGTCGGTCGGGTCTTGGGTAGGTCGGGTCTCGGGTCGGTCGGGTCTCGGGTCGGTCGGGTCTCTAGTTATTCCACACTGAGACCAGTAGAAGTAGAGGAAGGAAGAAAGATTAGCTTAAAATGAAAAAAAAAAAATCTCCCACTATCAGTGCGGTTCATGCCACGGTGTATGCATTAGCATTAGAGTCTGCTGGCGCTTTCATCTGCTTTACTCAACTTCAGCTGCTAGATGACGCTGCCTGTCTTCACTCTTTACTTCTCACTTCCAATACTTGGCCTCCACACTGTGCCTCCACAGTAGCATCCCTGTTGCGCTGATTGATGGGATCCTCAGTAAGGTGCTGCCGCTCTTTGCTAAGCCACTGAAGCTCAGCCCGCCGTGCTTAGCAGGCTTCTGCATTGATGACTGAAAAGGCAGAATTCATCACTGGTCCCCTCCCTGTTGGTACTAATTTAAACTGGCATCATTCACTGTACAAAAGCCAAACAGTTTCATAGACAGGAGGAGAACACTCATTATAGGTCCGATTGCTTCAAGGTGTGAAGGAGAACTGAAGGAGCGGGTGCAGCCACCGCCGTGTTATAGAGTGTGTGTGTCCACACATCCTCTCCGCATCTCTGGTCAACTGCTATGCCTCCTCCTCTTCATGTGACTCCTCCCACTGATTATGATTGGCCACTCTCCTTCTCCACTGTTCCCCACCCTCCTCCTCACATTCCACTCTGCAGCCTGAATCTGGCACTACTGGGCAGATTCTGCCAGGATGGCAGTAGTCAAGCTAATGGATTTAAAAAAATAGAAAAAGGGAAAAAAAAGTCCCAATCAGAACAAATGCCTAGTTTAATGCAAGGTGGCACTAGCTACCAACAGCTTGATATGCATTAATAGAATGCAGCTAGTGCTGTCCTAGAAAGTTCTGTGCTAGTAGAAGAAGCAGTTTTGTTTTTACTCCTACTCTTGACAATGAGAGAGAGAAAATTTTTATTGCTTTGTCTTCTGTTAAGACCCTTTGTTTTTGGGCTGTGTATTATTAAAACTTTTGGACACAGATGTCTGGAATAGCTTTCTTGTTTGCAATTTGGGTAGAAATTTGGTTTTTATGAAACCGTTGCATGATTATTTTTTTATTTTGACAAGAATAGAAATAATCTGGTCAGCGTTTTTTTTTATAGGACAGAAAAGGTGAGTTCTATACACAGTGAAAGCTAGATCACACCAAAGAAATGTTTACTAATGTATGCATTGTTTTTATCAGCTTTCTCTACTTTCTTTATTATATCAGCGATAGGATTTCTGGGCTGATTCTGTATTAAATGAGCCTCTGTATGAACTGCAATTGCGCAAACATTCTATAGGGCAGCATGGAGTGTAGCCGATGATGCCTTTTCGGGTCAAGGCTGACTGCAGCCGCTCCAGTGGCTCAGTGTTTATAGTGCTCAGCAGCTCGTCCAAAAGGCATGTGTTCGATTCCATCTGCGGCAGCTGCATTTCGATGGAAGCGAAATACTTGAGACTTGTGTACTATGCAGTGTCAGTGCACATTAAAGAACCCCTGGTGGTTGAATATATCTGGAGCCCTCCAACACAGTGTCCCTCAAAGCCCGAGTCACTTTAGAGTGTTGAACTCCATAAAACCAAAACCAGTTAACGCTGACTCGACACAGAGCACCCAAGGGCTCACTTGATGTTCTTTTCCTGCGCAGGCGGTAGAGTTGATGTGTCAGGTGGCTGCTTCTGTCAAGGGTGCCTAGCAGGTCGCTTCATGTGCTTTTCTCAGTGGACAGAGACCCCCATGTTGCACACCAATGACACAGACCAGCAAGCGCAAAATGAACTTACTGACTATGAGAGACGCCGTAGTGGAGGGCTCCGGAAATTTCGACCACCCGGGGTTCTTTAATGTCAGTGCACTTAAAAGAACCCCAGGTGGTCGAAATTTCCGGAGCCCTCCACTACGGCGTCTCTCATAGCCTGAGTCACTTTGGGACGTTAAACCCCATAAACCAACCAACCAACCGACTGTGAAAAAGCACAGAAAATTAGGAACTGGTTCAGACAGCCAGTACACTAATCAGTCTTCATTTTTTCTAACTGACTGGGTGTAAATTTTTCTTTTTCTGCTTTCTTGCTCTGAAATAATTCTGACTTATTTCCTGGAGTATCACTGTGTGATTTTGCAGTTGATAACAGCTAACAAGACCATTTTTTGTGATAAAAGCAGGGTTGACTTCCTTAGCAAAGTCATCGCTTCTACCTGCTCCTGTCGGCTAGCAGTCTTCCAACATACTGGTCTTTTATTGCATTCTAGACAAGCAAGTTTCTGTATCGGTTGTGTTTGCATGATTGACAGTGTCCATAATTTGTGATTACTGGTCAGTTACCAGTTGCCTAAAAGAAATCTGTCATTATATATGTAGTACTTTCCTCAAATTTTTTTGCCAGGTTGAGGACAATGTGTTTGCACAATAGTTTAACATGTTGAAAAACACGCAATATACTAATTTTTTCCTCTCTATCAATGAATATCTATAATTTAAATATGCAAGATTTTCACATTCTCATTGTGATTTGTTCCTTGCGTATTTGTGTGTATTCATGCCTTTGCTTCTATGGGGAGAGCAGCACATGGCCAGGGCTAGGTTCGCACTGGCCAGTATTGGTCTGATCTCTTTAAACACTCACTTTGGGTGCGAACATTTCATTGCGGAGAGGCAGTGGGGAGTTAAAATTTGCAGTCACCAGAGTGCTATGTTGATTCTTTCAGGGAAGTGTTAAAGAACCAGCCTAAAGTTGAACCAAAGGAAGAAATGGACATGGATGACTCGTCAGTTTCGTCTGAAGAAAAGCCTCGAAAGCGGAAATGTGTGCGCTTCTGTCCTTTCTTTTCTTATTATGACTGACGCGGTCTTCAGCGATCAGCATGTGACTCCTATTGTGAAGAGTGACAGTAGTGCAGAGTTTGCTGTCCTGCATTATCAATTTCGTTGCTTCCTTAATAAAAAATTTTGAAAAGCTGAATAGTATACAGGTCGTTGTATGTAACGTGAGCCCAGGGTTTGACAAATTTGGGATGTGTTATTTCGGGTAGTGAAACTGTAACAGCTCTGTTGGCAGTGATTTAAACTAACCAAGGATGTCTTTAACTTATGCCAGTGTAATAATTACTGAAAACCAAGTACTCTTTGACCGTTTAGGGTATACGAGAGGTGTCGGTTCAAAAGTTGCACCAGGAAAACTGTGAGTGCTGTTATTTTTATGACTCAGCTTTATTGTAAAAGTTTTCTGCGTGTTATGAACAAAGCACGTGTAGTCCAACCTAACTATGGCAGGAGTGCTTGTTTTGAACATCCTGTATCTGGAAGTGCTCACCTGTGAGCCATTGACACAGTGCAGCAAGTTTAGCACTTAGCACTTATTGTATCAGTGTATACAAATGGCTATACTACAGGGGCATAAATCCACGCCAATTTCAGGGAGGGTGTGCAGATCATTAGAGCCTCCCCCCCTGACCTAACAAGTGCCTGAAGTACCAACAAAGCCACTGCCATTAGCAGAAACCTAGCTGACCGGGAGCGATAAAGAGGAGCAAATTGTACAGTAGAGTGAAGGCTTCAAAATGTCCCCTACAAACCATGCATGGTGCCTATGCATGCTGACAGTTCTTTGGTGTGCCACATTAACTGTGGATGCTTTCCACTTGAGTAAAATGGTATCTTTGCCTGTGCTCCTGACCTACAAAAGGCAGTCTAATTGAAGACTTTGTGCTCTTGGTCAGCCTTTGCATAACCCATGCGGATGTGGTCCTCGGGGTTATGAATCCTTCTCTTGGTATCTGTAGACAGTTTGGAATTTTTGGAGCTACCTAGTCTCCTGACCCGCTAGCTGAATCAGACTTCAAGTCTGCAACCATTCCCTCAGTACATTAGGACGCTAGGCATCCTAATGTGGTTATGAAGAGGAACAGGTTACACTTGCACTGAAGCTTTATTTTTTTAGAAATTTCTCGCCTTAATTGTTGCCTCACGAGCCACTGTAAAGGATGGCATGCAGTGCTCTTTTCATAACACAATTTTTTCAGTTGTGCCCAGCTTGAGTAGGCATTCAGCACTGGTACAAACCCGTGGTTGCACTTCTTGCTTTCTGCAACTTTTTCAGCTGCTACACAGATGTGTGTTTGCTGCTGGTTCTATTTTTCTCTCTTTTTTTTAAAAGCGTAGTTTCGTCTTGAAGAGCAAAGGAGCCTGCACGGGCTCCCAGGATGCGTGGGGCCGAGATCGTGGAAGGAACATTCGCAATTTTCTGATCAGACCAGCTGTTTTAAGAAACTAAAAGTGACACCGATAGACGTGGTTCAATGTGTTTTACTTATTCCTTTTTTTTTGAAACAAAGATGGCCAGCTCACATAAAGTAGTTTTATGCACGCCGACTACTTGTGAGTCACACCTGTCCGTGGCTGTCTCTTGCACTGTTAAGACGTTCACCAGATCCGAACAAGAGAAACACCTGAAAGAAAGCTTTGAGGGTTTGCGGTGTGCCGGCCCTCAAACGTGAACGACATCTGTCTCAATCACAGATTGATTCGGTTAAAGAAAAGCAGAGGCTTGAAGTTCAATTAAATACAATCACATGCACTCATAGCATGTCCTTCGATTATTGGAAAGTTGTAAATTATGACAGCACGGTTTCTTGAAGGTCTGATTCTGCTGAGCCATTCTAGGGAAGGAAAGAGGCCTCCTTGCTACCCCAGCTTTTCGGTGTTGCATGTGCTGCTCACATCATTTGATGCCATCTGAGTAGTCCCTGGAGGAATCTCAAGGTGGGGGGGGGATGTTCGCATGCTGTGTCCCCCTACCCTAAGTGCAGGGGAGGTCAGGACCTCTCTGCCCCCCACGGGATTGATGCCACTGCTTTCCATGTGCTTGCTTTTATGTGCCCTCCTTAGAGTACAGAAAGAAGAATAAAGGTCCGAATAACGTTTTTTGTTTATAAGTTTGGCTGTTGATAGTTTTTTTCTAGAAAAACTTTTCATGTGTCTTGTATGGCTGGTGTACGCCTTTCTAACGATGGGTCCCTGGGCATCATACATTGCTCACCGAGGTATTGTGTGCACCCCACGCTAGTGCAGTAGAAGCGGCAGCGGTACTGGTTTGCAACAGCCCGGAGAGGAGGTGTTTCAATGTCCTCCTCACACAGTGGACAGGTCTATATCTCTAAATTTTTTTTAAGAAGCCCTGGTTTATATCTGTGAACTTGCTGCCAAGGCAAAAGTTTGGCTAAGGTCTTGTCTGAGAAATGTTCGGAAGCACTTAAGTGACATGGTTTGAAGACACTAAAAAGGTAAGTATTAAGTCAAATTAGATTAATAGTTTAATTATCAATATAGCCCGTGCGTTGTTTTCACCAAGAACACAGTTTTGATAAGCCAAGAAGGTACTGGAAAGTTAAATATATGTGGCAGTGCCAAAGGCGCAGTGTTGTGACTGTGCCCACTGAAAGGTGCTTTTTGCCGGTCACTACTTGTTTGTAGCCTTTCCTCATAATGGTGTTTTTTGAGCCGGGATGAAAGCGACACAACAAGTGCTGCCCAGATACACAAATGTGAAGCATTGCTTGCTCTACATTCTGTTTACTTAATGTCCATGAAGCCATTGTGTGCTGCAACTTTAGAAGCATAAATTCGCAAGGTCATTTGTGTTCTGTAGAGTTTTCCGGTCGATGGGTCAGAATGTTTCATTTTCAATTGACATTGTAAACCAGTCACTTTCTCTAGACTCGCAGGGGCACCTTGTGTAACGAGGTGTTGTTGCTTGGTGCCACCACGGACCTTTAGCCCCCATACTGAAGCTGTCATCCGTACCATGGCGATAGGTTGAGAGGTGGAGGGAAGAAACCATGAACAGTGGCAGTCGAGGAAATGGTCAATCCTCGGCCGATGGGCTCCTCGTCTGTCTACCAGGCGGGGAGTCCCGGGACCTTCCTCTGTGTATAAGGGTGAATCAGAGGCGACTGAATATTAGGAACCCTTAGCCTGGTCGGCCCCCGAAAAGGGGTCGCACCGATGTGAAGAAATTGATTCCACAGAAGCCAAAAACATTTATCACATTTTTATGGTTCACTCAAATACTGATGAACCTGTAGCCAACTTGTCTGCATTCATCATCGCCAACACTCTAAAGAGCTGTGTAGGCAAAATCTACAAAGCAAAAAAGCAGCGAACTGGAGATCTCCTTGTCGAAATAAACACAAAAGAACAAAGCAACAAACTGCTGTAATTACAGAATCTTGGAGATATGAGTGTACACGTAACTCCGCACCGCACCCTGAACCAATTAAAGGGCGTCATATCTGAATATGAACTCCTACAGAGTACTTATGTGGAAATAGAAGAACTACCCGAACAAGGAGTAATAGCAGCCCGGCGAATAAACATCCGGAGAAACAATGCTGAAATCAAGACCAAGCACATAGTCCTAACTTTCAATAGCACAACTCTGCCTGGTTCCATTCATGCCACATACCTCCATTGTAAAGTCTGCTCGTACATACCAAAACTGAGAGTTTCAAATGCCAGTGCTTTTGACACAGCATGTTGGCTTGCTGGGGTAAACCCACTTGTGTCACATGCGCAGAAGACGCACATACCAAGGAAAGATGCAAACGCACACTGAAATGCATCAACTGCAATGGCGCACATGGCGCATACTCCAGGTTGGGCCCAGTATGGAAAACAGAAAAACAAATTATAACTTTGAAGACCACAGAAAACCTGTCCTACCTTGAGGCAAAAAAACGTCTCTCTTTCCAACTGAAAGGGACATACTCTGAAGCGGTGACGCGGGGACCACCGCCGCCTTCAGTTTCTGTCGGCACACAGGTCGATCTGATGGACTTGGAGTCGACATCCAAGTCCCCGCCACAGAAGCTGGTGGCACAGTTCACAGCGCTGAAAATTTCGCGAGAAGACCACGTGATCCTCGTCGGAGGCCCTCAGGCCCCACTTTCAGCAGTGGCATCCTTGGCAACAGACACCCAGAACAGCTCTGCTGAACTGGACCTGTCGCCCCACCTCTCTAAGAAGGCAACTGATGGTCCAAGAGACTCTGCCGCTGGAGCAGGGCCTGGCTCAGTGGTGCCAACAAAAAAGATGAATGCGAATGCCACGGGCCATCGCAACCAAGAAGCATCCTCCACGTCCACCGTGGAGGATATGGATGTCAGCGAAAGCCCGCCGACATCTAAAACTCACACATCCACGTCGTCTCCGCGGAAGTCCGGTGCCACGAGAGTGGTGATGGATTCAACTCCTGGTTTGCCACCGCTGCAGTGGCGGCGAGACTCCCTAGAGAAAAAAGGGAAACCACGAATCACTGCTCCTGAGAATAAGTAACTTCCCCAATCTCCAGCTTACCACAATGGCTTATCTAATACAATGGAACTGCATAGGTCTACACAGAAACTACACAGACATGACCGATATGCTCAAAACAATGGCACCTACAGCTGTGTGCCTGCAGGAAACGAACCTTGGGCCACAGCCCACAAACTTCTTAAAAAATTATAATATTTTCCGGAAAGACCAAATGCAAGCAAGCCGACTCTCAGGAGGCGTCGCTATCATAACGCAAAGCGATGTCCCTGCAAGAGAGGTATCATTAAAGACAAACTTAGAAGCGGTCGCAGTAAACTTCATTAGCCACAAAACAATAACAATATGCTCTGTGTACATACCACCACACAACACAATTGCCATGCATGATCTAGAAGAACTTCTGGAACAGTTGCCTCAGCCATATGTGATAATTGGGGATTTTAACGCACACTTCTCATTCTGGGGAAGTGAGCATAGTGATTCCAGGGATCAGCTCATTGAGGAATTTATTCTTTCGAATAGCATATGTTTAATGAATACGGGAAAAGCCACTTACTGCTGCCCCAGCCCTGGAAAAACGACCTGCCTCGATTTAGCATTTGCATCTCCATCGGTTTTTAATGATTTTATTTGGGATGTTTTAGATGACCCTCGGGGAAGTGATCACTTACCTACGGTTTTAAACCTAACATCAGCTACATTCATCCTCCCTACAAAGCCACGGCGATGAAAAATTCACCTTGCCAATTAGGCACTTTACAGAACAAAGGCCACACTGGAAAATGAATATGCCGAAACCCTTACGATAGAAGAAATAAATGAAAAATTTGTGACATGTTTAATACCTGCAGCAATAGAGGCTATCCCACAAACGTCTGAAATTGCATGAAAAACACATGAAGTTTGGTGGTCGAATGAATGCACATTAGCTAAAAAGCAGCAAAACAAGGCTTGGGGCAACCTTCGCAGATATCCCACTGCAGGAAACTTGGTCACCTTCAAAAGGGCTATAGCTAAAGCACAATATATTAGATGCAACGCAGAAAGGGCATCATGGCAACAGTACATATCCACAATAAACAGCTCAATATCATCAAAAGAAAATGTGGGAGCAGGTCTGGAAATTCACAGGAAATTTTACTCCTTTCACATTTCCAATGCTAGCAACACCCGGTACTCAAACAACATTAGATGAGCAGGCCAACATATTGGGTGAGCATTTTTCCACAGTTTCAAGCTCATCCAACTACACACACACATTCCAAAAGTACAAAACAATAGTAGAAAAACAAACACTTCCCTTGGGAACATGCATACACGAAGACTACAATCAGCTTATTACAATGCAGGAACTAAACACAGTACTAACATCTGGTAAAAGGCAGCACCAGGCCCAGACGATATTGTCACGTAGTGGTGACTGCAGTCGGGCGAACAGGAAAACCGCAAGAATGTCTTCGAAACGAATCTCTTTATTTGGGCTGACTTGCGCCCGCAAAGAACTGAATCACTCGGCGGCGGCGTAGCAACAAGCGTGCTCGGTGGTCGTCGAACAGAATGCCCGCCGCTGTCGGTCGTGCTCTTTTTAAAGCTGATAGCAAACCTTCGAGATAAAGCTTGAGAAGTTACTAGAACATTCTGGCACAAAGTAGAAACGGCTCCGCCTGGATCTCGATTGATCCATCCATTATCTCGATTATCTCAATTGATCGCATCCAGGCGGAGCCGTTCCAGAGTTCTCATCGATGAAATGGCCTCGTCCATGGAAAGTGTGATCATCTTGGATCGCAGATCGATGATCGCTTGATGCTCATTAAGGAAATCCTTGCCCAAGATCACTTCGCGGGAACATTGTCGTAGCACTACGAAGGTCACGGAATAGGTACGTCCCTTGAGAGTCACTTGTGCTGTGCATCGTCCTGATGACGTAATGAGGTGGCCCCCTGCGGTGCGAAGTTGTGGGTCATCCCAAGCAGTCGTTACTTTCCTTAGCTGCGTAGCGAATGGTCCATTCATCACCGAATAATCGGCTCCTGTGTCAACTAGAGCGGTAACTTTCCGGCCGTCGATAACGACTTCTAAGTTGGATGTCCTGGCTCTGGCGTTGCACGCCGTCCTCGGCGTCGGGTCACGGCTTCGTCGGAAATGTAAATCGTGGGTGGGGCTTGTGGTCGAAGCTTTTCTTGATGGCGGCGTAGTTTTGAAGGCTGTTCGCGTCGTGGTCGAGGTAGCTGTTTGCGTCGTTGGCATAGTAGGTGTGGCATCTTCATACGGCGTGGTCGCTGGAGGATCTTCGTCGTTTTCTCGGCAAGCAAACTCACCCCCACAGGTTGCTTTGTTTAGTTTCCCTAACGGGGGCTAGCGGACCTTCTTCGGACAGCCGCGGCGTAGCTGCGGCCCAGTGTTGCAAAGCGTGCGGTGGACGGTGACGGGGAGCGGGAAAGACGGCTTGATGACACGTACTCCCCTCTGTGCAGGTAGTCGTCGATTTCCCGTGGTCGCTAGCCGGGGAATGGTCGTGGGGCGTCGATAGCGAAACCTCGCAGGCCGCTGCGTCTGTACGGGCAGTGGCGAAGTACATGACCAGCTTCGCCACAATGGAAGCACAGCGGGCGGTTGTTGGAAGTCCTCCAGGTGTCGTACTTCCTGGGGCTTGGGCGTCGTTCGTAGACTGGGCGGGCGGGGGCAGGGACGCAGCGTTCGGGAACAGCTGGTTCACGTCGAACAGGCGGACGTCGGCTCCCTCGTTGGGGCTGAAGACTGCGTAGTGCAGGGGCGTAGGTTAATGCTGGAGCTTCAGCACGACGTGAAGATGACGGGGTGCCAAGCGCATGCTGCACTTCTTCGCATACGATTTCCTCAAGGGTCGCTACTTGAGGCTGGTTGGGAGATGGTAACAGGCGACACAGCTCTTCCCGTACAATTTCGCGGATAACATCCCGCAGGTCGCCTCTGAATGATGTGCCATCCGAGAGGGCAGACGAGGTCACTTGGGGCTGTCGAGGAAAATGACGGGCTCGTGCTTCCAAGGTTTTCTCAATGGCGGCTGCTTCACTGGTGAATTCCGCGACCGTCTTTGGTGGATTGCGGGTCAGACCGCCGAAAAGTGCTTCTTTAGCACCACGCATCAGAAGCTCCACCTTCTTCTCCTCCGTCATGTCAGGATCGACACGTTGAAAAAGGCGCTTCATGTCTTCTACGTATGCGGTCACAGTCTCATTCGGGTGTTGAATGCGCGATTGTAGAAGCAGCTGAGCTCTTTCTTTTCTGACGATGCTTGAGAATGCCTTCAGAAATTCCCGCTTGAATGATTCCCACGTCACCAGGGAAGCTTCGTGGTTCTCGAACCAAATTCTGGCTGGTCCTTCCAGGGCAAAGAAAATGTGGCTTACTTTAGTCTGGTCATCCCAACTGTTGAAGACGGTGACACGGTCAAACTGTTCCAGCCGTTCCTCGGGATCTTCGCCTGGTGAAGCGTGGAACGTGGGCGGTAGTTGGGGCTGGTGTAAAATAATGGGGGCTGGTGTCGTAGCCATGGCTGAGGTCGAAATTGAGGAGTCCTTCTTCGCTCGCGTGCGGTCTGGTAGCAGTCCGAATTCTGGTGGACGCCTCTGGAGACGACGGCTGCTTCGCCCTTCGCCTTTGGTTAGGACGGCTTCTGCGGCTTTCTCGGGATCTTCTTCGAGACGGCTCGGGCTGCTTTGACGGCTCCCAGGGGGTGAGGACGACAGGGACATTTGTTAGCACCTCCACCAGATGTCACGTAGTGGTGACTGCAGTTGGGCAAACAGGAAAACCGCGAGAATGTCTTCGAAACCAAACTCTTTATTTGGGCTGACTTGCGCCCACAAAGAACTGAATCACTCGGCAGCGGCGTAGCAACAAGCGTGCTCGGCGGTCGTCGAACAGAATGCCCGCTGCTGTCGGCCGTGCTCTTTTTAAAGCTGATAGCAAACCTTCGAGATAAAGCTTGAGAAGTTACTAGAACATTCTAGCACAAAGTAGAAACGGCTCCGCCTGGATGCGATCAATCGAGATAATTCTAGGCGCGTCTTGCGTCACAAACGAAGCGATAAAGCGGCGTGCCGGCAGTCTTGAAGCATGAACAACTAAACACAGCAAACAAACGCTACAAAAATTTGCGGCATTAAACATAATGCCATGCTTGCCCACCTCTCTGAAACTGCCATAGAGGTTTCTTAAAATTTTTCAACAAAATATGGATGAGTGGAGAAATTCCCCAAGCATGGAAAGAAGCAATTATAGTACCCTTCCTAAAACCTGGCAAAACACCTACTAGTCCCTCCAGTTACAGGCCAATAGCACTCACTAGCTGTATAGAAAAATCATTCGAAAGCATTCTAAACATCAGACTAACCTTCATACTTCAGTCCCGGCAACTTTTAGATATACACCAATGCGGGTTTAAAAAGACATTTTCCACAACCGATCACCTTGTTCGCTTTCAGAACACAGTCCGGGAAGCGTTCATCCACAACCAACACTGTATCGGGGTCTTCTTCGACCTAGAGAAGGCTTACGATACCATGTGGAGGTTTGGTATCCTCCATGACCTAGCGGACCTAGGTATCCGTGGCAGGATGCTGAGCTGTTTGAGTGACTTCCCGACCAACCGCACATTCAGAGTCCACCTAGGCGCAACCTTCTCCAACACTTTTATTCAAGAAACTGGTGTACCCCAGGGGTGCATCCTCAGCACGACCTTATTCATCATCAAAATGAACTCCATAGGAAAAGTAATCCCAAAATCCATAATGTACTCAGTGTACGTAGATGACCTCCAAATAGCATGCACGTCTTCCAGCATACCTACTTGTGAGCGACAGATACAAATAACAATAAATAAACTGGCTACCTGGGCAGATAGAAACGGATTTGCATGTTCTCCTCAGAAAACAGTAGAGGTTCTGTTCTCTTTGAGACGAGGCCTACAGGCTGACCCCACACTATATCTAAACCAAACCCCATTACCTGTCAAACAAGAGCATAAGTTTCTAGGGGTAACTTTCGATTAAAAGCTCACTTTCTTGCCATATATAACCAGCCTGAAGAAAAAAGCTTCCCAGGCCCTTAATGTGCTGAAACTACTGTCAAGGAAACACTGGGGGTCTGATAGGGCATGCCGGTTACATATATATCGTTCTCTGGTTCGCTCTAAGTTAGACTATGGGTCCATAGTATATGGCTCAGCAAGACCGTTCTACATAAAACGACCAGATCCTATCCACAATCATGGTTTAAGGTTTTCCGGTGCTTACAGAACTTGCCCAATAGCAAGTCTTTATGTGGAAACTAATGAACCTTCCTTAGAAGATCGAAGAACTGCACTAACTTGTGCATACATCCTCAAAATCTTTTCTCAGTCCAAACATCTCTGTTACCCAATTGTCACGAAATGCCCATCCCGAATACTCAACAACAATCCTCACGCAATTAAGCCGTTGCTCTTGCGCTTTGAAGAAAAATGCCAAGCTCTGAACATACAAAATGAAATTAAAAGTATTCCCCCAAGACACGAAGCGCTACCGCTGTGGTACACACTCCCCACAGTGTGGGGCGTCACACTAACATGCCTTGGGAAAACCTGTACACCACATGACCATAGAATACAAGAATGTCTAGCAGTACAAGAAAAATACAGGAATTATGCTGCAATCTATACTGATAGGTCAAAAACTCATGCTCATGTAGGAAGTGCAGTAATACAAGGAAAAAACGAAAATGCAGTACGACTGCCCTCATGTGCTACAGTTTTCACCGCGGAGTGTTATGCTATTTGTGTTGCGGTACAGCAAATAACAAATGAAAACATCAAAAACAGCATCATTTATACAGATTCACTGAGCGTCCTTAGAGCATTAAACTCCAAAAATGCCACGGAGCCACTGATAGGAAGCATCATACACAATATAGTAAAGGTCACAACAGAAAAACATGTTATAAAATTCTGCTGGGTTCCCAATCACGTTGGCATTATGGACAATGAGAGAGCCGACATGTGTGCTGCACAAGCCAGAGTCATGGAAATAAAACTTGTGAATTTGCCTCCTAGGGATTACATGAAGTTAGTACGTAGCAAACTAAGAGCCAAATGGCAAGCTCCTCGGGAAAATGAAGGAAACAACAAGCTGCATACTGTAAAGCTCATTTTAAAAGAATGGAAATCATGCTGCCATAAAGAGCGTTTTATCAAGGCAATTTTATGTCATGCATAGGTCACACACACATCACCCTTAGCTTCTTATTAACAAAAAAAGACAAATCTGTGTGAAATGTGTGGTGAGGAGCTCACAGTTAATCACATTTTAATTTCTTGTTCGCGTCTTGAAGAACTTAGAAAAAAGTTTGTACTGTAGTTTACAATGAACACATTCCATTTCATCCCACATTGCTTTTAGGCGAGCAAACACTCGTCGAGTTTTCGCTTGTGTGTAAGTTTCTAAAGAAAGCCAATGCTTTAAATCTAATATAATGTAACATCTATACACCTATTATAACATTATCTAACCTTGTGTTTGGTGCATGATAGCCCTAGTTGCTTATGCGCCATAAAACCCCATATAACTAACTCTCTCTAGCCTGCATGCATTCTGCAATTGGAAATTCCCAGTTCTTTCCTCCATGTATGAAGCGCTGTAAGTTAAAGGTTTCAGCAATGAAAAGATGATGTTTCTAGGCTAATAAAGTACATTAGGGCCAGCCAAGCTTTGAGTGAACCATTTCCAAAGTTACTGAAAAAAGGGGGCAAAGGAGCCAGTTTGGAGGCGGAATATCCAAAAACATGGCTGAGTAGCTCATTCACTGCAGATGCAAGGCATCACATTCTGGCGAGGTCATACTGAATGCTTGTAGGCCATGTGTACAGCTCGATGTTCATTTCTTCATCAGTTGATGGAAACTCACGGTTCCACGCTGTGCTGATATTGAGGCCCCACTGTGTATAGTGAGGTAGTGTGTTCATTTTTCATATGCCACTGACTTTATATAGCCAAACAGGATCACATGGTTCCAAAGCATCCATGCACTATGGGAAAGCTGATGCCTCAGTACCATTTAGAACTCTGCTACTGCTGAGAGCCTTGTTGAGCCAGTTACTCTTTCAGTCTGACAGCTTTCTCTTCAAGCAAGTTCATTGTTTTAATAAAAAACAATTTTTCTGTCCAGAACATACAATATTGGGTTTTTTTTAATGTCAAGAAGATGGTTCCAGGGACTGGTGGCATTTCCAGCCTGCGATAGAATCTAGCCTGAATTAAATTTTAGTTCAACAGCCAACGATACACCCATAGAATGAGCTCCCATCTCCACTGCAGGGTGAAGCTGTACTTAATAAGGAGCAGTTTATTCTTTCCTGCGATTGCAATTGGTTATGCTTCTGTACTATTTACTCGCTCTCTTTGAACACGATTAGAAAGCCCTGTACATGTGTATGAGTACATGCTCTGCAAAAAATTTGCAGCAGAGACGTACGGCCTGACTATCTTGTTGTAGAGAGAAAGAGAGAAATGGATGGAAAGGCAAGGAGGTTAACTAGGCAATGCCCAGTAGGCTACCTTACACTTGGGGAGGGGAGCAAAGGGGGAAAAAAGAAAAAAGAGCGGCAATGAAATGAGTTTTTCAAGTGTCCACCGACCACTATGTCAAGGGGACAGGGGGCACGCGCTAAAAAGCTTAAAGATTAGAGATGGGAATACAACCCCGAGTTTTTTAAGACTCTTAGGAGTGCTTTCACCACTTTCCTTTGTGTTGAAGGTCGTGTCCAACGCCCCAGAACCTTGGACTCTGTTAGAGGACGCGAGTCCAAGCGGCAGAGAGTAGCAGTCAGGAAACCGCACTCTCGCTCAAAACAAGGGCAGTCACAGAGGAGATGCCCGATCGTTTCATCGCAGCCGCACTGCTCACACGCTAGAGAGCCTGCCATTGTGATGAAATTGGAATAGGCGTTTGTGAACGCCACTCCCAGCCACAGGCGGCACAACAGCGTAGTATCACCGCAGGGGAGGCCGAATGGTATATGAAGTTGAAGCAAGAGGTTGAAGTGGTGTGAGCGGGTTGTCCAACCTCCAGGGGTAGACCACGACTGTACAGTCACGTTTCAGGCGAGCAGTTGAAGGTGCCTTGCTGCGTCAGGTCTTGTTAGTGGTATGCGGACAGTTGTAAATGCTACCGTATAAATGCATGTAAGGGCCGCACTTTTTTTTCCAGATTCAAGAGCCAGTTTTTGGGGTGCAATCCATGTATGTGATGTGCGAAAAAAAAATACATGCCAATCAGGGAATATGAGCAGCATTTATTCTACGTTCAGTCGCCGTGGCGTCTTTCGATTCTGAGCTGGGGCTTTGCTCTGGTGCATGCTCATCCCACTAGAAGTTGCGCAGCATGCTCGTTGTCAATGCATAGTGGTTGTTTTGCACTTTCATGACACAGCAGAGCAGCTCTTCTTCCAATTTGGGAAACTTGCATCGCTTGCTTCAGAAGGCGCACTTTTTGCAGCCTGTGTTTCTCAATGCATTCTTTTGGTTGAACCATTGTTGGACCCACTTCTCAGCCATGTCGAATTTCCTGCACGCAGCATGCTTGCATTATTCAAGAGCAAACTGCCAGCCATGTAGCTAATGATGCCTATTGTGCTAAAATTGCAACGCTTGGCGGCAGCACATGAAAGCCGCAACTACGGTGAACTAACACGCTACCACAATTGTCGTGCCTTTGGCAGCCGCAAAAACTGGAGCTGGTGATACTGATGCCGATATAGATAATGAGAGCTCACGGCGGAGAAAAAAAGTTGGCGATGATGGTGATGACCCGCTGCCTCAGTCTCCATCCATGGGCGGCACCTAGAAGCTCCTGTGCACGTGTGTGGCCTCTGCTATCAAGCGTGCTGTTGGTCGCAGCCAGAGCTGATCGTGGAGGCCATGGAGCATGCATTTTGAAGGCTATTCCCACGTGGGTCATGGAAAATTTGACTGTGGCTCTTACACGGATCATTTTTTTAAAATATTTCTTTCGAGAAAACAGGGTGTGGCCTGTACATGAGTACGGCCCTTACACACCTTAATCTTGTTGTAAATGCTATTTATATTTTCTCACACAACTTGCTGAGAGTGACGTGGTAGTTCATCTAGTCAGCATCTAAGTCATCAAGGCAGCCAGATTTGAGGACCTCGTTAACCTATTAAGCACACGAGTGAAGGAAAAAGAAGTGCTCATGGTATGGCATTCATGGCAGAAGCCAACAGCCACTGAAACCAAGGAGCATAGGGAATGTTTTTTTTAATTTGTAGTTTTTCATCAATGGGAGAATGATAAAAGCAGAAGAAAAACAACCACAAGCCACCCATGGGATCCAAACCCACACGTGACATACGACATGTGGGTGTTTATGGCATGTGGTTGTTTTTCTTCTGCTTTTATTATTCTCCCAATGGTGAAAAACCACAAATAAAAAAAAAATCACCTATGCTCCTTGGTTTCGGTGGCTGTTGGCTTCCGTCAAGTATGCCATAATGAGCACCTCTTTTTCCTTCACTTGTATGCTTGCCTAGGAAAACTATGTTTGGAAAACAAAGGTTTTTTCCCAATTTCTTGTGTTACGTAGCCTTAGGATTGTCCAGAGCATGCAACTGTGGAAGCATTTCGCTTAGTTTCATTATACTTGAGGAAAATGTTGCCATATAAAAAATGATGTTCATTTTTCATTTTGCACCATATTCTTAACTCATTTGAAAAAAAAAATAGACAAATTGAGTGCGTAGTTGTGTTTGGCAGAAAATTTTGCTCCAGAAAGCTTTCTACAATAGTGATATTATCAAGTAATATTGGAACAATAGTTTTTCTAAGCTGACGGTTTACTGGAAAAAAAAGAACAGGAAAGGCGAAAAACGGATTCACAAGATTGAGAATCTCACCCCACTTTATCTTCAGTGCTCCTGGTGTTCAAGAAAGCTCCCCAGAGAAATAATAAAATTTGTCAGCAATGGTCCCAGCAGAGATATAAACCAGCCCCACAAGTTTTAATGAATTCGAGCAAACGGTTCAAAAGTTCATTTCAGGATATAATGTCCCCCTTAGGAGCTGCCGCTGAATCTTGCACTACACAGTGATAATCACCCGGTCAATTATTTTTTACCAAGTTCAGCTGCTTGTTTAGCTACATGGTAGGTGGTGGTTGTGGTTTATTTAAAAAAAAATTGATGGGAAAGAATGTTGCCGGCCACGGCTATTGTTATCTAATATCTTATTAAGCACCCAAGCTGCAGCTGGCAGAGGTGAAAGGGAGAGGATACTGATGAGAAGTATAGAGGGGAGCGATAGCAAGGATTGACAGGGGAGAGCTTTGTACACTATTTACGAAATGCAAAATGTAATGAAGCTTGCACTGCTCGCGCGCAGATGTCCAGGCTCTGTCTGAAAATAAGTGTGCGCAAGCGGCCACTGTACACAATCATTTGCAGAACATAAAATAAACTGTATATACATAGCCGTGCGCACGTAGTGTCCTGTCTTGAACTAATTGTGCGCTGGGCACACTGCACAAGTGGCTGGAGTGGGGCGCCTGGCTGTGTTAGCTGCATGCACATTCCAAGATATCTTGGAACTATACTTCTGCAGGTTTGCTTTATAATTCATCTAGCTCTTTTAAACTAAATGTCAGTAAGCTGCCATGATGGCTCAGTTGTCATGGTGCTCGGCTGGTGACCCGAAAGACATGGGTTTGATCTCAGCCACGTCGATCGTATTTCGATGGAAACTAAATGCTAGAGCTCCATGTACTGTGCGATGTCAGTGCATTTAAAGAGCCCTCCACTGTGGCATCCCTCATAGCTTTCGGACGTTAAATCACATAGGCCATGGGCATCAGTGCCAGAGATTAGAGATTTAGGTTCTATAGTTTCATCTGCACAAATTTTTTCAAATGCAAGTTTCTTTTCAGAGTACTGCTTCTGTTTGAGCTTTAAGCTTGATAATGTTGTAGCTTCAACTTTGCCTTCAAAAACTGTTTCACCTAGTGTTGCTTGCTTTTTATTGCCATCTGCTCTTTTTGAGTAAGGCATTTTGAACTAATAACTGAAAGTGATGCATCTGTCTACTGAGTTAGGTACAAGTGCCTCTATAGCATGTGTTGCCTTTGGCAGTATAGGTGTGGAGTGAACCCTCTTGGTTACTTGGGGCTTAAACTCTTGGGAGCCGATTTTTCAACTGACATGCTGCAACGCGTTGTTGCAGCTCAAAGGGGACCATATCTGCACCGTGTACGCATCACACGCGGCGCACGGATTGTAAGGCGCATAGCAGATATACTCTTGAAGTTGATAACAAATATGCTGAAGAGGAAGAAAGGTAAAAGAGAGACAGAGCAAGACAAGAGTGAGGTGCAGGGCTGCCCAGCTAGGCACCTTGGGAGCGTTAAAAGCTGAAGGGAATGCAGAAATCAGAAAATAAAAACAAAAATAGAAGGCACTGTGGAAGAGAGGAAGAAAAAAGAAAGCGTGAAAAAAAAGAACTAGGCCAGTGCTCTTTTCAGGCAGCGTAACATGAGCTTGTTTCATGCCCTCACCCCTTCAACTCACTTCTTGCATAGTGCAGTAAATGCTCTGTTTTCAACTATCATCTCACTGTGAGGTCATTTTATTCATGATTTGCATGTAACACACCTTGCATGCTTGCATATTTTTGGGGGAAACACTTCTCTTAAATAAACTTCTCATAAAAAATTTTCATGGCCCTCTGAAGTTCATTATTATTATATATGCCATAAACATTCAAAATATAGATTGAAAAGATGCTTTGTGTGTTTTTGTCAAAGCTTCAGTTGTTTATGTAGTGCCAGGTCAGTCTTGCCATCCACATGTTTTTTCACCGTGTGCTGCAAAAGAAGTCCATGACACAGTACCAACAAGCCCCAGATGTCTGTTCTTGAAAAAAAAGATTCTTTTGTGTGGTGATCTGTCTTCTAGGCACTAGGGCTAGCACAGTGTTTGTGTACATTTTTTGCTTTCAGCTGGCAAGAGGGCAAGAAAAATCTAAGGAGTGAGATTGAAGTTAAACTGAAATTTTGGGCCATTTTTCCCCATTAGTTTTGTTTGTCTGAAGGAAAGCTAATCAACCGCTGATTTATTTATTGTGCAGCATAGCTGATGGCCTACAAGGACATATTTGTGCAGTGCAGGCGTTGAGAATCACTTATGCATTGTGGTCATATCATTTGTGCAATTACAGGCATTCGAAGAAAGTCTTCAGCTGTTTCCAATCGGCCATCTACTAGTTGGGCTACAGGATCAGGTGGAGGAAGGCAACTAAGGAAACGAAGCCATCAGGAGACTCATGTTGAGCCAGTAGGTTTTTTTACGTGTTATGTATTTGTTGGGAGAGCTTGTGTTCATGTGTGAAATGCATTTATAGTGTGATAAGGAGGCCAAGCCTTCACAGCGTTGGGTGAAACTGTGCGGTTTTCATTAACTCTCATTTCCCACCTTATCACTAACTCTGCTCAAACATGTTTCTTTTTGTGAAGGAAAAACCATTTTTGTCCCGTGAGGAATTCAAGGTGTGTATACCAGATGAACTGAGGGCTTGGCTCTTGGATGACTGGTACCTTGTAACTCGACAGAAAATGGTAGGTTTGGCAGCTGTGCCATACTGTTTGAAAGCTTTACCTTTCTGCAAAATTCATTGTTCTTTTTCACACTGCTTTGTACCTTATATCTGCAAGATCTTTCTTTTTTTTCTTAGCCTAGTTTTGCTCTCCACCTGATTTCTTTTTAACATGAGCTACTGTGATGAGACACTGGCCTTAACCAAGACAGTAGATTTTAAAGGGGTTGTCTGAGAGCATAGTGACAAAGAATGTGTTTCCACATGTGGTTCCTCTTGCAGATGTTTTGTTTTTCATGCCTAGTATGCAGCAGGAGCACATGCTTACACGTGAGCAGATCTCATCATAAGCAGCTTGGTTATCATAGATTTTCCGCCTGCATCCAAGCACCCATGTGCTACCATAATACCATTGCTCAGGCAAATTCCTCGTGCTATGCACAGATTAGAAAAATGGCAGGGATTGTTGACAACCCTGGCGAAAATCTTTTCCAGCCCGACTGGTTTATGGAACAATTTCCAGTGGGTTCCAGTTGGAACCATCTGGGTTCCAGTTGGTTCCAACTGGAACCAGCTGGAAATTGTTCCATAAACCACTTGGGCTGGAAAAGATTTTCACCAGGGAAGGGCTGTAGTGAAGTATGAGGAATACTAGTGTTACGTCCTTTATTGCTGGTGGCAGGGTACAGACTGGCGGGAAAGCCGCCAACACGTGACACATGGTAGCTCAGGGTTGCTTGGCCCTAAAGATTGTCCCGCTATAACACTCCTCCCCCCTACGTCACGAAGTCCTTCAGATACGCAGGGCGGCTGCGTTGGCGCTGTGGTCGCTGGACTTGAAGGGAAGCACTCGCTTCACGGTCCTCACCACAGGAAGCAGATTCGGTACTGGGCGCTGCAGCCTCCTCCAGTCTTTCTCCTTGGTCCCGTCTTCCAGGGTCCTCTAGGCTTGAAGGAATGCCAAGCCCGGAACACCCTGCCGGGGAAGCAACCAGCGGTTCCTCCTCTTCACACATCCCAGAAGCGAAACTGTCCAATGCGTAGCTGGCAGAACGACTTCTGAGTTGGTCAACATGACGTCTCCATCGACGACCGTCCTTGGTGACGACCAAGTACGACACTGGTCCTGTGACAGCATCCACAATGCCCGGCAACCACTTGGGCCCATAGAGATAGTTGCGCACAAACACTCGATCCCCCACATCAAACAGTCGCACTGCCTGGCTACGGCGCTGCATCACCTGCTCTTGTTTCTGCTGCACACTGGACTGCAGGTCAGGATGCAGACGCTCTAACACAGTTGAAAGTTTCCTGCCCATTAGCAATTCGGCCGGGCTCTTGCCTGTTGTAGCATGAGGCAGGATATGCTGGGTCATTAAAAACCTAGCCAGACGTGTGTCGATATCGCCTCCAACCATTCGCTTGAGTACTCCCTTGGTTTCGCGCACCATGCGTTCTGCTTGACCATTCGAAGAAGGGTGATATGGGGCAACGGTCACATGTCGGATTTGATTCCGGCACATGAAGTCTCTGAACTCCTCCGAACAAAAGGCAGTGCCATTATCAGAAACAACAGTTTCTGGAATGCCATGGGTAGCAAAAAGGAAACGAAGCTTCGCACAAACTGTAGCTGTCGACATGGAATTCATCCGGCACACTTCCAACCACTTTGAGTGAGAGTCCACCACAATGAGGAAAACTTTGCCTTGGAAGGGCCCAGCAAAATCGATGTGTAGTCTTGTCCAAGGACGCTTGGTGAATTCCCAAGGGTGAATCTTTGCAGCTGCTGGCGCAGACCTGGATTCCTGACAACGTGCACAGTCTCTCACCTTCTGCTCAACATCTCTGTCGATTCCTGGCCACCACACGGCTCCTCTGGCAAGCCCCTTCATCTTGACAATTCCTGGATGAGCTGTGTGAAGAATGTCCATGACATACGGTCGAGCTGGCTCTGGAATGACCACACGACTGCCCCACAGCAAACAACCTTGGTACACCGACAGTTCATGCTTGCGGCTCACAAACGCTGCAAACTCTTCTGGCAGCTTACCCTCTGGCCACCCATGCTGCACCCAATTGCAGACTCTAGCCAACAGCTTATCCCTTGACGTGAATCTTGCCACCTTCCTAGAGTTCCATGCTACTTCCGGCGCCATTTCCAGCATCCCTACTTCCCCAAGACGCTGCTCCTCTTCCTCTGCCTTACTGGCTCTCAGTGGTAAACGACTGAATGCATCAGCATTGGAAAGCTTCTCCGCTGGTCGATACTCAATTTCATAGTCATAAGCCGATAACATGAGGGTCCAATGCAGCATCCGTGGTGATAGCACCTGGGGAATGGGCTTGGCATGGTGCAACAGTCCTAAGAGGGGTTTGTGGTCTGTCACAATTTTGAAATGTCTCCCATATAGAAACTGATGATACTTCTTTATGCCAAAGCCGATGGCGAGCGCTTCTCGGTCTGTCTGGGCATAATTCCGTTCTGCCGCACTCATAGTTCTCGACGCATATGCAACCGGTCTCTCGCTGCCATCTTCGCACACATGACTCAACACAGCACCCAGTCCGTACGGGGATGCGTCACAGGCCAGCACTAGGGGTTTGTTGACATCATAGTGCACCAGAACATGTGATGACTGTAGCAGATCTTTCGCCTGGCGAAATGCTTCCGCCTCAGCTTCCATCCAACGCCACTCGCGACCCTTGTCCAACAGCCGGTACAGTGGCTCCAAGGCATGAGCTGCTCCTTTAAGAAACTTGTTGTAAAAGTTCAGAGCTCCTAAAAAGGCTTGAAGTTCCTTTTTGCATGTCGGCTCTGGGGCCTTGTGAATAGCACGCACCTTGTCTTCTGTCGGCTGCACACCTGCAGAGTTCACACGGAATCCCAAGTAACACACTTCCTCAACACCAAATTGACATTTGTCAAACTTTAGTCGCAGACCGTCTTCATGAATTCTTTTGAGCACTTCTTGTAAACGAGCATTGTGCTGCACCTCATCCTTTCCACCGATCAAGATGTCATCCAAGAACACAAGAACACCATCAATTCCATGCAACAGTTCTTCCATGTACCTCTGAAAGATAGCCACTGCCACTGCCACGCCAAATTGAAGACGGGTTACGCGGAACAGTCCCCGATGTGTTGTAACCGTCAACAAGTCAGCTGTTTCTTCATCAACAGTCTTCTGTTGATACGCCTGTCCGAGGTCTAGCCTTGAAAACTTCGAGCAACCTGCCAGCCTGGCAAACAGCTGCTCCGGTGTCGGCAGGGGATACGTCTCCCACTGCACTACACGATTGACTGTGCTCTTGTAGTCCCCACAGATCCTTATCGATCCATCTTTTTTGACAACTGGAACGACAGGTGTTGCCCACTTCGAGTGCCGCACAGGCTGGAAAATGCCTTGGCTCACCAACTTGTCCAGTGCTTCGTCCACCTTCGGTCTCAATGCAAACGGTACTTGTCGTGGCTTCAGAAATCGCGGCGGAGCTGCCGGGTTCACCTCTATGCGTACAGGAGGCCCTTTACTTGTCCCAAGTCCAGGCTCAAAGACTGAAGAATACTTCTTGAGCAAGGCTGTTGTTCCCCTACTGCCAGTTCGACTCGGCTCGTACACACTGTGAACACCACTCAGACTTATTCCCAAAGACTTGAACCAGTCCCGACCGAGAAGTCCGATACTAGCACCCTTAACCACCACCAATCGCAGGCGATGTTCCTGCCCCTTGAATTCCACCTTCACGGTCAGTTCACCCAACACTCGTAGTTCCTTGTTATTGTAAGCTCGGAGATGAAGAGTACTTGGGCGCAACGCCCTTTTCGATATTCGCAGCTTCTGCATAGTCCGGTCGTTGATGACTGAACACACTGCACCAGAGTCCACCTCCATCTCTAGGGGACTTCCGTTGACGCGCACTTCCACTCTCACGGCTGGCTCTTCACCAGACAGCACGAACACGTCGTAAACGTCCGACGCAGCATTCTTGTGACGGCCTCCACTGGCCCGTTTTTTGTTCTGAGAGTTGGGTTCAGCCGAAGCGCGAGCTGCCGCCTTCCTCCTGCATGCTCTCACTATGTGCCCTCGTTGCTTGCAGAAGTGGCACTGCATATTCATGAATGGGCAACTGCTTGGCGAATGCGCACCCTTGCAGCGGAAACATACGCTTGTGCTCCCAGGCGAACCAGCCTGCTTATGGGTACCCTCCTTGGCTGTCACTGGCGCAGAGACCTTCGCAACACACGGGTCGAAACGCTGCCCGCTCACGCTGCCAACTTCACACGATGCGGCACTGCCGCGAATTTGCTCGGTCTGTCGCTGCGCAGATTCCATTGCAATGGCTTTCTCCCGAGCTGTAGCAAACGTAAGCTCCGGCTCCGCCAGCAACCGACGCTGAAGGGTCTCGCTTCGCACCCCGCACACTAGCCGGTCGCGCAACATGTCATCGAGCGACGCACCGAAATCGCAGTGTTCCGAGAGACGTCGCAATTCTGCGATGTAGTCGGCAATTGACTCACCGGGCTGCTGTTGACGTGTGCCAAACTTGAAACGCTGTACTGTCACCGACGGTCGCGGCGAGAAGTGGTTTGAGAGACGCCTGACGATCTCATCGTAGGCCACGGCCGACGGCGCATCCGGAGAACAAAGGGAGCGAACGATGGCATACGTTGCTGGGCCGCAAACGCTGCAGAGCGTTGCTCGCTTCTTCTCGTTACCGTCGATGTCGTTTGCTTGAAAGAAAAATTCGAGGCGCTCCAAATACAAGGGCCAAGACGTCGCCTCTGTTGGAACGAATTCCCCAATCGTGCCCAGCGCAGTTGCCATTTTTACCTCGTCGCCAATTATATGTTACGTCCTTTATTGCTGGTGGCAGGGTACAGACTGGCGGGAAAGCCGCCAACACGTGACACATGGTAGCTCAGGGTTGCTTGGCCCTAAAGATTGTCCCGCTATAACAACTAGCCAAGGCTTAAGCTGTTTTTTTCTTTGTTCGTTTCTTTGATTTTGGCATAGGCGGTACCACGGAGGCTCGCTGATCCAGCAAGCATATTGTGGTGCAGGAAGAGTGAGGCCTTTCCACTTTTGCAATGTGTATGCCTGTTAACAAGCGTAAACAGGCTGTGGTGTGGCCTTCTAACTATGTTGACTTGCTCTGTAGTAAAAATTGAAAGCTTTGTTTACATGTGCAACAGAATTGCATATGTCATCATGCATGTGACATCTGCAGCTGTTTTAGCCAGAAATGCTTTGGTTTTAATGGGTGTTACTTTAGTTCAGTGCATGCTGTGTTTACTCTATCTGTAAGCTACATTTTTTTGCGACACAACTTTTTTGTGTTTTTGATGCAAACACTTCACATTGATGAGTCTGCATGCTTATGTGTTGAATGGGGATTCCTACGTTTGCCCTAATTCTAATTGCATGTGGCTCCAATTCAGAGCTGCATTTGGTTGGGCTGAGATTCTGTTGCACAGAAATTTATACCCCTGTCACACGGCCAGTTTCAATGGCCATCGAGTCGAGGGCCTTCGAGATTTTCGATCGCATTCGAACTCGAGGGAGTTGTGGTGCTGCTACATGACAAATCTCAATGGCCATTGAAATGGTTCTCGCGTCTTACGCCAAGGATGTGTGGCGCCACAGTCGCTACTTTCGATTTTGCGCAAACAAGAAAAATGTTTTTATAAACCGAAATTATAATGTAATAATGGACTTTTTTTGGAGTCGTAGAAAGCTTGTAGCCATTATTAAAGGCTTATTACGTTTTCTTGTAAGACATTTTTGTTTGTACAATTTGCTGTCGAAGTTTTGTAATGCTCTGGAAACACTGACACCGGTGGAGTTTCCGTGGTTTGTTTGCTTCCTACTGCTTCGTGCATAGGTTGTGTTTTTCTGTGTTCTCGCTTACCGAGGTTCCAATCTCTCGAATCCTGCGTGTTAGTGCCTTTTCACCGCCATGGGTGACGAAGCGTGACACACTCGGGATGCACAGACGGAGGTTATGGTGCTTCTGGCTGCCATCGCTCAGCTTGACGCTGACATCGAGGCGTCGAAAGCCGAGGCAGATCGGATTGAAGAAGAGCTGGTGTACGTCAGTGCACTGAACGCGTCCATATTCGCATGTAGCAGGACCATGAACCGCGAAAGGTGGTGTTTTGACCGGAACACAAAGTGGTTTGAGGAGACGCTGTCGCAGCTTGGCGAAAGGTACTTTAAGTGCGCGTTTCGTGTGACGCCTGCTACCTTCCGATACATTGTCGACTCTGTGCGACCGCTGCTCGAGCAGCAAGACACCAACATGAGGGAAGCTATCCCTGTCGACAAGCGAGTCGCCATCGGGCTGTACCGGCTGTGCTCTTCAAGCGAAGAACGCAGCATCGCAGAGTTGTTCGCCGTCGGACGGTCGACAGTGAACCAGGCCTACCGCGAGCTTTGCGAGGCCGTTGTCCACCTTATGGAAGGTGACTGGGTGAAGATGCCAACGCTGGACACCATGCCTGAACACATCAGGGAGTTCAACGCAGCGTGCCAGTTTCCGCAAGCGGTCAGAGCGTTGGACGGCTGCCACTTTCCCGTGTCACCTCCCAAGGAAAACGCCGCGGACTACAGGAACTACAAAGGATGGTAAGCAACAATGCTAACATAGGGACAAGTTGGTTGACCATATTGGAGGCTTATGCGCTAGTGAAAAACACAAAGGGACAAAATAACAAACAAAACAGGCACAGTTGCAAGTGACTACTGGCGTGAGTGTCAATTTAACTTTGCGAGCGAAACACGCCTTTTCATCGCTAGTGTCAGGCAGTGTGTTGTCCCCTCATAGCATGCAGATGATTCTCCCGAGAGCAAGCACATGCATATTGTAATGTTGTCCCCTCATAGCATGCAGATGAGTCTCCCGAGAGCAAGCAGGGGCATGTTGTATGCATTGTAGTGTTGTCCCCTCATTGCATGCAGATGATTCTCCCGAGAGCAAGCACAGGCTTATTGTATGCATTGCAATGTTGTCCCCTCATAGCATGCAGATGAGTCTCCCGAGAGCAAGCAGGGGCATATTGTATGCATTGTAATGTTATGCTCAAATCACTATCGTCTTGTGCTAACTACTTGCAATGTGTCAGTCATGTTAACCGCATATTTTATTTGCAGGTGCAGCATAATCCTGCTTGCCCTTGTAGACCACCGGTACAGGTTCCTGTACATAAAAGTTGGATCGCCAGGCCGCTGCCACGATTTACTAGTGTACAGTGGCTCCAAGCTGGAACAAGCCGTGAATGGACCGCTGTTTCGTCAGCCACGTGCCATCATGGGTGGCACATCAGTGGCTCCAGTCATTTTGTGTGATCAGGCATTCCTGCTTTCCACCAACTTGATGAAGCCATTCAGCCACCGCGGAAACCTGACCAGTGATGACAGGCTTTTCAACTACCGCCTATCCAAGGTCAGGAGAGTGGTCGAAAATGCCTTTGGCAGGCTGAAGGCCCGGTTCCGCTTCATTTTGAAGCGCGTGGAATCTTCAGTGGAAATTTCCCACCTGGCTATTCGTGCGTGCTGCATTTTTAACAATGTGTGCGAGGAGTTTGAAGATACGCTCCTGCAGCAGTGGCTGACAGAGCTGGAAAGCAATAATGATGGTCTCCAGCAGCCACAGCACTGCACAGATGTTGAAGAAGGCACTGGCTGTAAAGTTAGGACGGTGCTTGTGCACTTCTTCAAGCATGAATGAGTTCACAAAGGCGGTGCGGCTGCTTATACCCTGCAGGGTACCAGGAATGTGATGTGCTTGATGGTCGTCTCAACAAGAACGGTCCTTTTCAGGGCCAACAAGAGTCTGCCTTGGCAGAGCCATGGAGATGACGTCTCCGGAACCGTTTGTTCCCTTCTCAAATCAGTGTCATTATTTACAACACAATCTAGATGCAGACAGCTATCTGCGTATTCGATCTTAAAGTTCACAGTATTTAACTTTATCAACCACATTTTTTGTAGTAATCAAGAGCTCATTACACACACATGCATGCCTCCATGTGGAACTAAAAAACACTGCAGAACATTTAAAAGCCAAATCATAGGGTATGAAACATGGTTTTCCATTTGGCAGTATTTTTTCCATGCCTCCAGCAGTGCTATTTTTTTGCATTAGAAGCTAGAGATGTTGATTGTTTATTGTGTACATTTTGCTGCACTTTTGAAAGCAATGTCAGTCATTATTTGGAATAATTAATTCTGAGGCTAGCACTTGCCAGGGCTTGAAATTTTTTGTGCATTCATTTGCTGTGATGATTTTACTTCCAAAACCAAATAAAATAGTGACAACATGTCGGATTTGTTGCCACGCATCACACCGCTAATGTTACTGCAGGCGGGAATATGATGGCACCTCTTGAACCAAGAGCCACTTGCTTCACGGTGAACTTGCCTTCAACCAGTGAGGAAAGTTGAGGAAGTTGGTATGCACACACACTATAGCTATACGGATCAGATGGGATTAAAAGGAACAAGCTGATGGTACTAGTGCTAACTAGCAGCTGGAAGTATTATTGAGGGATCAGAGCTTTTTAAAAAGTGTAAAGGGAAGTACGTAAAAAATCTTCAGAAAGGAAACAGCAGCAAAAGGATAACATGTTGAATTGAGCATGTGCAGCAAAACTTGACCTCAGTGCTTGCAAAAAGCCTTATATATCTATATATGACACCACTTCAAAAAGCATGCAAAAAATAACATGCTCATCATTACATGTTGAACGATAGAGCAGTTTTTCTTTCTGCTAAAGCCGCCACTGAATGACTGATGTATATATTATCTGCTGGTGTGAATATGGAAAGCTTCAACTATTTTATAACGTGATAAAATTGAAGCAGACAGAGAAATACTTTCAGCAGCCACATTGCATGCTGAGCTACGAGTGGGAATCGGCTCTAAGTGAATGCTCATGCTCCTTTCGCCGAACAGGAATGCGTCACCCCTGTGTGCTTTATTATATGCCACCCCATCCCTCAACATAGTGGCACTTTGTAAACTATGCTGACACCGCATGGGACAGACCATACTTTGCCAGGCAACCCTTTTTTCCTTTCAGGGTGGACTTGTGTGGGCTTTACTGCTGGGACACTGTGGTTTGCAAAGTCATGAAGCCTTTGCAGCTTATGTAGGACTTTTCTGCCCATGTGATGCCATTTTGCAATGTAGAAGGTCAATCTAAGTATCTTCACTCATGCCTGCGCATTTGTGAGGAGGTGCCTTAAAAAGACAATAAAGGGAAACTCAGTGGAACAAGAGGCTAGCCTAGACTGATGATTAGTTTTTGGGAACACTACCAGCAGTTTTTTTCAGTGAAAAGGGTACTACTGTATTGTTCAGAGACCTGCAGATGAAGTCCCCGATTTCTTCCTTGCGTTTACGCCGCCACGAAATGGCAGTGCTGTTCCATCATCTCTATGACGTTATCTCTTCACCAAATCAGAGATAGTAATGAATATCTCATCCTCAAATCTTGTTATCTCTCAAATGGTATTTAAGATGACGAATATCTCAAATGAATAAAAACAAAACCACTCCCGGTCACACGGGCCTAGCTGTGTACCATACTAATTGGTAGCCACCATAGTAATGGTGGCTAGTTTATTATCTTTCATGCTAATGGGAGCATCACTGTTTGCAAAAGAGCACCAATGACCTTGTGTCTGGCTTGTGCTTCTGAAGCTGCTGCATGAGACAGCTTCACACAGGCCAATCAGGCAGGCAAGTGAAGTGAGCAACACCTCATATTCTCTTATGTCAATAGCTCTCACCACACCACTTTTATATGCCAGTCATGGCTAGCAAATCAGGCACATTTATGGGAATTCTTGAGGGGTGCAGTTTTTGGACTTTTCTGTGCAGTTTTCTGACTTATCGAAGCTCTGTTTCTGGTTAAATTGACTTATTTGCAATTTTGGGACTCTAATATCTCAGTTTAAAACTTAGTATTCCCTACAGTGTTTTTAATGCATGTCATGCTAAAACCTTGGGCTAGAAATGACATCAGTGCAGTCAAATTTTCTTGCATAAGTCTGAAATGCCTCCTGCAATAAAAACTGTGGTCCAGTGTTCATGGATGAGCAGAATGCCATGGCATGCACGTATTGTAGCCAATTTTCCAATCACAGAGTACATGGTAATACTCAAATGCAGCTCTATTTGACTACAATTTGAACAGTCATCGTACGCCACCCAGAAAGTCTTCTAGCATGTTTTAACAAGTCCATGGTAATGTGGGACCATTCCTTTGCATCAGTGCTTCACAGGCAGCTGTAAGCAAAAGGCAGCATCTTGATTTATTTCTGTTGTTTCTACCGCCATCTCATGTGTCAAAAACTTCACCATTGCTTTGCATTTTCTGATGCCTAAATAACCTCACCTTGATGCTGCAGCATTTCACTGTGCATGGATTTTGTAATCATAGCTGTAGAACCATGCAGCTCTATGCCGTCTACACATGGTAGCTGTGCTTTGGAGGAACTTAGTTAACCTGTTAAGGTGCATTCATTTTGTAGCACTTCAATGACTTCCACTCATTGTCTTCATTATTTTCATTCACCAGGCATTTGGCTGTTGTGCCAATGATAAGGGTGCCGAAGACAGTGGTCCCATCAGTGGCTGTTGTATCTGGGTCAGATGTTGTCGCATCCAGATCATGATAGTGAATCTGCAAGAGCAAGACCTTCCTCTGGAATGCACTGCAAGGAAATGTTAAATGCCCTAGGGCACAGACGGAATTGTTGAAAGCAAGAGAGCATGTCCAAGAGGTTCTTTGCTAAAATTGCTATCAGAGGTTTGCGATCCTTTCAGTGATCACTCTTGAGGCTAGCCATAAAATTGTACAATTGATCACACACTAATGGGGCTACTTTCTTAGCTTTTTTTTGTAGTACCTTGATTCTGCATGTGATTGCATGTGTGAAATGTAAGAAATTGGCCTCCAGTGTTGTGAGACACCCCTAGTGCAAACTGCTGTTGCATCGAACTGCTTCGATGGTTGGAATATTACTAGCGTTTCATGCTGTTGATAGTCTCTCACAGTCTCCACTTGTATCATGATCAGACATACAGTCATGTTTTAGTAGGGCTTGCAGTTTTTGGCCTCCCAAGGGAGGTTTGATATGAACCTCAAAAATAATTCACTGGATGCAGTTGCACTCACTGCAGCAGCAGATGTATTTCATACTTGACATCACATCTACAGCCTTTGTCAAAACTAAAGCGCAGCCCTAGGGATTTGCTTTTAAGTCATGTAGGCAGAATTTTATAACATATCCTCCCCCCTTCCCCTGAAATGACCTGATTGACCAAAACCACTGCACGAAAAGAACGCTGACAAGAAGGAACACACAAAACAGGATGGGCGCTGAACTATTGACTTTATTTTTCACAAGATCAGCATGATAAATACCACTCACACTGGACCACATGGTGTGGTTGGCCAAATGATAATGGAAAGAGTGCATTGAAAACGTTCGAAAGATGAGACAGCTGTGAACAAACAACATCGTTAGCTGCGTGGCTCAAGTAAGGTCACACGAAAAAGGCAAATAAAATGAAAACAAAAACAGCAGCTCATGTGTACAACCCTGCAAAAGAGTATGACGGATGGTATGAAATAACAGCAGAGTGCAAATGACAAACAGAAAATGGCCAGAGTATGTAAAAGACGCCATCAGCAGCAGAGCGGATGTGAATATACTGTGGCCGTCATTTAAGCGTCTTGTGAAAGAATGTATTGGCCGTTTTGTGCCCTCGGTTATTACGAAGAAGTCTCCTGTCAGCCCTTGGATAAGTCTGGCTACACTGCAGCTCAAAAGAAAACTAAAGCGGCTAAAGAAAAAATATAATTCTGATGGCTCTGGCAATCAGGTGGCAGATGCATTCAATCTCTACTTCAAATCCATTTTCACAAAAGACAATGACATGTTATCCAATTTTTCTTCCAGTTTACCGCCAATACCAGATGTTGTAATCAGTGAACAAAAAATTTTTAATATGCTTTTGAAAATAGATACCAAAAAATCTTCTGGCCCTGATGCAATTCCCAATGCTTTCCTGGAAAGATATGCAGAATGGGTAGCTAAATATCTGTATGTGTTCTTTTCTAAATCACTGCTTGAGGGACAAGTTCCAAAGGTCTGGAGGACCGCCAGAGTCAAGCCGCTTCATAAAAATGGAAAGAAAAACCTCATTGTTAATTACCATCGAATTTCACTGACTTCAACAGTTTGTAAATTGTGTGAGCGTATAATACATAAGCACATTTCAGAACATTTAGATAAGCATAATTCACTAAGTAAATTTCAACACGAATTTAGGAGAGGCTACTCAATGCGCGTACAATTAGTCGAAAATGTGCACGATTTTGCCACCTCAGTAAATAACTAACCAAACAGATGCCATTTTTATGGATTTCTTAAAAGCATTCAATAAGGTTTCGCACAAAAAACTTGTTTAAATTGGGTAAAAGGCTCAAAACTTTTCAGCTGATACAGCCATCAGTATGTGGTATTCAATAACCAACACTTAAGCCCTTTCTGTTGACTCTGGCATTCCCCAAGGCTCCGTGCTTGGACCCCTTTTATTTCTTTTATATATTGATATCGTGCAAAACATACCTGTTAACATTAAATTGTATGCTGATGACTGCATCCTTTATTCTGAAGTTAAAAGTGGTACTGGCCCAAGAGTTTTAAAAAGTTATTACTTGGTGTGACACTTGGCAAATGCCTATAAATTTTGAAAAACTGGTACATATGAAAATAACTCACAAAAAACTGCCCATAGAGTTCCAGTATTCCTTCAGTCAGTATGTATTAAATGAGGTGATGCAATATAAGTACTTAGGACATCGGATTACAAATAATCTTACCTGGAATAAACACGTAGATTATATGACAGCTAATGCTAGCACCAAATTATTCTTTCTTCGACGGGCTCTTAAACTTTCCACTCCTAGCATTTGTTTTGCTTGCATATAAGTCCATTGTACTGCTAATACTAGATTATGCTGCCGTCATTTGGGACCCGTACATACAAACTATTATCAATAAAATTGAAAGTGTGCAAAAAAGGGCCGTTCGATTCATATACACCTTCCAGAGAACATCTGTAAATGCATTGTTAACCAAAGACGATTTAGTTTCATTAGTTCAAAGAAATTGAGTGCCTCATCCTAAATTTTTGTATCAAATAGTGAACAGTCATTACAAGGTTGATTTTGCTAACATCATATCTTTTTCATTTGGGTGGTGCAACAAGACAGCGTTGTAATCGAACAATAACCCCTTTTTGCATAAATAATAACACCTTTAATTACTCATTTTTTCCAGGAACTGTTAGTGATTGGAATGCACTCATAATTGATGAAGTCCTTCGGCCATCCTTTAAATTATTTGAATGCCGTGTGTCGTTATCTGTCTGTAAGGGTGTCATAATATATTTCAGTGTGATTGTTGCTTCTGCTGACTGGTTGCTATGTTGCTGGTTGCATTGTTCAAACATGTCACTCTTTTCATTTAGTACTTCCTTCTCGTTCTTGTTCTTGTATTTTTATCTTTTTCGATATATTCCCACCCTGCTGAAATTCTTCCATGGGATTGCAGTATGTATAAATAAATAGTAATAATACAAAAACAGGAGAGGTGAAAGGTGGCTAATACCCCTGTCAAGCGGGCAAGTTAAGTGCACTTACGGGGAGTGCGCTTTGGCATCCCGAGTGACACTTTGGGCTACGCGGTGCTAAACGGGAAAGCAAAGTGCACTCATAGTAAAAAAATAATTGCTACAGAAAATGAGCGGAATTTCTGAACACGCCGATGGAAAAGAAAAAAGACTAATAATATTTGATTGCTTAACGTGATAGTGCAAATAAAGCGAGGCTCAACAGTTTTTAACGATGAAAAAAAATGAAAATAGCAGAAAAGCCAAGACCAGCCAAGACTATCCAGAATTTCGACAACAAACAAGATGGCGGCGGGCAGCGATGTTGCATCTGATCACGTTTACTTGTTTTGTTGCTTCGCATGTAGCTATAACCAACGAACTTTTTTCTGAAAACAGTGTTATAGCACGTAAAATAAAGTTGTAAGTACTTTTTATGCATTATAAATTTTGTACCATTGGAATCGCTGGCGTCGAGGCTACGCACTCGGCCAGCAAAGTGTGGTCCGTAAACGCACTCCTGGCGGAGTGCACTTTCCCGCGAGTGACACTCCACTTGCGTTGTTTAGATGCGGCAAAGTGTACTTACAGCAAAGTACACTCTCCGTAAGTGCACTTAACTTGCCCACTTGACAGGGGTATAAGATGGGCACAAAGAAAATGTAAAAGAATTTGAAACCTGCTGTGCAAAAGGTGAAGTCAATACGTTAAAAGAGAACTGATCCATCGACAGCCAACAATTAACATGGCGAAAAAATTATAAAAAATTAAAAGCAGATCTACTGATGGTCAGCAGTTAACACAGTAGAACAATAAAAACTTAGCAAAGACAAAAAAAACACTGAAAAGAAGTGGAACATATAGCCATGTAGAGCAGAACATTCATTCAGGCACCCAAATGGTGGTTGTAACATAAGCAACGAACACTCTCCAAGAAAGAGCATACTTTTTTCATGCAGAAACATTGATGGGGTGTTGATGCACACGTCTCCAGCCTTTTCAGCGAAAAAAAAAACCTTCAATGATTTTGCTTTCTCTTCTGTTCTTTGCTGTCACCATGAACTTTGTGTCCAAGATCAGGGCTGACAGCTGGGGCTAGGTTGAGTGCAGTGGTCGGACATATGACCCTGAGACTTGTTTTTCACATTTTGGAAGTGCTTACCTCCCCTCTCATTGAAACAGCACCAAGTCTGACCAGTGTATGCTTTTCCACATGAGAGAAACCTGATATACCACTCCAGACTGGTATTCGGTATACTTGCTAGCATGTTTATTTGTGCATTCCGCCTTCAGCTGTCGAACAAGTTTTAGCCCATTTTCATGGGGCCGAGAACAAGATGTTCATATCATACCTTGCTGCTACCTTTTTTTATGTTATGCAACAGTTTGTGAATGCATAGAACAACCACCACACATTTCTTTTCCATTGGCTTATTTCTTCTTCCTTCATCCTTCATCTTCTGGAGTAAGGCTTTGCACAGGCCAGAAATGAGGGAAGGTGAGTGGCTAGCAGAGTACACAAGTTGAACCGGGTTGTCAAAGCTGGAATCGGTCCCAGCTCTTTGTTAGGAAGGTGTGGAGTGCAGCAGTCACAATAGCCCGCTTAACCAGTTCAGAATGCGCACTGTCGGCGGGTGGTAGACCTTTCTTTGATCTTGCGTTGTACGCCCAACATGTGACACATGCACATCGTGAACCGGGAAAAATTGGCAGTCACCTTTTCCCACAATGATTCAAGTGTCAACAATACGGCAATGACTCGTAGTGTTGTCGTGGCTGCCAAACCTGTGTAAAATGTGCTTTGAACGATCACATTTCTGATAGCTTTGATGCTGCACCCCATTGCTCAAACTGTGATGGGGAGCACTCTGCATACACCAGGCTATGTCCATTCGGAGAATCATTATGTTTAAAGGGGCACAAAGACTATTGTACCTGAATAAGAGCACATTCTTGTTCACTACTAAAACAAATTTCGCCGATGTGGTGCATGGAAGGCAGCACATTGCTTCGGTACCTATCTCTGGACTAGACAAAGCCACAGGCAGGGCCATTCATGCCCCAGGTAGATGCAGCATAAGTTGCCCTGCCATCTCTGAAACAAGGCATGCCAATTGCCCTTGAGGAGGCAGCCTGCAAGGCTTCTCCCCCATCGGGAGATGTGTGAAACCCATATACTCGCAGCTTCTCTGCAGACATCCAGTGCCCTTAGTTAGGCAATGGACACAGCTCCGAGCTCGCTTGCGCTGCAGTAGTGACACTGCTCTTTTGAGTGTGCAAAAAAGGAAAAAAATCTAAATAACGGGCCCCGAAAAAACCAGGAACCTAACTTTTTACTGATCCTAACCTTAAAAGGGCACCAAAAATAGCATTCCTAATTGGGATTATCAAAAATTATAGTGATGTAACAGCTCTTTTAAACTCACTTTCCTGAATGCCTTGATGCTTACAAGAGACCAACTTAAGACCTCAGTGCAAAAAAGTTTTGAGTGAAGTCTGTTGTTGCTGAGGGCAAGCAAGCAGGCCCCCTGGAGGCATTGGTATTGTAGGTCATAGTTGCATTTCAGCTTGCGTGCGAAATCTTACTTAAAGCCAAATATGAAGCTGTTGCAGTCACTGTTCATTTTAAAATGATCTCGATATGTTCTGTGTACCTTGAGCCACATCTGACAGTAACGCTTCATGTGGTTGGAGATTTTAATGCCCACTCTTGTTTTTGGGAAAGTGAACAAACAGACACTAGGGGCCATATTTTAGATTTTGTTCTGTGCAATAATGTCTACCTGCTCAATACAGGCAAATGCACATACTGACCTCAGAGCTTAGGAAAACTAAGCTTCATAGGTTTGTCTTTTAGTTCACCCTCTGGTTTTGCTTATTTTAAATGGGATGTTCTCGACAGCTTCTGTGGAAGTGATCACATGCCTGTAATGATCAGCTTGTCATCCTTGCCATCAATCATCCCTAGCAAACTGCACCACTGGCAGTTACACTTGGATGACTGAGCAATATTTCTAGTGAAAGCCAGTCTGAGCAATAATTTTCAGAGAATGTTAGCATTGACAAACTCAGTGGAATGTTCATGGTCTGTATCACTGCTGCTGCATGCCTACTTATTCATCGGTCATCAATAGCAGTGTGACAGAACTGCGAAGTGTGGTGGACAAGAGAATGCAAGGAAGCAAAAAAAAAACTACAGAATTGACCTGGGATGTGTTTTGTAAATACCCGACACATGAGAACCTTTTTAACTTCTAAAAGGCAAGAGCTAAAGCTATTTGTCACCCATAAACAGTTGGTAGTAGCACTTGTGAATGTCTTATGTCTCCTTTCTTCTGTCTCTTGTCCGTGTTTTGCGCTAACTTCTTCACAAAATGTATCACCAACTAGCCCGGCAGCTTGCTCTCCTGTTAGACATTTGTGGAGTCCTCATAGCGGAAGACAACCATGACACTCATGGTAATAGGCATGTATTAGAATGGAAGTTCAGTCCTTTTTCAATAGTGTACCACCATACTTGTCCCATGGAAGTCCATGTGTTGGGAGTTCAGACTTTTCTTACTTTCAGGTAACAATAACTAATCAGCTACTTCACATAATGCAGCAACACATGGCATTAGCTCGAGGGTACATTCGAAGTACACTCATTCTATAAATACATAAGCATCTCTCTACTAAAAGATTGTCTAAGGAGCACCACTTCAGAAGTGTGAAAGTTCTCTTACAAAATCAGCTTCAGTGTGAGCGAGATTTAATCTACTGTTTCATCTGACCATGTATTTCCATTGCACTCGTCCTGCTCATTTTTTTAGGCTTTACTGTATTGTGAAAAATCAAAATCTGATCTTTCAAACACCAATGTTTGGCAGGAAAACCTTTTTGTGGATGTGGTAGCCTGAGCAAAAGCCTAAGTGATGCACCTCTCATTTTTTCTTTGCATGACGTGCAGCGGCCAAATGAAGGTCAATTTGTTAAGAAGTTATTGGCTCTTGCTTCACTGTATGACACCATGTACCTTGCTGTGACAATGGCAGCCTGGAGAGGGCTAGGGACAATGTGACTCTTTGACCTTATTTTATCGGAAGAATGAAACAAATGCAGTAAATGAGCCCTGGTGATGTTTTGAGATTGTATTTTTGAAGGAAGAAAGTAGAAAACAATGTAATTGGTGTGTTTGTGTGCAGCTTGTTCAGCTTCCTTGCAGTCTCACTGCTGACCAGATCCTGGCCGATTATGTGATCGAAAAGACGTCGGGGGCAGGCTGTTCTTCTCAGCAGTGAGTAGCATTACATGGCGTGCACTTTAATTCTTGGGTTTTCTCTTGTTTTGCTGTTGAAAAGCTTATTTGCGCTTTTATGTGATTTCTTGTGTACATGAAGCAGCTGACTGAAAATCTAAAGCAGTCTGTTTTCATGCAGGGCGAGTGTTGCTGAACTAGCAAAAGGTCTGGAGAAGTTCTTCAAAGTGATGCTAGGAAGCCAACTGTTGTATAAATTTGAGAGACCACAGTATGCTGATGTAAGTCTTCACTTTATCAAAGCCTTTGTGACATTGGGAATGCTAGAAAACAAGGAACTAAACAAGAACTGCCATGTGGTCTTTTGTTATGGCACGTTGTAACACATTTCATAGGCTAAGTGGGGTACAGGGGCTTTGAGTAGCTATACTACATCTATTTGGGGCAGGTTGTGACTGCAGGTCCGGATCAGGAAAGTGAACTAACTAAAAGATTAAGAATGTGGTGGAGCACATTTGGCAAGTTCTGTCAGATCATGAATGGCAGTTTACCAGTATCTCTCAAGAAAATAGTATATAACAGCTGTATCTTACCAGTACTCACCTATGGGGCTGAAACATGGAGGCTAACAAAGAGGGTTCAACTTAAATCGAGGACAATGCAGCGATCTTTGGAAAGGAAGCTGATAAGTTTAACGTTAATCCTAGTTGAAATCAAACAGAAGAAATCGGCTTGGGCAGGGCATGTAATGCAAAGCCCAGATAACTTATGGTCCTAAGCCGTAACAGACTGGATTTTAAATGAAGGCAAGTATAACAGGGGGCAATAAATATAGGCGAGCAGATGAGATTAGGAACTTCGCAAGGGCAGGGTGGCTACAGCTGACACAAGACAGAGTTAATTGGAAAGATAGGAGAAAGACTTTTGCCCCGCAGTGGGCATAGTTAGGCTGATGATGATGATGAGCAAGAGCCATGCTGTGCCTAACATGCAGACGCTTTTGTAGAGACCATGAATTTAAAGAGGCCCTGAAGCATTTTCAAAAATGATGTTAGGTATGCATTTGGCGCTGAAGGACCTTCACGGATCTCCTCCAGCAAGAATTTTTTTTAATGCATTTTGTAGAAGGGGAGCAATTAGGAATTGGTGTTTTTTTTTGTTTTCGTAACACCTTTTTTTCAAGATTCCTAGCTTGCTTAAATCTATGTACAGAGGGCAAAACACATCTCTAGAACAACCAAACTGTGATTTCTGCAGCTCCCAAAGCCGCTGCGACCAGGAAGGCAAAAAATGAGGATCAAATAGTATGAGTTTAACTGCACATGCTTACATCAAGAGCATTTTTAACCAAATGTTATTGCTAGATATCACGTATTCAGCCCGAAACGCGCCCAGAACGTGTTCTAGACAAGCGTTTTGCCCTCTGTACTTCTCATTGGTCCCACTCAGTGAAATGTCTGTGAAGTTTTTTTTTAACTTTTTTTTATCTTGCAAGGCAGCCACGTCCAGTCATATCGCATGTGACTGGCTAGACTTCCGACGCTGCACAACCTCAGTTTATCTTCTCGTTGTTTCAGATTCAGCTTCACTGTAGTTACTGCATGATGTTTATGTGACACCTGATGATATCTGAGAGGTAGCTGTTTAAAAGTCAATAGATACAGGCATATATTACATGAAGATGGGGTGAAACTTGCCGCAGTGGCCTAGTGGATGAGGTGTTCAGCTGGTAAGCCCAAGGTCACAGGTTCGATCCCGTCTGTGGCAGTTGTGTTTCGACTGAGGCGAAATATGAAAATACCCATGTGCTGTGTGATGTCAGCTCATGTCAAAGAACGCCAGGTGGTCTAAATTAATCCGGAGTGCTTTCCTATGGTGTCCTTCACATGTGCCAGCTCGAAACACAAAAATCCCCAGTAGACAATTCAAAAAGTTGAAGGAGAGAGCGAGGCAGCTTTTGAGTGTGGTTATGTTTTCTGCTGCATATGATGATGTAAAATTTAGAGTAGGTGTTCATAAGACTGTGATCTGACAATTGGGCTAGTTCATCTACAATGTTCAATATGTATTGCAGGCCCCTTTAATAGTTAATACTGAGAAAATGTCCAGTGTCTAAATTGTCATACTTTTTTGTACATAGATACTAGAGGAGAAAAGAGGCACACCAATGTCACAGATATATGGTTCCATTCACCTGCTGAGGATGTTTGGTAAGATGCAGACTATTTTTGTTTGCTCTTTATCTATGCTTATGTTCAATATTAGGAGAGATGTTTCTACAGCTGTTATGAGAGCTGACTTGATTGCTACAGTGGGAAGATAATTGCTGAACATGTTTAATGTTTTACTTTGCAGTAGAAAATTGTTCCATGGCTTCACAGTTCTAGGGGAGTTTGATTCTTGAATTAATGTCATGATACTTGTAAGTGAAGCATGACATCTGTGCTTGTAGTGCTGTGCACTTTCAGTGACTACTGTGCACTTGTTATATACAGCACACTATGCCTCATGCTTTTAGATTGTAAACAAGGATTGCAAAAAAAATTAGTCACTGCCTTTGCCCTGCCTTCTAAGGACTGTCATGATGGCAGCTGTTTCCTTGGTGCTCATGAAATGATCGATGTGCAGCACCATTGCTCTGCACTGTGTTTGTATTTGGGGAGCTGTGGTCTTCATCTCTATTGCTTTACACTAATACCATTTCTTTAAATCCTTCTGAAGTACATCGAATTGGGTGTCAGACTGAGCAAAATTTGTTGAATCAATGTCTCTGCATTTACGAGAGCTACTGAGTTGAGCCATTTATGAGCTGGGCAGTACGCTGCATCAAGGAGGGCAGTGTGAGCACTCAAGCAAGGTGTCCAAAAATGCAGCGCACTGCTAAAATTGCTAAAAGGCACAAAGAGCAAACTGGATCTTGTTTCAGCTCTCAGCTGCTTCTAAACCAACTCCCAAGCATGATTGAAGTTAAGTGCTGTTTGTTGAACTAGTCTAGCGAGTCGACTTGATGCCTGCAGGTTAGTTGACCCAACCTGCCTTGCTGCCTATTTTACCTGACTCACTAGCATTCACATCAGCTTGGTAAATATAGTTGCCCATCCAACATGCAGGCTTAATCTAAATTTATTGAGCTGCTGATGTTGTGTAAATTATGCCGCAGTTTTGCCCTGCTGAAGTGTGCATTCGTTAGCTCAGTTCACTTTTTAGGACCTATACCATCTTTACCAAAGTAATTAGGCTGTCTTGAGGTGGAGTGGAGAGGAGGCATGTGAAGGCATAGACATCACACAGGTTATCGTCACAACTAATGAGGGTGGGCGACTAGTCCACCACAAACCATGTGGCTTCCTGGTTACTTGTAGCAAATATCGTATCATGGTAATGATGCTGTGCAACATAGAGGCATAGAGGGTGAACAAGGACTGTGGTATGCTGCTTAGGGTACCGTACACCCATTCATGAGCTACCGTGCATGGTTGTCATGAAAAGTATCATTTTTGTGGCTACTGCGACAATTGAACCCCTTTCACTGCTGTCATCAACACACAGACCACGGGATGCTCCATCCTTTTGCTCAACACAGTGTGACAACCCAAAGAAAACCTCTCAACCTAGTTTTTATTCCACATGCATTTTTTTCCTTCCACCTGCATTTGTCTGCTGGCTCTGTCATTAAACTTTCATTGCTTCTTTAATGATGGAAGCAGTTCCTTATACAAACACACTTCCACAGGCAAAATTACTGATAAATGATGTTAATTACAGGCAATTGAACAGTCCATGCCAACAAAAATGCTAAGTGACTTTTGCCCACACAGTACTGCCACATCAAATCACTGAAAAAAGACAGTAATTCATTTGTTGAAAATAATACTTGTCGAAAAGAGGCAAAACTTGCATTCTGAAATAAACACCAAAAAAAGTTCCAAATTTTCGAAAAAATAAAAACCAAAGCATCCAACCTCTAGTTATGCACTGTGCTCATTGACAAGGGTGAGTGCAACGAATGCACTATTTGCCTACAGCACCCTCCATGCCTTTTGTGACGGGAATGTGCACTACAGCTTAGCAAGAATCTGGCTGGTGGCCTTCATCTTGTGGTGGCTTGAGTGCTGTTCCAGTGCCTGTGCTTTGTCTTTAAGCATTGTTAGGAAGCATGAAACAAGCAGGACTTTGTGAATACAAAGTCTCTGCATGCCTCCCACATTTCACATTCTTATCTTGCATGCTATGACTCCTGACTTGCACTCATGGTTTCTTCAAGTCTTTGCTGTTGCCAGATGCACCGTGGCTGAAATGATGAAATACTTATCTCAAAAATAAGGCGTTATCAGGTGGGATTGACTTAAATACAGCTGTGCAAAGCAGCGTCTTATCTTTCCTTCAGGGCTGCTGTGTAGCTTCGCCATACATCTATACTAGAAGCAACATTGATACAATTTACCGTGGTCTAAGAGTAAAGAAAATGGCTCACCCTTGCATCCGCTCCTTTTCTGCATGTGAAGCGGCCATATTACATGATTTGAAGAAGTAAGAGCACTGCATGTAAGGCACCAGCTACCGGTACCTAGTTAGTATACTACATGCCTTTCAACCAAGCTATCAGAGTTTCACTTTCAATACTGCAAGCACCTTCTTTTATGGTGCAGGTGTAGCATACATAGAGAACGAAAAGAAAAATAAAAGCAGCTCTCATTCTTGTTCGCCACGCCTTTCAGCATCTGCAACTGATGTGCACTCACTGGGTAGTTAGTGCTGCGAAGCAGTCTGCTGTTTGGCAGGTAACTGCTGCCACTTGCTCAGGAAGAGCCACTACATACCAGGAATGAAAGAGGCATGTAGAGGAAGTATTCACTGATAACCATAGGTCAGCACACACACTCATGAGTGCTCTCATATGGCCTCACTCACACTATGCCTGTGAGTGTGAGTGAGTGGTCGTGTGTGTGAGTGAACGTGAGTGTGAGTGCGAGTGAGTGGTTGTGAGTGTGAGTGGGCGTGAGTGTGAGTGCAAGTGAGTGGATGTGAGTGTGAGTGGTATGAGTGTGAGTGCGAGTGAGTGGTTGTGAGTGTGAGTAGGCGTGAGTGTGAGTGCAAGTGAGTGGATGTGAGTGTGAGTAGAGATGAGTGTGAGTGTGAGAGAGACGAGTGGTGATAGGACATGAGTAATGAGTCGACATGAGTGGATGTGAGTGGATGTGAGTGGCAAGTGGATGTGAGTGGACGTGAGTGGAGAGTGGATGTGTGTGGTGGCAAACTTCACGTGACAATGAAGTTTGTCATGTGCGCTTAGCTATTTTCATGCTGTTGACAGTTGAGAGAAATAAATATTCTCTGCTGAGGGCACTCAAGACAACATAAGGCATCATGCCGGTGCCTTTTTCAACAAAGGCAGAGGATTACGCTGGTGCGAGAACAGCAATCTTTCATTGCTTACCAGTTGCCTTACCAGTTCACCGTTGGCATGGGCGTAGGTCCTTCATAGGTGCAGTAAGCCGCTATGAGTTGTCAGATCCTTTGATCGCATTTCACATTGCCACTGCTAGAAAGGCAGATGTCTCTTGACATGCCTCCTACACGACTTGAGCTCATATACACAGAGTTTCAGTGTTGCTGCTGAAATGACTGTCAGCTTCTTGGCAATAACTAGCGTAAGGTGGCATCACGAGTACTGCACTGTACGCTTAGGCTTTTTCTGTGCCCGGCCGTGTGCACTGTAGAGCTCTGCACTGGCCATTTTTTTATTGGGCCAGACCCACACCAAGAACCTGATCTACTTGGCCTCGCTCTTCAACAACTCAAGCCATGCTCAAGCCCAGAAACGACGTGAAAACCATGCGCGCTTTTCGCTAACACCAGAGGTTCTTGCATGTACAGGGTCATCCACTCTAAGTACGAACACGGCGCAGTGTGGCCACGCTCCGCGGGGCGCGAGCGCATCTGGCGCGGTCACGCATCGAAGCTACGCGGCGCAGGCGCACACGGGCCTGGAGGCGGTGCTTCGTGTCGTCATCTGCTACAGCGCGGGCGCACTCAGTGCTTGCTCTGCGGTGAAGCGCACCTAACTCTATGCATGATTACAGCGCTCGTGTGCACAAAGAGAGCACTGCGGGAAAGCACACTAACTGCAGCGCGTTGTCGCTGGTTGCACGTACAACTCAGCGGCCTCTCGTCTCAGTGCCACGATCTCAGTGATATGCGTGTATTGCTGCAAACTTGTCATTTCGGGTTGGAATTGATTTGGTTGATGGGGTTTAACATCCGAAAGCGACAGACTACAAGAGACGTTATAGTCGAGGACTTCAGGTTATTCGAGCACATGAGGGTTTTTAACATGCGCTGACATCCCACAGTAAGGTGGTGCCTTGCGTTTCGCCTCCATTGAAATGGGGCCGCCTCAGTCCCCGTTTCAATGGAGGCAAAACGCAAGGCACCACCTTACTGTGTGGGATGTCAGCGCATGTTAAAAACACTCATGTGCTTACGTTGTCGTGCGCGCAACCAGCGACAACGCGCTGTAGTTAGGGCGCTTTCCCGCAGTGCTGTCTCGGTGCACACGAGCGCTATAATCATGCAGAGAGTTAGGTGCACTTCACCGCACAGCAAGCACTGTGCGCACCCGCACTGCAGCAGACAACACGAAGCACCGCCTCCAGGCCCGTGTGCGCCTGCACCGCAGAGCTTCGATGCGCGTCCTCGCCGGATGCGCTCGCGCTCCGCGGAGCGCGGCCACGCTGCGCCGTGTTCGTACTTAGAGTGGACGACCCTGTACTTGAAGGAGGACTGCATTGCAAATCAAGCATGTGCTTTTAATTTTTGTATGCATAACTTCAGACGTGGTGATGCCTTGACACTAAGAAGTGGTAGTATTTAATATTTTAACCTGCTCCGGAAATCATTGTTTAATGCCGATGGTGAAGAAACATTGCAGCTATTTTCAGTAGTGGGTAAGAGGTGGCAGCCACATTGGCCACACCCTTTTTGATTTGTTGGACGTACAGTTCGAATTTATTTCTTATATATACTCATGAAAGGAATCTAAAATATGTTTCTCAGTAATGTGACGTTTTCATTCTAGACAAAAACTGCAAAAGAAAAGCACAAGCGAACAAAAGCTAATAAGAATCAAGAAAGGGGCTACTATTTTCGGTTTGCCTAAAAGTATTGAGCTAGCGAGTGCTGTTGTTCAAACTGCCAATACTGATAAAGTAGGGAAGAAAAGTCATCTGGTGGACATCATATCCAAAAATGTGATGAGGAGAGAACAGGAGACTGAGGGGGGGGGGGGCAAGGAGTTTTTCAAAAACAGATCGAAGGGTGCCGATATGCTGCACACTGCACTGCACTCGTAGCACAGGAAAGAGTTGATGACTAAGCTCTCCCTGATGTTCTCTCTAGAGTAGGAAAAAAAAGGTTTTTCTCTAGGGTCATGAAAAGCCTCCCATTAGCACCATGTACACGGAACTACGTCATTGGCAATTAGGGCTGCTGCAGGCTGTCCTGGCAAGTCAAGAACTGCATACAAGTTTCCGCTGCATGTGTGCAAGGCGTGGTTCTGATATTTGGCACCCAATCTTCTGCACTGGGCAAGTGAAATGGGCTTGTGAAATGCGATTTTGTTTTATCATCGTGTTTGCAATACTTGTAAGTGGAATAACTTCTATTTGGAAGCTCCGATTTCAGTAATTCTCCGACAACGCACTTCCTCACCAGAACAGGATTTGGCCACCCTGGTGTAGTACTTGGCCGCAACCTTCTATGCACAAATCAGTAATTCTACCCGCACTGATATTTGGACAGCTTGAGGGATCCTTTGAATCGAGCACTACGATTTCCTCAGAACTTCTGGGTAGAGCTTTTTCCCAGTAACATCCTACCATTTCAGAGGGGCATACTGTACAAAATGATTCGCAAGTTAGCTGCATACGCATTCTTCTAGGAATGAAGTTTCTTCGACCAACGATGCAGTGGGCTATGTGAGAATAATTAGATTCATCGTTAGCGGTCCCTATGCCCATGCAGATGCACACGTGGTCTCCGCACACACTGGCCTCAAGTGAAAACTCTGCTCTGGTTTCTACAGCATCCTTCAGAGAGGCATTGTGTGAAGCGCAGAGAACGTTCTGCATGGAGGCATGTCCACAGATTGGTCGAGCATATCTGCTCTGGCTAGGCGAAGCCAGCCCTGCTCTTAACTATGTCTCAAAATAAGCTCAAGGGTCTGTTTTAAAGAGATCATTCAGTCGTCACTTGCCTCCAACGTATTCATGCAGATGCAAGGGCACGTCATTGTGAAGGCAAACCTAACATTGGTACTTAGAGACTGTCCATGATCACTGTCAATGTGAACTCATTATTGTCACTTACACACCATCATAGGCATGCGCAAGGGGGAGGGGGAGAGAGGCTGCGACCGCCCTCTCTAAACATGAAGGGGGGCGCCAGGTCTGCTCCATACCTTTACTCGGTCAGATCTGTTCCGTCATTTCCCCGCAGAGAGGCGTCTGCAGCATGCAGACGTTGGTGAGTGGCGACACCACGGGGTTAACCCGAGCATCCGCAGGGACATCCCCGCAGGGGGATGATGGTGAACAATGCGTCACCACGGACCCGAGCATCCGCGCTTAGCTGTGCGTGGCATCGCCGTGTCCGGGGAAAAGGGGATCCTGGTGGTTGAGCCGATGCCGAGCGTTTGGACCCTTAAGGCCCCTCGGCGGAGGCAACACACCACTTTGGCCCCAGCTTCCTGTAGACGGCACCTCCGGCCTGACCCGACCGGGGGAAATCGGCAGTCGCCTTTTCCTATCCTCCCCTCTATCTTTCACTTTCCTATCTCTTTCTTACAACTCTCCTGTCTCCTCCTCTTTTCTTCGTTTTTCCTCTTTTTCCTGGCGGCGAGGGTTAACCGTGTGTGGCCAACTACCCTGAGTTGGGTCTTATTAGGTTATAGTTAAGGTGTACAGCTGGCGTGGGCAGGACTTGCTCGCAAGTTCCTGTCGCGTCCCCTTGTTGGGCTCCATGGTGGGTGGCTGGCACCATGACCGAAAAACATTAATATTTTATGGCTCCCCCATTTTCCAAACCAGATCGCTCTCTCAAAAGAGGGCGGAACGATGCAGATGATTTTTTTCAGAAAAGAAAACTATCTTTCCCAAAATTTCATGTTGTCCATAGCGAAGCAGAAGGAAAACAAGCAAGACTGATATCCCCGTTCCTAGTAGCAAAGTGCCTTACAGACACCTTGGGCCTCGGGTACAAGGTATCCAAAATGGCCAGCGGTGACTTACTGCTCGAACTTCGTGACACTGTCCAACACTCTAAACTCTCAAACCTTGCATCCATTGGGGAAATCCCAGTCTCTGTCACTTCACATCGATCTTTGAACACTGTCCGAGGCGTCATATCTGGAATCGACTTTATCCACCTCTCTGAGAAAGAAATGCTTGAAGGCCTTACTGACCAAGATGTCATAAATGTTCAGCGCATAAAGATCCGGAAGGATAACAAGGAAATAGACACGAAGCACCTGATCCTCACTTTCAATACCAGCACACTGCCTGAAAGCATTGAAGCTGGTTACCTGAAAATAAATGTAAGACCATATATACCCAACCCACGAAGATGTTTTAACTGTCAGAGATTCGGTCATGGCTCACAGAGTTGTCGCGGCCGCAAAACTTGCGCAAAATGCTCGTCAAAGGAACACCAAACTGAAGAATGTGTTGCTACACCGCGGTGTGCAAACTGTGAAGGAGACCATGCTGCCTATTCCAGAGCTTGTCCTTCTTGGAAAAAAGAAAAAGAAATTATTACTCTCAAGACTACACAAAACATTTCTTTCAAGGAAGCAAAAAGGCGATATGCTCAAACAAACACATTCTCCTTCAGTGCAAAAACAAACTTCGCTGATGTGGTGCGTGGGCGCGGCGCACCACACCAGGCTTCGGCACCCGTCCAGGTCACTCGCAGTGAGCCTGTGGTGGTGCCATCCGCGCCCCAAGGCAGAGCAGCTAACGCTGCTCCGCCAACTGCAAGTCAGGCTGCGCAGACCCCCGGGTCGGCGGGCCTCAAGACCTCTTCTCACAGGTCGAGGTCAAACTCGAATGCGAACGTGCCTTCTGCACGGTCGTCCAGCGCCTCCGCAGAGGCGATGGACACGGCCCCGGGCAGCCCCGCACCGTCCACGTCGGACGGTCGGCGGAGCTCTCTGGATCGATCAAAAAAAGACAGGCCCCGAGTCACGGGGCCATCAACAACTTGATCTACCTTTCCATCCTATAGAAACACAAAATTAAGATGGCTTTCATAATACAATGGAACTGTAGAGGACTTTTAAACAATTAGAGTGACATAAAAGACATACTAGGAGCACACGCTCCTGTCGCCTTATGTCTACAAGAAACAAATTTAGGTCCCCAAAAAAATAACTTTCTTAAGAATTACACTGTTTTCCGCTGCGATCGGGTACAGGCGAGCCGGCTGTCGGGAGGCGTAGCCATCATAGTGAAAAACGGTGTCCCGGCACGAGAGCTTCAACTAAAAACAAGACTCGAAGCTGCCGCAGCCACTCTGGTTGCCCATAAAACCATCACTGTGTGCTCACTATATATTGATCCGCACTTTAATTTAACACTACATGACTTAGAGGATCTTTTAGAGCAGCTACCAGAGCCATACCTGGTAGTTGGAGATTTTAATGCACATTCATGCTTTTGGGGAAGCGAGAAAACTGACGCTAGAGGCCATCTCGTAGAGGATTTTATTTTATGCAATGACGTCTGTTTACTCAATTCTAATAAACCTACATACTGCTCCCCAACCTCGGGGAAAATGAGTGTTTTAGATTTGTCTTTTAGTTCACCGTCTGTTTTTAACGATTTTAACTGGAGTGTTTTAGACAATCCATATGGAAGTGATCATCTCCCTGTCGTAATAAGTCTTTCATCCTCGCTAACAGTTATTCCCACAAAACCACGGTGTTGGAAGCTACATTTAGCTGACTGGCAACTTTTTAGTGCGCAAGCCACATTAGAGAACATAGTTTTAGAAAATACTGACATCAATGAGATCAATGAAAAGTTCACAAATTGTATCTTAGCTGCCGCACATTTAGCTGTTCCTCAATCCTCTGGAATAGTAAAACAAAATCACAAATACTGGCACACAAAAGAATGTAAAGATGCAAAAAAGAAACAAAACAAAGCCTGGGGCATTTTTCGGAGATATCCAACACATGAGAATCTCATAAACTTTAAAAAAGCAAGAGCAAAAGCACGATACATCAGACGCAATGCAGAAAGGGCATCATGGCAACAGTACATATCCTCGATAAACAGCTCAATAACATCCAAAAAAATGTGGGAGCAGGTGCGGAAATTCACTGGAAATTTTACTCCTTTCACATTTCCAATGCTAACAACACCCGGTACTCAAACAACATTAGAAGAACAGGCCAACATATTGGGTGAGCATTTTTCTACAGTTTCAAGCTCGTCCAACTACACACACTCCTTTCAAAAACACAAAACAATAGTAGAAAAACAAAAACTTCCCTTCAGAACATGCATACATGAAGACTACAATCAGCTTATTACAATGCATGAACTAAACGCAGTACTAACATCCGGTAAAAAGACAGCACCAGGCCCAGACAATATACATTATGCCATGCTTGCTCACCTCTCTGAGACTGCCATAGAGGCTCTCCTAAAATTTTTCAATAAAATATGGATGAGTGGAGAAATCCCCCAAGCATGGAGAGAAGCAATCATAGTACCCTTTCTAAAACCTGGCAAACCACCAACTAGTCCCACCAGTTACAGGCCAATAGCACTCACTAGCTGTATAGCAAAATCATTCGAAAGCATTCTAAACATCAGACTAACCTTCATACTTCAGTCCCGGCAACTTTTAGATATACACCAGTGCGGTTTTAAAAAGACATGTTCCACAACCGATCACCTTGTTCGCTTTGAGAACACAGTCCGGGAAGCGTTCATCCACAAGCAACACTGTATCGGGGTCTTCTTCGATCTGGAGAAGGCTTACGATACCACGTGGAGGTTCGGTATTGTCCGTGACCTAGCGGACCTAGGTATCCGCGGCAGGATGCTGAGCAGTTTGAACGACTTCCTAACCAACCGCACGTTCCGAGTCCGCCTAGGCGCAACCTTCTCCAACACTTTTATACAAGAAACTGGCGTACCCCAGGGGTGCATCCTCAGCACGACCTTATTCATCATCAAAATGAACTCCATAGGAAAAGTAATCCCAAAATCCATAATGTATTCAGTTCATGTAGATGACCTCCAAATAGCATGCACGTCTTCCAGCATACCTACTTGTGAGTGACAGATACAAATAACAATAAATAAACTGGCTACCTGGGCAGATAGAAACGGATTTAGATTTTCTCCTCAGAAAACAGTAGCGGTTCTGTTCTCTTTGAGACGAGGCCTACAGGCCGACCCCACACTATATCTAAACCAGACCCCATTACCTGTCAAACAAGAGCATAAATTTCTAGGAGTAACTTTCGATAAAAAGCTCACTTTCTTACCACATATAAATAGCTTAAAGAAAAAAGCTTCCCAGGCCCTCAATATACTGAAACTACTGTCAAGAAAACGCTGGGGGTCTGATAGGGCATGCCTGTTACATATATATCGCTCTCTGGTTCGCTCTAAGTTAGACTATGGGTCCATAGTATATGGCTCAGCAAGACCGTCCTACATAAAATGACTGGATCCTGTCCACAATCATGGTTTAAGGTTTTCCGGTGCTTACAGAACTTGCCCAATAGCAAGTCTGTATGTGGAAACTAATGAACCTTCCTTAGAAGATCGAAGAACTGCACTAACTTGTGCATACATCCTCAAAATCTTTTCTCAGTCCAAACATCTCTGTTACCCAATTGTCACGAAATGCCCATCCCGAATACTCAACAACAATCCTCACGCAATTAAGCCGTTGCTCTTGCGCTTTGAATAAAAATGCCAAGCTCTGAACATACAAAATGAAATTAAAAGTATTCCCCCAAGACACGAAGCGCTACCGCTGTGGTACACACTCCCCACAGTGTGGGACGTCACACTAACATGCCTTGGGAAAACCTGTACACCACATGACCATAGAATACAAGAATGTCTAGCACTACAAGAAAAATACAGGAATTATGCTGCAATCTATACTGATAGGTCAAAAACTCATGCTCATGTAGGAAGTGCAGTAATACAAGGAAAAAACGAAAATGCAGTACGACTGCCCTCATGTGCTACAGTTTTCACCGCGGAGTGCTATGCTATTAATGTTGCGGTACAGAAAATAACAAATGAAAACATCAAAAAGAGCATCATTGATACAGATTCACTGAGCGTTCTTACAGCATTAAACTTCAAAAATGCCACGAAGCCACTGATTGGAAGCATCATACACAACATAGTAAAGGTCACAACACAAAAACATGTTATAAAATTCTGCTGGGTTCCCAGTCACATTGGCATTAGGGACAATGAGAGAGCCGACATGTGTGCTGCACAAACCAGAACCATGGAAACAAAACGTGAATTTGCCTCCTAGGGATTACATGAAGTTAGTGCATAGCAGACTAAGAGCCAAGTGGCAAGCTTCTTGGGAAAATGAAGGACACAACAAGCTGCATACCATAAAGCCCATTTTAAAAGAATGGAAATCATGCCGCCATAAAGAGCGTTTTATCAAAGTAATTTTATGTCGTTTACGCATAGGTCACACACACATCACCCATAACTTCTTATTAACAAAAAAAGACAAACCTGTGTGTGAAATGTGTGGTGAGGAGCTCACAGTAAATCACATTTTAATTTCCTGTTCGCATCTCGAAGAACTTCGAAAAAAATTTTTTACGGTATTTTACAATGAACACATTCCATTTCATCCCGCATTGCTTTTAGGCGAGCAAACACTTGTCGAGTTTTCACTTGTTTGTAAGTTTCTAAAGAAAGCCAATGTTTTAAATCTATTATAATGTAACCTCTGCACACTTGACATAACATCATCTAACCTTGTGTTTGGCGCATGATAGCCGTAGTTGCTTATGCGCCATAAAACCCCATATAACTAACTAACTAACTAACTGTTCCGTCATTGTTTATAGGGCAGTGTTACGGCCATTCAGGTTTTTGACTGGCAGCTGAAGACCCATGATGATGCATTCCAAAAACGGTTAACTAGCCACATCACTTTGAGGCAATTTTTTCAGGTCCTTTTTCGCAGTTAACAAAAGGCAGATGTGAGATATTTTCTATGATTTAGACAGAATGGAAATTCATTCAGAAGCACGTTGTTACATTCATACCTCATTAGCCCAGGCACTGCCTTCCTCTGCCGATCTTGCGCATGAAAGTAAAAACTACTGCTCAATAATTTTTTGTACACATTGCAATTCCATCACATAAATATTTTATGATCGTTCCTCATCTTTGCGCTCCATTTTGACTGTAGAGGCCTAGGGGAGGGAGGTTGAAGGAAGAAGGTGCTGCGCTGAAACTTGGCACCCCTTCATGAAGAATCCTGCGCACACCTATGGAAACCATTCAATAACGTGTCTAAGCATTTTAGCTGATGCTAAACAGGCGCTCATCGTCTCAGCAGCAAACGTGGAAGCAAACATGCGTAACATTGGTTGGGACATGGAAGATATGCGTGATAAGCGACCATGTCCTTCGATCATCGAAACTGTGAAAACTGGCCAAAGAGCCGGGAAAGAGAGCCCTGGACAGCTCGCCATCACATCTGTGCGACCAAAATTATGCCAGTGGAGCCACAAGTGCAGTCGGCCGAAGCAGTAAATCTTCCATAATCTGTTTTGTCAGCAAACAAGAAAACAGTGTGTAAATGTGACCATGAGTGACTGGACATGAGCGTGAGTGAATGGTGAGTGTGATTGAGTGGTTGTGAGTAGGAGTGAGTGGTTGTGAGTGCTGGTGAGTGGTTGTGAGTGCGCGTGTGAGTGGCTGTGAGTACGAGTGGACTTGAGTACGAGTGTGAGTGGTTGAGTGTGTGAGTGTGAATGAGTGGATGTGAGTGCAAGTGACCATGAGTGTGAGTGGTTGAGCCTCCTCTCATTGTGCCATGGTATGCTGATAACTGGAAACTGTCTGGTACAGTCTTCAGCATTCGTTTGAGGTGACTACAAAGGCTTTGCTCTCTTTTCAGTTGGGCTTAACAAGCTGCTTAAGTCTGTACCATTGGAGAAAGCAAGCGCTGAGCTTTTGCTGGCTCATGTTCAGGACTTCCTGAAGTGAGTCATTTGCTGTTCTCTTCTCTCACAGTAATCAGGTTACCTACACTCTCTAAAGTACCAAAAGTGAATTGAAATTGGGATGTAAGATAGTGTCTGGCGTGTGTCCTGATGCAAACAGTGTTTGTAGCACAGATGCATTAAGGTACAGCTGCTGAATGGAAGAGGAAAATACATTTTAGATACAGCCTGTAGGAGCTTTGGTGTTTCTAGTATCCTGCTGAGTATGTACCTGTTGCAAAAGTTTACAATCCATCACGCTGTTCATTTCAGTGGTGTGATGGTCTGTAAACTTTTGCAATAAATGGTACTTCCCATTTTTTCTTGTTGAAATCAGCTGAAAGAACCATGGGATGTTCAATGCTTCTCACAAGACATCAGTGCTGGCACTTGTGCCTCCTGGAACTGGCACACATCATGCTTAGGTTCACTGCGAGTCTGTTCTGTACACAGAAAAAGCATCTACTTTGGTCCATATGTTAAGTTCATGCCTTTCAAGCCATGCCAGTTCTGTTGCTGAGCGAACTGTAATAGTCTAGCATTTTTATGGTTGGGTTGACCATTACCATAGGCAAGATGTAAAAGTGCTGCTTTTTTCTGTGCTTAGTTATAAGTTGCCTTATGTTGCTACTCATGACGGTTCAAATTTGCATGGATATATATTGTTTACAATGCACTGAAACTTAGTTACATTTCTGCTTCTGCACTTCAGATGCAAAAATGAAAATGACTCAAACTCTTATTTTTCATCTAGATACATGGCTGCAAACTCCCAACGGCTGTTTACTTTCGACGATTATGGTACAGCAACTCCAGAATATATACGAAGAACCCAGTGAAGTTGAAACCAGCACTGTCACACATCTCTCATTTCTCGCTGCATTGCAATCTGCCTAGCTGAATTCCTTCATAGCCGCAGTGAAGAAATCGCAGCCTGTATGCTGGCAGTTGCATAACTTCTGTTACTTATCTTCATACACGTCATTAGAAGGTACATACTATTTGCAAACAGATAAAACTGCTTCGGCTATTAAATTAACACATTTTGAGGAGAATAATTTGGTTGCCATGTAACAGCAGTTCTAAATTGTTTTGTAGTGGGTGCATACATGTGAGGTGTGTGCATTGCTCAGATGACAGCCTAGAAGTTGTGGAGCTTGTAAGTTCTTGAGAATCATACTGTAAAGCATTTGGACCGAGTGCCATTATGTGAAAGTGCACATATTCAGCATAATAAACTATATTCTGTTGGTGTTTCTTGTTTTTCCTTTTACTATTGAATCTACTTTAACTTGCAGATTAATTTTCTGTGCAGTGTCATAAAACAGCAGCTAAGTCTGACTGTTGTATGTAATCCAAAGCTTATACAGAAGTTCCCCATGAGGCAGCTGTGAATAGCTGCTATTACATAGAAACATGTTCTCAGATGTATGCTTTGTGGTCTTTTTACTAATACGGGACAAAAACTCAAAGGCAAAGTGGCAAGTGCCCCTCAGAGGAGGCATTCTAAAGGCATCAACCGATTTTCATGGCGTCTTAGTTAATCCGTGGCACATACAGTGTTGCGCCAGCACAGCTGGTGATTAGGCACAGATCACCCGCAACGTCATAAACATTGGTCAACGCCACTGGCTAGAGGGCCTCCTAAAAGAGGCATTTGCCATTACTTGTATAAAACTACAGTATATTTTTACCATTATGTGTACTTTATTTCTATAAGATCAAGTCTTATGCCCACACCATATTCGGACATGGTATTGTCAAGAAACGCATTTAAAAAAGTGCAGGCTTCTGCACAACAGGCATCCTGAGCTTGGATGGGAAAAAGTCTCCCTTTGAAACCTGGATACCGTTTGATAGTGACAGCCAAAGAAACGAGACAGATGTTCATAACAGGAAATAGATATGTTTTTTAGAGTCCAGTGACCAAAGTTGCATCCCAGGGATATCCCATAGGGGTTATCAGTAGTCCCTGGCAAGTTCGAAAATGTCACTGGGGTTATTGCATGCATATTTTTGTGGCCATCTGCTGCGTGACCCAAGGAGATCCCACTCATGTCCTCAGTGGACATCACAAGTGTTCATTAGGGACATGCTGTACGTTTTTCTTCACAAGTTCTTATATCGCACAGATACTGCCTCGGATGAGAACAACTTTTATCCTCACCGGAGCGGGCGGGTGACATAATTACTCTCTTATTTCACATAGTTTGTTTGCTTTCCCGGAGAATCAGAATTATTAGAGGATACTATTGACAAATGGTCCCATTATTGGGAGAAGCTGCCACAGTGGCTCAGTGGTTATGGTGCTTGTCTGCTGACCCAGAAGATGCAAGTTCGATCCCAGCCACGGTGGTCGCATTTCGATGGAGGTGAAATGCTACAGGCCAGTATACTGTGTATGTGATATCGAAGCAGTTTAAAGAGCCCCAGGTGGCCGAAATTATCTGGAGCCCTCCACAACGGCATTCCCATAGCCCAAGTCATTTTGGGACGCTAAGCCCCATAAAATCGTAATTCATACCTAAAAGCGTAAAGTGAGTTTGAGGTGACATTTTATATCATACAGGAATAAAGTTGCAATATAAAGCATCTGGTTGTTTGGTATTAGTGATGTGCTGAATGCATGTCATTTTGTTGGTGAGGAGGAAATGGTTTATGCATTTTTGTAATCCATAACTTGAATAAACTATCGGATGCATACCGGGAAACTACTAGCTCACTGCAGTTTTCCTCACAACATAGAATTTTAGCAGTAAGTGTCATGGTGCCCTTAGCAAATTGAGTCATTTGCTTCGCATGACATGCTGCAGATAAAAAAAAAGGTTTCTTCAAAAATCTGGCAAGATAAATACAAACTAATAGCAATTGTGTGAAAACAGCGCATTGTACGTTTATACATGTTAGTGTGTTGGTGCTGCCTTTTAAAAGCCAATGATATCCCTTGCGATACATGGTGCATTTAGTAGCACTACATGTATGGCATCCGCATGCCTTCCCACAGATTTACAGTGAAATGGGAGCTATGGGGCCAAGACTCCGATAAAAAAAAAAGGCGGCTTCAAATTTGAGCTGAATCAAAGCCTTTTTATGTGAGTCTGTTGCCTACTGGTAAATTTGGCTTTACAGGTACTCTAGAGTGAATACGTGGTGTTCGTTGCTGAACACTGCAGTTGCTGCTGAACTGCAAATGCAGATCTGTGGGACCACTTACAAGTGGTGGTTGAAGAAGTCTGGCTCAGTGTGGTGCAGGTGATGCATCTGCTTACATTGCTTATGCCTTACAGCCACACGCAGTGAATGAAGAGGAAGCTGCATGCAGATGTGGCATCACAGCGATGTCAGTTAGGCAGTGAACAATGCTTTTGCATTTGAAACCGCCTGACATCTCACATTTTCCTGTAGAGAATGCACAATACTACAAAAACCATATTTTATGGCCAGCAGAAATACCAAGCATATACTGCTTTGCAACATATATATGATGCAAGAATAATAATATGAACTGCCTTGCTCCAGCAGGAGGCAAATATTTGCACAAACTTTTCAAACCTCAAATGCTGGCTTCTCAAGAACCAAATATCAGGTACAGGCAATGGACTTCAGATAGTACTATATGTTTCAGTAAAGTTATTTGCTTGTTCCATTCATAAAAGTTGATGTAGAGTGGTCTGAATGCTGGGACAGCAGTTTGCAATTGACACTTTTCTCTTTCTTTTTGAACAAAAGATCACAGTGACACGGTTGTTAGGAAACATACCTTTCCACTACCTCTAATGTCACAGGTGGCTTCAGCAATTCATGTATCTGGTCCAGCATTGCACCCCCATCACCCAGCCTATATAATGGCCCTTGGGCCATTCATATAGGGCTGTGCTCTTGAGTGTAGCAATGAGCACGGTGAACAAAATTCACTATGAACTACCTCATTTGTGTGATGTCTGAGGGCAAAAAGGTGAAGTGTGTACACCCCCCTCCCCAGAATAAATTATTGGTAAAATTTGTGATTGTTAAGTGCTGTTCAGTAGCTTTTGTAAACAAGAACTAATTAGCGACAGTAAATTACTGTCATGAATGCAGGTAAGCTCTTAACCCATTAGCACCCAGCGTACTTTTAAAAGTACAGTTAATTTCTTTATAATTTCACCACCAAAGACTGGAATTTTCTTTTCAAGTAGGGCATTCTTTTGTCAACAGGGGATTGGCCAACCACCCTTAACTAATTTGGCGCACTTCCTCTGCTCAGTATGTCAGCTTTCCGTGGTGAAACTTCAGGATGTTTGTTTCCCACGAACTGCACCGGTAGTTGCTTGCTTATAATTTTCTCACGGCCGCATTTATGTACATATTACGCTAGTTTCAAGTATAGAGCAGCATGAAAGACAAAAGTAAAGAACGGATGCTTTGAATGTCCTGCACCTTTGGCGTTTTTTCCTCTGTGATGATTTATATACTGTTGTACTTTCTATAGTACACTGGGTCTTCCTGTGTGCAGAACGGCACCTATTTATTCCAGTTCATAGATCTTATGGTTCCTTCAAATTTTTCGGAAAAAATCACTTTGTCTGCTCAACAAGGCCTCGGAGGCTGCTGTACTTGCCGCTAGCGGTCTTGGGTATGGTGATGGTAGGATTTTAATTGGTTGTAATAAAGTTTGGTTATAAGAACTGAAGGTTCTGCAGAGCAGACAGTTACTGTTATGCCATTCACACAGTCTGCGGAGAGTACTTGAGTTCAGAAATGGAACTTTTGGAAGCGCGTGTTGTCCTGTCGTCACCTGAGGTGATTTCAACACTTAGTGACCATTTAATCTTTTTTTGTAATTTTTTTACCTCTCAAGACATTCTTGTAACGCTCCACTGGGAGCAATTTAGGGCTAGAGGAACCGTTCGCCAAAATGGGTTTAGGAAGTGTCCACTCCAGCCAAATAAAGCGATGAAATAGAAGCAGCCATGAAACATCGATTCTTGCTTCAGTAGTATAGGTTACATGGCTTTATTGAAGTCTACGATCAGCAGTATAGTAACTATGGCTTGAAACTATAACAGCAGTGAGCCTACGTGTTTTGTAGAGTGGTGGTTGCCTATAGCACCAGAAAAACAGATTTTTTAAAGCCAAAACTCCTTTCCTTTTACAACAGTGGTATGGCAAGTGTTGGCCTTTCGCATCAAGCCATCTACTGCCAGTATATCAGCCTCAGGGACAAAAAGTGATAGTGGTTGTTGACACCAAAGCTCAACTTTGCCATTGTGAAAGCCTGAACAATCTGCCAAATTGCCAGAGACAAGCCTACTGACTATTTTTGGTTTGGTAAGAACGTTACTCATTATTATCTACACCTTGACATGCAGTAACCAGCGGTTCGCTGACACTCTGGCTCAATCGTATCTGATGCTTCTTTGAAAAGGACAAAGCTTTCCGTGCAAAGTAGGATAACTGCGGTGTCAGTATAGCCAGAAAATATTCATAAGGGCCTGCAAGAAGTGTTATCACCCTGGGTAAAAATCGCAGACATAATAACAAAATTCACGCCACCAATAGGAATGCAGTGAAGTAGCCACATGTGCTATGGGGAAGACCCAGTGTACTATAAAAAGTACACCTGTGTAACCTCTGGAAGGAATAAAGTAATCATGACGAAATTTCAGCAATCTCTTTTTCTTTATATGGGAGTATTATGTGCTAAAAATGAAGAAAATCCCACTGTTAGATTTTTCTTGGTCCATAATGGGTTAATGAAAACTAATCTCCCCTTGGTAACCTTGACTTCTGTACTTCAGTGGGTTTTTTATGCAAAATTTCACTATTGGCAGTGGTTAAAGTTGTTCAGTGTAACCACTTTTTGAGCGATGCTAAAGAATGCTGTTACTCCTGGTGCCAGAATGAGCAGAGTTCTTTTTAATTCATGGGAACTTTTTCAGGAAGGCAGGAGAGTGGATTGTATTACCGCTCCTCTTTCTTTCTTCTGTGGAAGCCTGTTATGGACATGAATGCTACTTCTCTCGACTAGCTTAACGCCATGGAACTTTAATACCATGAAACTTGCCTGTTTATGATCGAGGACCAGCTAAGCAATATGATACAGAAGCTTTCATGTGATTGAGGATGATGGATGCTCTTCCAGCTCTCAAAAAGGATCAATACAGAATCCCTAAAATAGAACTCTGAGAATGGCAAAGCAAGTGAAGGTATGAGCATTGATGTTAACTTTTCCTTCAAATACATGTACAGCTTCAAACAATGGCTGACCACTGGAGCAAAACACATGTGGCATATTGCTTCATACTTCCTGCCCTTAATGCTGTTAAGTGCGGAGGGGAAGTATTAAGGGTTATAATATGCTGTCTGAGCAACGCTTGTATGCCCATCAGGAAAAGCATGAGAGCAATTATTTGTGCAAAAAATTTTGAGGGACACTTGATCAGAGATTACGTATGGCAGTGCGATAGCATAGAGCCTCGTGCGCCCTTATGCACTACCATATAGCAGACATTGCATCGAGACTTTGCATACATTGCATTTCATCAGCACTAAGCATATGTTGGTTGATGGTTTGATTCCCGACTGACGGCTGACCTTGCAAAGACTAACGAAACCAGTTCTGCCCTAGCGCGACAATTTGTAGGCTTACAATTGCTGCGCCAAAAACATCTACTCGGTGTCTGTGTGTGTGCGTGTGAGTGCATGCGTGTGCGTGCGCATATACCGGGTGTTGCGCATTTATCTGTCCGCGTTGTAAAAAATTTGCCGGCACGAACTACTGGACTATATGGCCGCAACCACAGAGCACAAGGCAGGTTATGTTAGTCTGTGTTTTTTTTATAGGTAATTTAACATTCGAACTTGCCTGGATTGTCCAGAATAGGCAAATTACTGCAGTCTTCTGCATAATTTTTGTTGAGGTGAGCAGAGCAGCAAGTTTCACTGGCTGCGCCACCTGGGGTACTGCAAGACTTGCCCCAGCTCCAAGCAGGCACATTGGTTGCCTCTCAGTTTCTCAGATGGCGCAGCCTATGAAATCGGCTTAGGGTGCCGAGGGTGCCTCAATGGCCAGCACTGACATCAAGGCTCCCTAAATCGGCTATTAAGCAATTTGCCGCGGTGGCTCAGTGGTTAAGGCACTCGTCTACCGAATCGGAGTACCGAAGTTCGAACCCGACCGCGGCGGCCGCGTTTGGATGGAGGCGGAACGTAAAAGGCGCCCGCGTGCTGCGCGATGTGAGTGCAGGTGGTCGAAATTATTAACGCGACACCATTAAGGGCCCCGTGTCGCAGAAAAGCCGGTGTCGGCGGCGTTGGTCATGAGGGAAAAATCCCAGAAGCATTAATACCAAGTAGGAAATTGGTAGAGTCGGGGAATCAAACCAGGACCTCCGGAGTGCGAGACAGGCACGACCACTGCGCCACGTCAGATTTTTTTTCTTTATTGCCAGCACCACACCAGCTCGATGGTTTGGAATGAACAAAGGCACGTCAAGTGAATACGGTTTTCGTTCTCCCATCTTTCTCCCTTCCCTTACGGCACGGTTCAGGTGTCCACCGAGATATGCAAGACATACATTTCCTTTCCTCTTCCCTTACGGCACGGTTCAGGTGTCCACCGAGATATGCAAGACATACATTTCCTTTCCTCAAAAAACCCACGAGCAAGGCGTAGAGCCGAACGGGCGATGGCGTTCTGTGGACTCCCTGGCAGCGTTGCAAGACACTGTCACGTTCCTCTCTTAAAGGCAAAAAAAGCTTAAGTGTTCTCCAAATTTTTCCTGAAACCTCCTTTATGGCACCTCTTTATTTCACTCCCTCCTTCTTCCTTCCCTTACTATGCGGTTTAGGGGTCCATCGAGATATGTGAGACAGATACTGCGCCACACTGGAAAAAAATTTTGTAAGTGTTACGTACAAACTCTCCATAACAGACCGAACGCTTGCTCTTGCATCTAAAATAGATGGAACATCCGTAACACATTCGTGAAGGTGGCCGGTCGTATTATGCATTTTCTGAAATGTTATTACACACTGTAACTGTTGGCCCCCAGACTAGGCGCCACATGACGTCCCATTTCTGATCTTTCTGGTTTACTCTTGTTCAACAATGTCCGCAAAGTAGCACGGCAAACAAGCTTGAGCATGTCTATTGAGATTAACCCCATGTGCAAAGGTGAAGATCCGAGGGGGGGTGATAATCGAATTAGACCCAAGTGACGCATAATGTTGCTTCAACATTGAAGGATTGCTACAAATTGTGAGCAACATTAAAAAACAAAGGCCTTACTTTGCTATAACTTTAAAAGAAGAACGTCGACTTCATACAAAAATGTTTTCACCATGTTTCTCAGGGTAACAATTAATAAATGCATTCAGTAAATAATTTAGAAATGCAGCGTAATGAGGTCAACAGCTATAAAAACATTTAGACACAGATAATGGTTAGACAACCTCTCCAAACTGAAATTGAACACCAGCTGAAAATATATTTAAAACATGCTGAAAGTGCACAAGTTGAAAGCCAAATTTTCGTCTGCCGTTTGGTAAGGAAACGAACCACTGAGAAAGCCAAAAGAATAGGCAAACAAATCTGTGAACACAGTGCAATGTAGCAGTAACATCTTTGTTCCACAACCATCAATAAAAAATGCCAACTCCTTCATGGATAACAAAAGCACAGGCACAACAAAATATTGCTCATTGCAATGTTTAATTTATTAGGTACCTATTGCTGGCCATTCATGCATGCTGTTCCTGCAGATAAATGAAACGCTGCCAAAAAGCTGTGAGCAGCCATAATTGCTGCAGTGAAAAGGAGGATGTGCACCATTGGTGCTGTACCCTCATCCTGAGTAGGAAATAATAGTTGCTTTTTCTGGAATGTACTCTGGAAGCATGAATTTCCTATCCACCTTTATTTAGCTTACAATGACACGACCCACCTTGAGCTCGGCAGCCTTGACAAACATGTGGGCCAGTCGACAGCCACAGAAGACTGTAGAACCCTGCTAACTTGCAAAAAACCAGTGCTCAGAAAGAAAAAGTTGACAAAAAAATGAGGAGTTCCTTATATGCACTATGTTTTGTATGGTACTAAGAATGTGGCTAAGACATGGCATGAATGTTTTTTTTTTCTGCTTAGTTACAAACTTTCTAGCCCGTGCTAACATATTACTGCGATGTAAATAATGAAACATGCCAGCATTGCGCAACATGCTGTAAGACTTAAAATACACCCCTTGCAAGGCATGCCTCTTACATGCGGTAATGTTTATATCTACCAAACTATCTAGTCTGTAAGATGATTGGCTTGGTTTATTGGAGTTTAACGTCCCATTTGGATTGGATTGGAGCAAACTTTATTTGTGCCTGCAGTTGGGCGCTCGCGCGCCCCGACGAGGGCCTATACGAGGCTGCCGTTACTCGGCGCGGGTCTACGCTCGCCGTTGCCGGCTCGCTGGGTCCCTGCCTTTCGAGCGCCCCGAGGACCTGCTGGACGGCCCATAGCTGTTGGTCATGGTCGTTGCTCTTCGCGGCTGCCTCCAGCCGCGGCGGGATTGTTCCTGATCTTGCTTCCTTTGGATTTCTGATGCAGTCCCACAAGATGTGCGTGTGATCTGCCGGCTCCCTCCGGCAGACTCTAGGTCTCGGGGTACATGCTCGGGGTACATGCTCGGGGTAGGTCTCGGGGTACATGTGATGCATCAGTCCCGGGCTCGGTAGCGATCCGGTGTGGAGCTGTCTCAGTAGTACCGCCTCCGCTCGACTCAGCCTCGGGTGCGGGGGTGGGAGAGTCCTGCGAGCCAGGCGGTAGGCCTTCGTGATTTCGCTGTAGTCGGTCATGCGGTCCTTGGCTCCGAACCACGTCGGACGGTGTGTTGCCGGGGCGCGGTTGGTTAGCGCTCGCGCCGCTGCGTGTGCCGTCTCATTGTGGTTCGCACTGCGTTCCGACGCGTCGCCCGCGTGCGCCGGAAACCACTTGATTCTTACTCTTCTGTCTTGCAGTTTAGTCGCTCGTAGTACGCGCTCGGCCTCCCTGCAGACTTGGCCTCTGGCGAAGTTTCGCACCGCCTGTCTCGAGTCACTCAGCACCGTGTAGCAGTCTGTGTCGGCGATGGCCAGGGCGATGGCCACCTCCTCCGCTTGTTCTGCTCCGGCGCTTCTCACGCTCGCTGCCGTCCTCGTGGCGCCGGTCGATGCCTCTATGACGACCGCTGCGAAGACGTTCCGTTGGTATTCGGCCGCGTCCACGTACCGCGCGTGCTCGTCGTTGGCGTGCAGGTCGATGAGAGCCTTGACCCTCGCCGCTCTTCTTCCCTTGTTATACTCGGGGTTCATGTTCTTGGGTATGGGGTCGATTATGGTCTGGCGTCGGACCTCTTCGGGGACGGGGAGCTTCGTCTCCGCCTCGTTCGAGTGTCCTATTCCCAGGTCGTCCAGTATCTTCCTCCCGGCTTTGGTCGTGGACAGCCGCTCCAGTTGAGAGGTCCGTTGCGCTTCGGCTATTTCTTCGAGCGTGTTGTGCATCCCGAGTTGTAAGAGGCGGGTCGTGCTCGTGGACTCGAACAGGCCCAGCGCCGACTTGTACGCTCTCCTGATGATTACATTAATTTTGTTGCGTTCGTGTTGCAGCCATCTGTGGTAGGCTGCAACGTACGCGATGTGGCTGATGATGAAGGATTGGACGAGCCTGATTAGGCTCTCCTCTCTCATGCCAGCCTTCCGGGAAGTGACTCTTTTGAGGAGTCGCATAGCGTTGGCCGCTTTTGCCGTGAGACGGGCGATGGTTTCGCCGTTTCTTCCATGCTTTTCGATCACAATGCCTAGGATCCTGATTTTGCTGACCTCGGGGATCACGTTGCCGGATTACGTTACGATTCTGATTTTTTCGCACTCGCGTTGTCTGGTCTTGCATCTGCCATTGTTGGTAGGTGGGAGTATGAGGAGCTCCGATTTGCTCGGCGAACATCTCAAGCCGGTGCCTTCCAGGTGGTCTTCTATCGCGTCGACGGCGGCTTGCAGAGCGCCCTCGATGTGGGCGTCGCTGCCGCCGGTCACCCACAGTGTGATATCGTCCGCGTAGATGGTGTGCCTGATGTCTTCGATGTCCGCGAGCTTCTCGGCCACTCCGATCATTACCAGGTTGAACAGCATCGGCGAAATGACCGATCCCTGCGGTGTGCCGGTGCTCCCGAGCTTCTTCTCTTGCGTTTGTAGGTCGCCTGCTCGTAGCTCGGCGGTCCTGTCCGTGAGGAAGTCCTTGATGTAGTTGTAGGATCTTTCGCCCATGTTGAGCTCAGAGACTTGGGACAGAATCGCCGAGTGTTTCACATTATCAAAGGCGCTCTTCAGGTCGAGACCCAGGATTGTCTTGTTGTCGCGGGTGCTGCCGCCATTTTCTATGATTTGGTATTTGAGCGCAGCATCGCGTCCTGCGTGCTGAGGTGCTGTCTGAAGCCGATCACCGTGGCCGGATACAGCCCTTCTCGTTCCAAGTAGTCTTGCCACCTGTTGAGCAGGACGTGCTCCAGCACCTTGCCCACGCAGGACGTGAGCTTGTGGGGTTAAAAACTGGGGAGATAAACACGTATTCCCCGTTTAAGCGCGGCTGACTCAGTTCAAAACCGCGCTTACCCCACCCCGTGGTCGCGTACGCTACTGAGCGCACGCCGACCACGGCGGGCCGTGCTCTGCGGGAACAAAGGAACGACACACTGGCTGACACAAACAAGGCATTTATTGCTATAGCAACAATAACGCCAGCTAGCAACAAAATACACTGAGGAATCTAGGATGTCCGACTCACCAGCACGGCTACGAGCGAACGTCCGCCCACGGTAGGGCAAAGGGAACTCCGAGGTCGAGCGGGTCGGGCTCGGCGGGAGTAAGTTCCGACCGAGGGGCGCCCGTCGACGAAGAGCGAAGCTGCGAGCGAAACGTCTGCTCGCTTCCCGTTGCCGAGGGAGAAGAGGCCCCGTAGCTCCCCGCGAGCGCGCAGCAAAACGCCATCCGTGGCGCTGGTGTCGCTGCGACGCGAGCGCCCTCCCCTGTTAGTGGAAAGTCACCGAACCGAGAGGAGTGCTTTGCGGAGGAGCTAACCACAGGGAACTAGCGCGTTGAGGGAAAGCGAACGCAGGGGACGAAAGCGTCCCCACATCCCCCCAACCTTAAATAGACCCCCGCGCCTGCAAGTTACATGCTATGGAGGAGTCTCCTGGTCTTCATGCACTTGAGGCAGGTCTTGCAGCGGAGGTCACGCCGACAGCGTGCACGCAGTCTTCCGCGGTATTCCGAAGGCGGCGTGAAGGTCTCCGCTGGGACGGCTCGCATGGCCCGCGGGCTATGTGCCCGCAGGCCCGCGAAGAGGAGGGCCGGTTGACCACTGCAGGCCAAGATTCCGCAGTAGTCGCCAGGGCAACAGCAGCCAGGGGTGGCTGCTGTCTGGTCTCGCCACGGCTGCCCCGGGTGGATGCGGCGAACAGGATACAAGCCGCTCCGTCGCAGCAGGCGGCAGCGAGACGATGTGCACAGGACAGCAAGCCGGAGTGGCTCCAGATCTGTAAAATTTCCGAAACACACTCCGCATGCCTTTAACGTAGGTCACGGGAGGGGAAACGGTGTACACAAGGGCCTGGTGGCTCAATGCTCAACTCGCTAGCAAAACGTGTCGGGCGGCTGTGCAACGCAAAGTTCGAGTGAACAAAGCCCTTTCTTGAGTTGAACGAGAATGCTCGGTTCATGCGAGGTTAAAAAAAACGGGTGGGCCAGCAAAGTGCGCCCCCTCTCAATACCACGGTCCGGTGGTCGTGTCACTTTTGACAAGGTGCAGGCAGCTATAAATAGCCTTAGGCCTCACTACCACTGTGAAGGTCGACGACCCCCAACAAAAGAAAGACCCGAAACGGGTTTCGTGCGCGCAGCCGCGAGGAGACATCAGCGTTGTGGGGTGGTCCTCCCCGCTCACTGCACAAAGCAGCTTGAGCGATCGGCGCCCACCGTATCGGACGGTGTCGGAACGCCCGGTGCCGAGCTGCAATACCAGCGAGCTCGTTAAGGCACCCGTGGCCCCAGGCCACCCGGCTCCCAGAGCCGCGACTCCCAGAGTCGAAAAAGAGACAGCGAGAAAATATATACAGAAAACTCGGACCACCCACGCGGCTTCCGTACTCACTCGCTTCGGGCTCGGCAACTCCGCGGGCGCTAGGCCTCGCGCTCCCTCGATGCGGACCAAGTGGTTCTTGAAGAAACTCCAGGAAGAAAACTTCACAAAAAAAAAACATGCTGCGCATGTCGAAAAGTTCAAACATGCTGCAGCGCAATACACCTCGCACTCAAGAAAGCATGCCGCAGGTCCTAGCGATCAAAATTCACTCTAGGCCTAGCACTTGTCAAGTCCGGACAAAGAGCGTTCCTCGAACCGAACAGACTGTCGTCCAATGTTCCAAGAGCAGGCCCCACGTTGGGCGCCAGATGTGGGGTTAAAAACTGGGGAGATAAACACGTATTCCCCGTTTAAGCGCGGCTGACTCAGTTCAAAACCGCGCTTACCCCACCCCGTGGTCGCGTACGCTACTGAGCGCACGCCGACCACGGCGGGCCGTGCTCTGCGGGAACAAAGGAACGACACACTGGCTGACACAAACAAGGCATTTATTGCTATAGCAACAATAACGCCAGCTAGCAACAAAATACACTGAGGAATCTAGGATGTCCGACTCACCAGCACGGCTACGAGCGAACGTCCGCCCACGGTAGGGCAAAGGGAACTCCGAGGTCGAGCGGGTCGGGCTCGGCGGGAGTAAGTTCCGACCGAGGGGCGCCCGTCGACGAAGAGCGAAGCTGCGAGCGAAACGTCTGCTCGCTTCCCGTTGCCGAGGGAGAAGAGGCCCCGTAGCTCCCCGCGAGCGCGCAGCAAAACGCCATCCGTGGCGCTGGTGTCGCTGCGACGCGAGCGCCCTCCCCTGTTAGTGGAAAGTCACCGAACCGAGAGGAGTGCTTTGCGGAGGAGCTAACCACAGGGAACTAGCGCGTTGAGGGAAAGCGAACGCAGGGGACGAAAGCGTCCCCACAAGCTAGATGGGCCGAAGGTTGTCCGTGTCCGGTGGCTTCCCAGGCTTGGGTATCAGGATAGTCTTGGCTGTCTTCCACTGCTTTGGTAGCGCGCCCGCTCTCCAGCACTTGAAGTATTTTGCGAGGTTCTCAATCGAGCCGTCGTCGAGGTTCTTGAGCGCCTTGTTCGTGACGAGGTCCGGGCCAGCTGCCGACCGGCTGTTGAGGGCGTGCAGGGCCGCGCGGACCTCCTCGACGTCGATGTCACGATCGAGCTTCGCGTTGGGTAGGCCGCCGTACGGCGCGTGTTGTTCGGTGGGTGTAGTGGGCAAGTATTTGTCATTGATGCGCCTGGTGACTTCATCGGCGCCGTGTACCGAGAGCGCCCGATGTATGAGCTTGGGGAGTCTGTCCCTTTGGTGCGACTTGGTCTTGGTTTCGTCGAGCAGGTGCCGCAGCAGGTTCCACGTCTTCCCGCTATGCATCTGCCCGTCTGCCGCGTTGCAGATCTCGATCCACTGTTGCGTGCATAGAGCGCGGCAGTGCTCCTCGATCGCTCGGTTGACCTCCGCCACCTTCTTTCTGAGTCTGCGGTTGAGCCGTTGGTTCTTCCAGCGACTGAGTATTGACTGCTTGGCTTCGATGAGATGCGCTAGCCGGCTGTCTACTTTATCAATCGCAGCGTCCGTTTCAATTTCTTTGGTCGCGTCGCGTACGCTCTTGGTGATTTCGGCCGTCCACGTCTCTATGTCTTCGATCTCGCCGTCAGCGTCTGGCTTCTGGCGTCTCGGAAGGCATCCCAGTCTACCCATCTGTGTGTTTTGATGCTGGTGTCGTTGTGTTCCGGTATGCTGATTTCCACGATGGTGTGGTCGCTGCCGAGGTCGGTTCCCGTGTTTCGCCAGGTGATCGCGCCCCGGACGTCGTTCTTGACGAACGTGAGGTCCGGAGTGGTGTCCCGGGACACAGAGTTACCGATTCTTGTCGGATGCGCCGGGTCCGTGATGAGGGTGAAGTCGAGTTCCATGGCGTCTTGGTACAAGTCGCGGCCCTTTGCTGTGTACTTGTTGTAGCCCCAGGCTGGGTTCATCGCGTTGAAGTCGCCGCAGACGATTAGCGTGTTGCGGCCTGCCGCGGTGCTGGCTCTGTGTAGTAATTTGTTTTGAATCTCTGTTTTCTCTGCGATGGGTTGCTGTATATGTTGAGCAGAAAAATGCTTCCTTTTCTCTTCTTGCCCGGGATGATTTCGGTGAGCGTGTGCTCGATCTTGATATTGCTTTGCAGCTCGTGCTCAACGAACGTGAGTCCCTTCCTGACCAGGGTGCCAGGGTGCACAGGCCTCTCCCGTCGGGCTGGCTCTTGTGCACTCTGTAGCCGGGCAGGGACGGTGCGTCGGTGAGTGTTTCTTGTAATAGGATCACGTCTGGTTTGCGCGCGGCATGTGCGATGTGCTGTTGGATGACTGCCTTCTTCATTGCGAGGCCGCGACAGTTCCACTGCCACGCTGTTACGGCTGCTGCTGTTGTTGCGTTGGCAGCCATGATTGCGTTGGAGTGTACGCGGTTACCTGGTTGGGTGGATGTTGCGCGAAGAGGGGCGCAAACGTCGAGTGGCTCACTATCGGCTGTAGGGTCCTTTCGATGTAGGCGAATCTGTTCGTGTTCTCGGCTTGGTAGGTCTGAATTGTTTGTTTCATTGCTGTCACTGCTGCGATGTTCGCCGTGATTAATTGTTCGAGTTTGGTGAACCTCGCTTCGAATTTGACCTCGGGGTTGTCGATTCGATTGTTCTCTGTTTGCTTGCGCGTGGCCTCGACGGCTCGCTTCTTAGGTGCCGGTTCCTCTACGGCTGTCTCCTGGGTGTTCATGGTTGTTTCGTCGGTCGTGCTTGTGCTTGACGTGAGTCTCTGTGGAGGCTCGTTGTTGCATAACAGCAACTTACGGATCTCGGCGATCTCTCTCGTGAGGCTGTTGATGGTCGTGCGCAGCGCCGCGTTCTCTTGTCTTAATGTCTCGTTGGTTTCACGCATCTTGTTTATATCGTCCCAAAGCAACTCAAGCTATGAGGGACGCCGTAGTGAAGGGCTCCGGCAATTTCGACCACTTGGGGTTCTTTAACGTGCAATGACATTGCACAGTACATGGGCCTCTAGAATTTCGCCTCCATCAAAATTCGGCCGTCCGGCCGGGTTCGAACCCACGTCTTTCGGGCCAGTAGCCGAGCGCCGTAACCACTGAGCCACCGCGGCGAGGCAGTCTGTAAGATGAGGCACCAAGCCTCTGACTTCTGGAGATGTGTACCTTCCATGTTATTAGTGATTGGAGATGCTCCTTCTTGATGGCATTTCAAATGCTAGGTGTGGAAGGACCAGATATGACGTTGAACAACTAGACACCAACTTTTTAAGCAACATCACAATGAGCAATGTGCCTTGGCTTTTCTTCCGTCCAAAAAGGAGTTTTATTTTCCATGATCTGTGTTCACGTAACTGCTTGCATGTGCTCATTTTGGCTTGCTGGGAGGTGCTTTTCTGTGTTAAACTAGGTTTAACTCTGGCCTCAGTCCTCTGCACCTTCTTAATTTTTTGCTAGTGTTCACCTTAAGTCATGTGCAAGCTCACGCATATCTCTACTTTTCTACGTTTCCAACTGTCACATATTCTCTGCCTTCGTCGTGTTCATCACTGCATCCGACGCCTTCAAGTATGCTATGTATAATCATCTTAACTAATCTGCCTTTTACACATGTATTTATTCTTGGGGTGCTGATAGGCCCTGAGAGTAAATAAATGAATGGTAGTCTAAGCTAAGTCTCAGCAAGCATGCATTATGTTCAGTTTATTTTACCATGTTGACCAGTAGAGACTGGAGGGAAAAAAGCTGCTAAGTGGAGCTTCACATGTCAGGTGTGAAGTAAATCAGTAATGTTCCTCGCATTTATCACAGGGCATACTCTCTGCTCAGTAATTTATTACCCCATTAGACATTCTACAAGGAGTGTATACAATGATGTGTCACCACAGTACAGTGAGGATCATTAACCCTGTGCCAATACAACAGCAAAGAAATTTCTCCCCAATAAATGCATAGCTTACAGTGCAAGCAAGAGGCAAGAATGGGCCACCCTGGCACATATTTAGAAAATATGCTCAAAATAATAAAGAATGACATTTGAGCAGCCGCTCATTCCTCTCCACCCCCTCCTTCAAAAAAAATATGAAAAAAGGGTACTCTATAGACGGCACGTTTGATTGATGCGGCTGTAATATTTGCGACAGTTGAACTACGTGTGAAATTCAGATATAAATAACGCCCATGCATGCGGTTGGATTCGAGGCGCCAGGGCACGGGCAAACAGTAATCGTCTTCAGGTATCGACTGTTTCCACCTCCTGAGGGCCGCTGGTCGACGAATACCACTCATGCATGGCCCCGTACACATCCAACAAGCTTGTAAGAAACATTAGACAGGTGTTTATCATGACGCAGCAGCAGCTCATCAGTGCTATTGGCCATTGCTGAATTTTTTGGCTTGATAAACGCAATCATCCACCGAAACACGCGTCGACTGTTCCTGGCCAGATTCTTGCAGTCCTACGAGGGTGAGCAGCTTTTCCGTCGGCTTCAAGTCTCCTCTTTCGTGCAGGGCCACTGGCGTTGCAACGCACATTCTGCATGATCGTATGCCGCATGGAACAGCAAGCGGTTGTACACTCCAATGCGGCGTACGGCCCCCCCCCCCCCCCCCCCCCCCCCACACACACACACACACACACACACACACACACACACACACACACACACACACACACACACACACACACACACACACACACACACACACACACACACACACACACACACACACACACACACACACACACACACACACACACACACACACACACACACACACACACACACACACACACACACACACACACACACACACACACACACACACACACACACACACACACACACACACACACACACACACACACACACACACACACACACACACACACACACACACACACACACACACACACACACACACACACACACACACACACACACACACACACACACACACACACACACACACACACACACACACACACACACACACACACACACACACACACACACACACACACACACACACACACACACACACACACACACACACACACACACACACACACACACACACACACACACACACACACACACACACACACACACACACACACACACACACACACACACACACACACACACACACACACACACACACACACACACACACACACACACACACACACACACACACACACACACACACACACACACACACACACACACACACACACACACACACACACACACACACACACACACACACACACACACACACACACACACACACACACACACACACACACACACACACACACACACACACACACACACACACACACACACACACACACACACACACACACACACACACACACACACACACACACACACACACACACACACACACACACACACACACACACACACACACACACACACACACACACACACACACACACACACACACACACACACACACACACACACACACACACACACACACACACACACACACACACACACACACACACACACACACACACACACACACACACACACACACACACACACACACACACACACACACACACACACACACACACACACACACACACACACACACACACACACACACACACACACACACACACACACACACACACACACACACACACACACACACACACACACACACACACACACACACACACACACACACACACACACACACACACACACACACACACACACACACACACACACACACACACACACACACACACACACACACACACACACACACACACACACACACACACACACACACACACACACACACACACACACACACACACACACACACACACACACACACACACACACACACACACACACACACACACACACACACACACACACACACACACACACACACACACACACACACACACACACACACACACACACACACACACACACACACACACACACACACACACACACACACACACACACACACACACACACACACACACACACACACACACACACACACACACACACACACACACACACACACACACACACACACACACACACACACACACACACACACACACACACACACACACACACACACACACACTAACGACAATACAACGGGCAGGACGCACGCAGCGAACACGGAAGAACAAAACCCGTTCCCAAGTATGTACCTGTTTTCTCAACACTACACATACTCCGCGCATGATTCCGACTGCGGGCTTGGCTAGCGCTTCGATTTCGGCATGGCCAAGCTGCACTGCAGCCCTGGTGGTAACAACGTTTATGCAACGAAAAGAAAAATTTTAATATATTAAACCACTCAAGTTGTCAGCTAAAAAAGATACCTAAAATTAAATACATCTGATATGTTTTTGACGTGGTGCGCCTTTACGATGCCAGCGGCATGAGCAATGGTGGACATGAGCATGGACGCGAATACGCGAATGGCGCCATGAATTTCCTGTGCATCACTGCTAGCCATGGCGTTCCTGCTCAGCGTTTTGCGCGGCTGACTTGCCCGTATGAATTTTACTTCCTCCGTGCACACATGCTTGGTGAGGTGAACGGTGGTCGGTGCGAACAGTTTGAAGTTCACTCGACTGAAAATTGCTCAAGGAAAGTCAGCTGCATTGCATTGCATTTTTATTGTTTCTGTGAATCACGAATGATGAATGACTGTGTGGTGGCAGCCACACAGCAACGTCTCCGGTTTGGCGAACTTGTGAAAAGGTGAGCATTTTGTTCTCAAATTTTTAAAGCGGTTTTTTGTTTGTATTGTAACCCTGTGTCTCGTCGCATGTTATGTTCACGATAGCATCAGTACAACGTGCATGCACTTTCTGTCTCTATTTGAAATAACATTGGTCGAGCAGCTTAAACTTTTGTATTCAATTAAGCACAAACTGTCCATGTTGGTACTGCGCGTCGAATGTGCTTTGGGATGATTCTGCGCACAAGATGGTCTTCTGATAATTTGTTTATTACCAGATATAGTCTAGAGATTTGGAACCGTTCATCCCACTGCAACAGTGCTGAAAAGCTGTTTTGTGTTTATGTTTCTGGGGCGCGATTACGAGTCACTCAAAATCGTCTCAATCGGAAAGTGTCTCAAAAAGTGTCTCATTTGCCCCGTTCCTATTGGTCGGCCATGACCAGCAGCGATATTGATTTTTTGCGTCACCGGCCGACGTCAATGTGCCAGAAGTGTTGACGTTGCTTACTTAATTATGCGAGCCGATTGAGACGATTTTTTTGCGACTGGAACGAGTGGTCTCAAACCGTTTCAGGCAGAAAATGGCGGCTGTCTACCATGCGATACGCGGCGGGTGACCGCGCGAGCAACGGTGTAGGAGGGTGTATGAAGACGGTTTTGACTTGCCGGATGAGCTGTTTCGTCGCCAATTTCGGCTGAGGAAGGAGACTGCACTGTGGCTGTGCGACCAACTTGCGGATGAACTGGGAGGGGTGCTTGTGAGTACGCTGTCAGAGCAGCGGCAAGTGCTATGCGCGCTGTGCTTCTTTGCCATCGGTTGATTCCAGGGCGCCGTGGGCAGTGAGGCGAATATGTTGGCATCACCCAGCCAACAGTCAGCAAGTGTGTGCGGCGGGTGGTGGCAGCTATTGTGAAAGTGGGGTCGCGGGAGGGCTGGGTGCACTTCCCGGCGAGCCCGGAAGAGAAGGCGGTGGCGAAAGAAGGCTTCCTCCTCCACGGCAGCATCCCCGGCGTCGTTGGGTATGTGGATGGCACACTCATCGCCATCAAGGCGCCGCGGGGCAATGCTGCCCACAAGGCAGCCTTCTGGAGCCGCAAGGGCTACTACACCTACACCATGATAGTGAGTACACTTCCTTCTCCGTTTTTGACTGCATGTGTTCGGCTGCAAGCTCGGGCCTCGACTGCGGACGTTCACGACTAAGCTTGTGCTGCTGTTTTCTTTCAGGTCTGCGACTCCACAATGCGCATAATAGCTGTTGACCCCCGCTGCCCTGGATCGGACCACGATGCTTTTTCGTGGTGCCACTCGTGGCTGTGCCGTGAGGTCGTGGAGCAAGGCCTGCTGGAAGAAGGGGAGTTTCTTCTCGGTGAGCAGTAAGAAAGCCCTCTGACCTCGATTACATATATGGAGCTAACGTACATGCGCGGAAGCTGAAAAAATCAGACCTGGTAGCTACGCTTACGAAAGCATGTTGCAATACGGTACACACGCTGGCGTGTATTGTCGTCGTAATTGTTGCCGGTGAAATACAACACACATAGGTTTTGTTGAAATGCATACTTGCTGCCTAAGAAGCCAAGGCAGCAGGCGGACGACGGTATTACACTTCTGTCATTTATATCAGTAAGAAGTTAGGCTGTCCTTACAACGGTGCTCCCTTAAACATCTAAATTATGCATTGTCTGCACTCTCATGACTGTCAAGTTCAGCAAAGCTTGACGTGGGCTACCTGCTATGAATGTTCTGTTGTGTCAAAGGTGTTGAGATCGACAACGACAAAGGCCATGCTTAAAGGGTCCCAGAAAGGGGTGTCTGAGGTTGGCAAAAAAATACTTGCATTATGTAGAGCGTAGGCCACTGAACGTTCATGCCGCGAACAATACATCAAAAGCGAGTAGATAATTTATAATACATTTTCAAAAACTACCGCTCCCGAGCCTCGCAGCGACCAGCGGCGGTGAACTTCAGCCCGAATCTGTACTCATTACATCATTTTAGTACTCTTTACGTCACCAGCGCAGGGCTATCATTGGTTCTCGGTGCCAACGTGAAATCACGCATTTAACAAACTAAAAGCTCTAAATACTTCACATTCTTTCGCATTTCAGCAAGGAGAGTTGTCGTTTATATGCATGTTTACGCGGTTATTGTGTGTTGGGTGTCAGAAATTAGTACTGCACTTACGGTTTACCATGTTGTCGTCTGCTTGTACCGCTTGTGTCACTCTGCCGGCGCCGTCGTCGAATCGAGAATCGAGGTGCGATTTGGAGTCACCGCACTGCTGATTTCTGTCGTGACCTCCGTCGCATGCGCAATCAAAATGGATTGGCCGTGCTGCGCCGTTGGTTGCAAAGCCAGTGTGCGGCAAGATGTTGCTCTTCGGCACTGTCTGCCGAAAGATGGAAGCGAGCGAGCTGTCGCCGTCGTCAGGATTCAGCACCGGATTTCTGAGCGGCGTGTCTTTATAAACTTGGCCAATGCGCCGCACCGATCGTCACTTGCGAACTGCCGTCCCACTGCAAGCAGGGACACACGGAGCGGTGAGCATCGCTGCGCCGCTCTATCCAAGCTCCGCCCGCAACCGGTGTCGCACTTCGCCGCCGTGCAGGAGTGCCTGAGCGCTGCTTGGGATGGTGTACAAATATCACAAGACAAGATCGTCTTGTTATCAAAAAGACTGCTCGAGCAGCGACAAAGCATGCCTGCTTATGTTGCGAGCTTGCGGCAACAGCACTGCTCGCGGTCACTCCGGGCTACGAGCTCTGCTGCTGCCTGGCTGCCGTGGTCGTCGCTATAGGCCTATAGCCTATTTCGCATCGAAGCCGCAGCGGCCGGCGCTTCAGAAGTCGCCTGAGCTATAATAAAAGGCTTACTCTACACATCGCTTTATAGTCAACAGCATCATCTCACAATAAAATAATAGTATGGTCACTTTCCGCGACGCCTTCAGCAGCGAAGCGAGCAAGCGCCAAGCGAGCCGGACCCCAACGCCAGGCCAGCGGCAGCTGCGAGGCGGTTGTGGCAAGAAGTTTGCTCGTATCACAGTCGTTACCTTTACTAGCAGCTCAGTATTGGTCAGCAATCCTCAAAAATGACACATTTTTCAGATTTCTTATCCCAGGCTTTATTATTTACGTCAAGAACACACTTTAGCTCGTGTTTATGACGCCGGCAGACGGGATACAGGCTGGCCGGCATGCTCGGCGTACCTCAAGTTTGCACAAGAAAATACAAAACAGCCATGATACCAGAGAGGATGCTTCCTAGTGTCGAGCAACGACAATATGCCTGTGCAAAAGTGGATCTTTCGGCAACGACACCGCCTGCGGCAACGCCGCGCGACGAACTGCGCGCTGGTCCCAGGCTGCCCTAGTCGTCGCTAGGCCTAGCGGGTTTCGCATCGAAGCCGCAGCTGATGGCGCTTCGGAAGTCGCCTGCGCTATAATAAAAGGCCTACTATTCACATCGCTTTACTGCGAGCTCGTCCCATAATAAAAGATAGTGTGACGAAGACGAAGCTGGCAGTGGCGCGGGACGGAGCGCCCGCGCTAGGCCAGCGGCCATTAAATCATCTCATAGCCATGGTTCACCACGTCTCATTCTTCGGCTGGCCGCTGCGTAACAATATGTTCGATTTCCACGACGCCTTCAGCAACGGAGCTAGCAGACGGCAGGCAAACCGCACCAAGTCGCAGCAGCAACAAAGCGGCGGTAGGATGAAATTTGCTTGTATCGCTGTCATTATTTTACCAGCAACTCGGTATTGGCCAGCGATCGTCAGAAATGCATCTATCCCAGGGCTTGCTATGGACGAGAACAAACAATACTAGCGCGTTTTTCAATCGCTGGCATCAAGGCTGGCAGGCCGGCCCGGCGTGGCTCGGCCCCAAGCACCCTGAGGAGCCCGCTGTACGCCATCATGACGCTGCCGCTCTCCACACTCGTATTGGCTCCCGCTTCCCGTCGTTGTGTGTGTCGCGCGCGGCTCGTCGTTGACATCCAGCGGGTTGGACGCAGGCGACGAGCTGCGATCGGTCGTTCGCAACGGCGCGCCGCAGCGAATTGCACACACTTTTCTCACATGTGTCCCCGCTTTGAGGCTGAAATCCCATTTCGGCGCTCATCCGCAAAAGTCGTTCCTTCATGTCGGGGTCCATAATTCTAGAGAGGCCGCAGCGACGGTTGCGAGGCACAGGTGAACACAGCAGACAGCGGGAAAGCGAGCGAGCGAAAGAGTGCGTCAACCGGAAGTAAACAAACCGATCTCATAGATGACATATTTGTGGGCGGAGCATGGTTCCAGCCTGTAATCTTTATTTTTTTTATGGTTCGCTCCGGTGTACGATTTGAGAGGGAAAAGGCTGGTGGTCATTTTTAATAGTTCCACACAAGGTACATCAAAAAGTTTTGCGGTAGGATGATGGATCGTTTAATGTCTATCAGTATTTCGACTTCTCTTTGCCTACATGGCCACCTTTTCAGGGACCCTTTAACTGAGCATCAGTTCTGATTTACAGGGGACAGTGGCTACCCTCTCAAACCCTGGCTGCTAACACCTGTGCCAGGGCATCTCAGTCCGGCCTCTTCAGAGGGGTTATTTAATGCAGCGCACGGCTCCATGGTGGTGGTGAAAAACATTTATGGGAAATTAAGTTTTTTACACAAAGGTGATTGGGGTAGGACCCTATTGGCCCTTTCCCCTTACAATACTGGGTGGAGCCCCTATTCCGGTGCCCCATTGGCAAGCAACGCCGCCCGCGTCCGTTGAACCAAAGCCTTTTGGCTCTTTAGTTCTTGACAGCCGAGCAGGGCCGCCTCCCAGTCCTCTCTGGTGGGGTTGGGGTTGGGGGGGATAGATGGGTTTGATTGACACGCCCAAACCATGTGGAAGGTGTCAGCCACCTCCCCACAGAACTGGCACGCGCCATCAAAGGATGTATTGAAATTTTTAAGCACCGCCGGGCACAGCACAGTGTTAGTAAGAATTTTGATGAGGAGGCCCTCGTCAGCGCGATCCAGACCCTTACAAGGGGCCGGGTAGCGCCGGTGCTCCTCCTTGTAGCAATCGGTGATTTGTTTGAATGTAAGGGCCAGATTGTCTGATTGCGAGTACCCTTCCAAGAACAGGGAGATAGCCCGGGGAGAGAGTGCGCGGGCGGCCTGATCGGCCTGTTCGTTTCCCTGGAGTCCCTGGTGACCGGGGGCCCAAATCAGGTTGCATGGAGTTGGATCTTCGCATCGACAGCTATATTCCAGTATGCGCCAGGCAAGCGGGGGAGCCCAGCCCAACTCGTAGTTCCGACAAGCCCCTCGCGAGTCGGTGATGATGTGTTTTGACTTGGGATTCGTGAGAGCCAGAGCAATGGCAATCTCCTCCGCGTGTGTTGCGTTGTAGGCTTTGAAAGTGAGCCCGTTAACTGTGTTTCTGTTGTGTACGACTGCGGCCGTGTACCACCCCCCGTGGTGTGGGCCGGCAACGTCCACGTAATACACGTGTTATTGGTTACCATAGTATCGCGCCAACGCTTCCGCGCGCGCCTGGCGACGACCGCTATGGTCTTCTCTGGACATGTTGCGGGGAAGGGGTCGGACCCGGAGGGCGCGTCTCCAGGGTTCTGGCACTCTCTCCCTTTCCTCAATGTGGTAGTTATGTTTGATGTGTAGCCGGTCCAAGAGGCGGCGACCGGACGTGGTCTGTGCAAGACGCGTGTACTGGTTGACTAAGTGGGCTTCTCGAAGCTCCCGAAATGTGTTCACTACGCCCAAGGCCAGAAGCCTCTGGTTCGACGTGGTGACCGGGAGATCGAGAGCCCGCTTGATGACTTTCCGCAGGATGACCTCCAGTTGGTCATCATCGTGTTTGCGCAGGTGCAAGTAGGGAGTTGAGTAGAGGATTCTACTCGTTACGAAAGCATGGGCAAGCCGCAGTGCATCCTTGCTTCGTAATCCGCCCCGCTTGTTGGAGACCCGGCGGACCATGCGGCCTACCTGGTCTCCCACCGTGCGAAGTTTGGCTAGGGTGGTGTCGACTCTGCGTTGGTGGTGTATGAAGAGGCCAAGGACGCGGATCTCCTTGGTCTCCCGGATCGGTCCCGAGGGGAGACTGATGCGAAGCGGTGTTGTGTCCCGAGGGGAGGGACGTAAGTGCACAAATTCTGATTTAGCTGGGGCGCACTGGAGTCCGCAGTAGGCCGCGTAGTCGTCGACTAGGGTCGCCGCTGCTTGCAGGCAGGACTCCATGTGGCCCAGGTTACCTTGCGTGGCCCAGATTGTAATGTCATCCGCATAAAGAGCGTGATGTATCCCGGGCAGAGAAGACAATTTGGAGGGAAGACGCAGCATTGCCAAATTGAAGAGCAGGGGAGACAGGACCGCGCCTGGAGGTGTTCCCCTCGAGCCGATGGTGTATGGCCCGTGTTCCGCATCTTGTATGCGTATATAGGCTTGACGGTCTGTAAGAAATTGTCTTATGTAATGGAATCTTTTGTGGCCACAGTTGGTGTTACTGAGGTGGTCCAGGATTACTTCATGTTTGACTTTGTCGAATGCGCCTTTAAGATCCAAGGCCAGGATCACCTTGTCGTTGTGGGGACATTCTACAGGATCTAAAATGTCGTGGTGGAGCTGCAGAAGTATATCCTGTGCTGACTTGTGAGGACGAAAACCGAGCATAGTGTCCGCGAAAATGTGCTGTGTTTCGAGATAATCGGAGAGTCTGTCACGCACCATCGTCTCCATCAGCTTGCCGACACAAGACGTGAGGGAGATGGGGCCAAGGTTCTCCACATCAATAGGTTTGCCGGCCTTCGGAATGAAGGTCACGAGAGCCGATTTCCAGTCGAGAGGGAGAGGAGTCTGTCCGTTCCAAATGCTATTGATGTATTTGAGGAGCGCGGCGTAGGCTGCGTCGGGAAGGTTGGCCAAGAGCTTGACCGTAACCTTGTCGCGCCCGGGTGCAGTGCCCCGCTTCATCTTGCTTAAGGCCGCCCGGAGGTCGTGGAGCTGGAACGGAGTGTCCAGCTCCGTGTTCTCTTCGCCTGCATAGGAGTACGCCGCCGGCCGGGGGTCCTTAGTGGTGCACAGGTATCGATCCCTGAGCGTGTGCGCTAGCTGTGTTGTCGATCCTGTAAAGTTGTGCAATGCCGTATGTAAGTGGCGTTGGGTTTCCGTGCGTGTTTGTATTGGATCGATGAGAGCGCGGAATAGGCGCCACGTGTTGCGGCCAGACATCTGGCGCGCAGCCGCGCTGCACCGGTCCACCCAGTTAGTGTCGGCTAGCTGAGTAGCATATTCCGCTGCCTGTTGTGTGAGTTTGAGGATGCGTTTCTTTAGGCGTCTGTTATGTTTCTGTTTCTTCCATCGTTTGGTGAGGCTGCGGCGGGCCTCCCAAAGGTGGAGCAAGTGGTTGTCCACGTCCGTTTGTGTTTCTGTGAGCTGTATCTGCTTTTCGTGTTGTGTGAGTGTAGACGTGAGCGATTTGGACCATGAGTCGTATCCCGACTGGAGGGGGTCTACGATGGGTAGAGAGGTACGGAAAGTCGCCCAGTCCGGGACACGAGCTTGTGTTAGTGGGCGTTTCAGGGGACGCATGTAAATGGTTGTGTTGACTATACAGTGATCACTACCCAGAGTGTCTTCTGTATTCAGCCAGTCGGCATGGCGTATGTTGCGTGTGAATGTGAGGTCCGGGCAAGTATCTCGTTGAATCGAATTGCCGACACATGTTGGGTTGGCGGGGTCAGTGTGTAAAGTGAGTCCAAGTGTGGAAAGAAGTTCCGCAAGCTTCCTCCCACGTCTGTCCTCCCGTGGGTACCCCCATAACCTGCTCGGGGCGTTGAAATCCCCGACGATCAGAAGGGGATCCCTTCCAGCCACCTGCATAGCTTGGGTGAAAATTTCATTGAACGTGACGTTCTTAAGTTTAGGTGGGCAGTAAATGTTTATAATGTGTACAGGTGGGTCAGACCGCTTTAGGGGCAGCACTGACACCATCGTGTATGGGAAAGGCGGTGTTGTGGGGAGCGTGACCTCCTGCGCAGTATACTGCTTGTGAACAAGTATACATGTCTGCGGGTTGTGTTGAAATGTAGTGTAGTTTGTTAGTCTGGCCCCGGCGCCGGGTTCCTGAAGGGCAACCACGGCAACGAGGAACTCAAAGGTCTCAAGATAGAGGCGGAGATGAGTCCGTTTCGTGCGGTTCTTGAGACCACGGCAGTTCCACTGCGTTAGTGTAAGCGGCTGAGTTGTTCTTGCTCGCGACTTAGGGTTGGGGGCCATGGTCGGAGGCGGAGGGTGGGGTTACGTTGTTAAGACTCCCCAGTCCGGTAGTGCCCGGCGCAGACGTGCAGGAGTCTTCCGAGAAGTCAAACTCATCGCGAATAACTCTGTTGAATTTGGAGGGGCGGTTAGCGTCCCTGATGGGCCCTACACGTTTAAGGACGCGCTATTGTCTTTTATCCATTTTTGGATAATGTGAGTTACGGCTTGTGTCACCTGTGCGATGACACTCTCCACCTGACGCGCAATGGTATCGTGGATAATTTTGGGGAGGTCAGCCAACTGTGTTTCAATCGCGGTCACCCGGGTCTCCAGGGCCGCGGCACGACTTTACACAGGAGTAGGAATCTCCTCGTCCATCCATCGTCGAGCACGCCATTGGCGTGCTGAAGAGCCACTTCCGATGCCTGCAAAGGTACCGGACGCTCCATTACGAGCCGGAGCGAGCAGCCTTCATCATCGGAGCCTGTGCTGCACTGCACAACTTCTGTCTGGATGACTCCTTGCCGGACGAGGATGCCACTGCCCCTGACGACAACGGCCCACCCCTGGCTGCAGGCCACGTACCAGGCCCAGCAAGCCACCTCACTTACCTGCGGGGGCGAGTCGTGCGCAACGGTATTGTCAATCTCTTCTGGAGAATCCATCTCCAGAGGCTGGCATACCTGTGCACGGTTCGTCGTCAGTTGCGGCGGGAGCTCCAGCATCGCCGCCAGTGAGCCGAATGCCTCCTCGCAGCGTAGCTGGCTAAGGTATTCATGCAACACACCAGCCACTGTTACTGTTGGCAGCGTCATCTCGTGTCAGTGTACATTTGTTTGTGAGGAACTGTGCGATGCGGCTGTGCCCTTAGCCGCAGCTAGCCTTGGTAGCGCCATCTCGTGTCAGTGTACATTTGTGTGTGAGGAACTGTGTGATGTGGCTGTGCCTTTAGCCGCAGCTAGCCTTGGCAGCGTCATCTCGTGTCAGTGTACATTTGTGTGTGAGGAACTGTGTGATGTGGCTGTGCCCTTAGCTGCAGCTAGCCTTGGCAGCGTCATCTCGTGTCAGTGTACATTTGTGTGTGAGCAACTGTGTGATGTGGCTGTGCCCTTAGCCGCAGCTAGCCTTGGCAGCGTCATCTCGTGTCAGTGTACATTTGTGTGTGAGGAACTGTGTGATGTGGCTGTGCCCTTAGCCGCAGCTAGCCTTGGCAGCGTCATCTCGTGTCAGTGTACATTTGTGTGTGAGGAACTGTGTGATGTGGCTGTGCCCTTAGCTGCAGCTAGCCTTGGCAGCGTCGTCTCGTGTCAGTGTACATTTGTGTGTGAGCAACTGTGTGATGTGGCTGTGCCCTTAGCCGCAGCTAGCCTTGGTAGCGTCATCTCGTGTCAGTGTACATTTGTGTGTGAGCAACTGTGTGATGTGGCTGTGCCTTTAGCCGCAGCTAGCCTTGGCAGCGTCATCTCGTGTCAGTGTACATTTGTGTGTGAGGAGCTGTGTGATGTGGCAGTGCCCTTAGCCACAGCTAGCCTTGGCAGCGTCATCTCGTGTCAGTGTACATTTGTGTGTGAGGAACTGTGTGATGTGGCTGTGCCCTTAGCCGCAGCTAGCCTTGGCAGCGTCATCTCGTGTCAGTGTACATTTGTGTGTGAGGAACTGTGTGATGTGGCTGTGCCCTTAGCTGCAGCTAGCCTTGGCAGCGTCGTCTCGTGTCAGTGTACATTTGTGTGTGAGCAACTGTGTGATGTGGCTGTGCCCTTAGCCGCAGCTAGCCTTGGTAGCGTCATCTCGTGTCAGTGTACATTTGTGCGTGAGGAACTGTGTGATGTGGCTGTGCCTTTAGCCGCAGCTAGCCTTGGCAGCGTCATCTCGTGTCAGTGTACATTTGTGTGTGAGGAGCTGTGTGATGTGGCAGTGCCCTTAGCCACAGCTAGCCTTGGCAGCGTCATCTCGTGTCAGTGTACATTTGTGTGTGAGGAACTGTGTGATGTGGCTGTGCCCGTAGCTGCAGCTAGCCTTGGCAGCGTCATCTCGTGTCAGTGTAAATTTGTGTGTGAGCAACTGTGTGATGTGGCTGTGCCCTTAGCCGCAGCTAGCCTTGGCAGCGTCATCTCGTGTCAGTGTACATTTGTGTGTGAGCAACTGTGTGATGTGGCTGTGCCCTTAGCCACAGCTAGCCTTGGCAGCGTCATCTCGTGTCAATGTACATTTGTGTGTGAGGAACTGTGTGATGTGGCTGTGCCCTTAGCTGCAGCTAGCCTTGGCAGCGTCATCTCGTGTCGGTTTACATTTGTGTGTGAGGAACTGTGCGATGTGGCTGTGCCCTTAGCCGCAGCTAGCCAAGTGGCAGCTTTTATTGGTTTGTTTCCTGTGTGAGCCTGGAATCCCCTGGTGGCAGAGAAGCAAGTACACACACCAGCTGCAACCCACTGACAGTGTGCTCACCAGTACACCTCCAAGTTCATCGGTGAGCTTGTCGTACAGTCATAGTGCAGCCTCCTTCCTGCGTCGAAAATGTCATGTAAACAGCCAGCAAGTCATGTAGCATGTCATGTAGTCATGTAGTCATGTAGTCATGTAGCAAAATGTCATGTAGTCCAGCAAGTCAAAACCATCTTTGTATGCCCTCCTACTCTGTTGCTCTTGTCACCCGCGTCCCGTGGTGTGTGTTTGTTCTTAAGTGGATAATTAAAAAGTGTGGCGTTAAAGGAGCCACCAAATGTTTGTCGAAATAAGAAAGTCCCACTGAACCAATTTCTTTGAATGACATGCATTCAAGGGACCTTGCAATGATTTTGATAAGCGTATTCTAGTTGAACAGATCTAACATGTGGTCTTTGTGGGTATTCCGAGTGAAATTCGAAAACTGCTGATGGACCCTGCCATTTAAAAATATAAAAAAATCACTGCTTGCAGTAGCTTGCAAACCATTAGAACGACACACCTCTCCATGCATCCCCTGCCCCAATGACGTCAGTGGGCAGAACAGCCAGCTTTGAAGCTCGCCTCGTATGCCTTACGTCATCAGGGTAGGGGATGTGCGGAGAGGTGTGTAGCCCTAATGGGTTGCAAGCTACTGCAAGCAGTGATTTTTTAAAAAAATATTTTTAAATGGCAGGGTCCATCCCCAGCTTTCGAATTTCACTATGAATACCCACAAACACCTCCTCTACAGATCTGTATGACTACATTATGCCCATCGAAGCCATTTTAAGGGCCCTTTCAGCATGCTCCTTTTATTTTTTGGAACATTGCACACAAGTGTTCCTATTTGAACAGATAACAGCGAAACACAGTGCTTGCACTAACATCAACAGAAATAACATATCTCGACTCATCATCATCATCATTAAAAGCCTGACTACGCCCACTGCAGGGCAAAGGCCTCTCCCATGTCTCTCCAATTAACCCTGTCCTTCGCCAGCCGTGGTCACCATATTCCCGCAAATTTCTTAATCTCATCCTCCCACCTAATTTTCTGCCGCCCCCTGCTACGTTTGCTTTCTCGACTAGTGTGATAAAAAAACTTAACACTTGCAGCCTGCATGTTATCACAGCTTCTGTGTCATTTGGACATATATAGAAAACCCACTTCAGCACATGTATTAAACCATTGTACACATCTAGTGCAATGCTCAATAAGTACTGCACTTGACAGAGTGTGTAAAAGATCTGATGTGACTAGGAAACGTTTAGCAGGCGTAAAATGCAGGAATATCAATATGACGTGCAATGAAGTTGCACTCAATGGCAAACTAGCAGTCCCACCAAGAATGGCGCATAACTGACTGGATCGTGAATATTGCAAGTTGCAGTGCTCAGAATGATTGTAACATGACAAAATTCTCAGTCATACGCATCACCACCAGCCTGAATCCGTCTATTGCTGGACAGAGGCATCTCCCATGTCTCTCCACTTAACCCTTACTTAGGTATTTTCCCTGAACTCTTATCTCCAGCTGTTCTCATTTCAGGCCCTGGAATGCCTCCTGTAAGCAGGTGGTGAATAGCATTGGGGAGATCGAGTCACCCTGCCTGACACCTTTCCCTCTTGGAATTTTATTGCTGACTTTATAGAGGACTGTGGTAGCTGTGCAATCGTTACAAATATTTCCCAATATTTTGACATAACGCTCTTCTACACCCTGATTCTGCAATGCCTGCATGACTGCTGAGGTTTCTACTGAGTGGAATGCTTTCTACTAATCATGAATACTATATATAGGCATTGGTTATATTCTGTGCGTTTATCTATCACCTGATTGTTAAGAGTGAATGTGGTCTATTGTCAAGTAACCTTTATGAAAGCCTGTCTGATTGTTTGGCTGATTGAAGTCTAAGGCAGTCGTGACCGCATTACCGATTACCTTAGTGAATACCTTGAAGTCAAAGGACAGTAAGCTGATCGGCCTGTAATTCTTCCAAGTCCTGGACAACTCCTTTCTTATGAACTAAGATAGTGTCAGTGTTCTTACGATTGAGGTGACAAGGCATTTTGTACAGGTTGGCTAGTTTTTTGAACACAATCTCCCCTCTGTCCTGCAACTGATCTGCTGTTACCTGATCCTCAACAGCTGCTTTCCCCCTTGGCATTGCTCCCAAGGCATTCTTTATTTCCTCAAAGTGACTTCAGTTTTTTGCTACCCTCTTTTCTGTTTCATATTTTTATCCCCTTCCCCCCCCGTGTAGGGCAGCAAACCGATTATTCTTCCGATTAGCCTCCCTGCGTTTCCTCCCCTCGTCCTTCGTTACTAGTGGGATGTCCCACTGCTGTGCTCGACTGCCTCTCTCAGTAACATTCTGATTACAATCGCTACTGTATAGATTTGTGTAGAACTCTTCGGCTACTTTAACTATCTTGACCATATTGCTAATGACATTGCCCTCTTTGTCTCTTAGCACATACATGTGCTTTTTCCCTATGCCTAGTTCCTTCTTAACCATTTTTAGGCTACCTGCATTCTAATGCTTGATTCTCTCCATAATAAACTTCCCTATGTCGGCTACCTTGTGCTTATTGATTAGCTTTGGTAGCTCTGCCAGTTGTACGCTCTCTGTGGGGTTAGGCGCCTTCATGCTTTGGGATTTCTTAATTTCGTCTCCCGAGAAAGCTTGGCGGTATCTTGCCTGACCATCCTACCACCTACTTCCACTACACGCTTAGTAATGTTAGCTGTGAGATTATCGTTTGTTGCTTGAATATTGAGGTCATCTTCCTCGTACGTATACTGAGAAGTGCAAATACCACATATACACCAAGGAGATGGCATGTGAGCACAGCAGCAAAATGTGCCACCACTGTGAAGAACACTATAAAGTGTATACCACGTCAGACTGCACACAGTGGACACTACATGGGGAGCCCTGTCGCGGCACCTCAGTGGTTGGAGCGCTCTGCTACTGATTGGAGCAGGTTAATTACCAGCCATGACGGTCGTGTTTCGTTGGAAGTGAAACAAACGGTGTCCGTGTGCTGTGCAATGTCGACACACGTTAAAGAACCCTGCGATGAAAAATAAGCCACAGTCCTCTATTGCAATGTCCCTCCAAGCACGTGCGTCGCTTTGGGTCGTTAAAGCGCACAATTAACAACTTAACATGCGAAACAAGCAAAATTAACATGAACGAATGAAACACTGACTAGATATTGTCACGACCAGAGGAGCCGTGAAGGTAGACGTCGGGAAGAACCCAAGACCGGGAGCCTTCTTTTTAATTATGGAGCCAGCTTCCACGACACAGAACAGAACAGCGCGCCACGAGAGCCCACCGCCGCTTCGTCGTCGTCTTTGACTCAGCAGGGAGGCCGCGCGGCGCGTTAGGCGCGTGGCATTATTCCCCCCCGCGAAAGCAAACATCGTCTCGATGTGGAATGGGATATGTACAGTGAGGGGAGGAGGAACAAAAAAAAAAGACTGGGGGTGAGGTGAACTATACAGTGCGCGCTAGGTGACATGCAGGGAGAGTCAAGTTCACACGTGGGGTAAGGGGAAAAGGTACGAAACAGCGTGAACACAGCGCTCAGTCACGCGAAAAGTACGGCTTTAAGCGCACTACATGCACGATTTCAGGCCGTTGACGCTGAGGGCCGACGACCACAGTTCCATGGGGGACAACTTCGTAGTTGACGCTGTTCAGGCGGCGCAGGATTCTGTACGGGCCAAAATACCTATTTAAAAGCTTTTCGCACAATCCCTTGCGGCGCACTGGTGTCCACACCCACACGTGGTCGCCCGGCTCGTAGTGCACGTCCCTGTGCCGAAGGTTATAGTGTCGGGCATCAGCGGATTGCTGGTTCTTGATGTGCAAGCGGGCCAGCTGACGGGCCTGCTCTGCTTGCTCCACGAAGTGGCCAGCTTCAGGGGGAAGCTCTGCGTCGCCGTACGGCAGCATGGCGTCTAGCATCATGCGGACCTCTCTGACATACACGAGACGGAACGGGGTGAACTGGGTGGTTTCCTGCGTCGCGGTATTATATGCGAAGGTGACGTACGGCAAGACCTCATCCCAGGTTTTGTGTTCAACGTCGACGTACATCGAGATCATGTCCGCCAATGTTTTGTTGAGCCGTTCCGTTAGACCATTGGTTTGGGGATGATACGCTGTTGTTGGTCGATGAGCAGTATGGCTAAGCGCTAAGATGTCACGTAGGAGTCGGGCTGTAAACGCCTTGCCTCGGTCAGTAATGATGGCCGATGGGGCGCCGTGTCTAAGCACGATGTCGTGCATAAAGAAGTGGGCAACTTCGGCGGCAGTACCTCGCGCAAGGGCCTTCGTTTCAGCGTAGCGGGTCAAGTAGTCTGTGGCGACTACGATCCACTTGTGGCCGGAAGACGAGAGAGGAAATGGCCCCAGAAGGTCCATGCCGACTTTGTCGAATGGTATTTGTGGCGGCTCGATGAACTGAAGCAGTCCAGGAGGCTTGAGCGCGGGTTTTTTTCGCCGCTGGCATTGCCGGCATGTCCGGACATAATGCTTGACACTTGAAGTTAGGTTGGGCCAGTAATAGTTCTGCCGGATTCGGGATAAGGTGCGAGTAACTCCAAGGTGGCCGGAAGTCGGTTCATCATGGCAGGCAAGGAGGACTTCATCCCGCAGATCAGACGGTATGACGAGCAGGTAAGTTGTCGGACTTGAAGTGGAGTTCTTTTTATAAAGCACCCCTCTCCGCAGGCAGAACGACGATAGTCCACGAGCTAGGTTTCGTGGTATTTCAGGGCACCCACCTTCGAGATGTTCGATGAGCAGACGGAGCTCGGCGTCGGCACGCTGTCTGGAAACGAGCTCAGATGTGCTGACCGCTCCAAGGAAGCTATCATCGTCGGTGGTGTCTTGCGGAGGAGGTTCATGGTTTTCGAACCACGTTCGTGCAGAGTCTTCAAGGCTGAAGTAAACGTTACGCAGCTTTGTAGCGTCGTCCCAGCAGTTAAAGGTCGCGACCCGTTCGTAGTGAGCCAACCAGTCTTCGGCATCTTCAAACAGGTCGCCGTGAAAGGGCTTAGGCGTGCGTGGAGTCTGAAGGGTGAGATAGGTGGGGCTGGCTGCAGGGACAGTCGTAGGCAGGGCGGGCAGTGGCGTCGCCATGAGTGGAGTGGTAGTTGAAGGCGCGCTGACAATAGGAAGGGCCTCGGGGGACAGGCCGCGGATCCTCCGGCTGGCACGATGGACAGGGGTGGTCACAAGAGGCGGACGCGTCGAGTTGTCCTCAGGAGTAGGGAGCATCGGCCGCACCTCCACCAGTGTCACGACCAGAGGAGCCGTGAAGGTAGACGTCGGGAAGAACCCAAGACCGGGAGCCTTCTTTTTAATTATGGAGCCAGCTTCCACGACACAGAACAGAACAGCGCGCCACGAGAGCCCACCGCCGCTTCGTCGTCGTCTTCGACTCAGCGCGGAGGCCGCGCGGCGCGTTAGGCGCGTGGCAATATAATATACCTTATGCATTGTGCAGAAGGCGACAAGGTAACATTTGAAAAATGAAAACAAAGTAAACAGTAACATATCGCATACCTTATGCATCTCGCAGAAGGCGACAAGGTAACATTTGAAAAATGAAAACAAAGTAAACAGTAACATATCGCATACCTTATGCATCTCGCAGAAGGCGACAAGGTAACATTTGAAAAATGAAAACAAAGTAAACAGCAACATATCACATACCTTATGCATCTTGCAGAAGGCGACAAGGTAACATTTGAAAAATGAAAACAAAGTAAACAGTAACATATCACATACCTTATGCATCTCGCAGAAGGTGACAAGGTAACATTTGAAAAAAATGCCACAGGCACTTATGGCTGCTTACGTGTGGGAATGCAATGCGAAAGCTCGTGCGTAAGGCACCCTGGAACGTTGTACAACAAACGCTTCATCACAATTTGGGCACAAATGTAGGCAGGAAAACTGGCGCCACATTGAGCTCAGTCAGTATGAAAGGGGGGGGGGGGAGGGTATGTAAAACTGTATATGACTGTCTGGAAGCACGGTGCTCGGCTTGCTGTGTGCGTCATATGACCACTGGATGTCGTCGACGAATTTATCTATCTTGTCATCACTGGGATTTTATACTGTCGGTGAGTACACACACATGGCGCCAGCTTTTCTTGTAATGGGACTATAGTAAGGCTTTCATATTAATACACAAAAACAAACTGATTAATGCATATTGCACTGTTTCTGTACCATAGAGAAGTTCAAAAAGTACAAAAAAATAAAGTGTAATACACACACCTTGTGCATCATGCAGGAGGCAAAAAAAATCTGATTCATACACATGACCTCTGTATCTTGCACACGGCAAGAATAAAGCAGATTGATACATATGCCCTTTGCATCTTGCAGGAGGGAAAAAAGATATGCTACACATGGCCTCTGCGTCTTGCAGGAGGTCAAAACAAGAACTTCATATACATGACCTCTGCATCTTGCAGGAGGCAAAACAAAAGAAAAAAATGCTACACATGGCCTCTGTGTCTTGCAGGAGGCCAAAACAAAAACACGATATATACGGCCTCTGCATCTTGCAGACGGCACAAAAGAAAAACGTAAACAAATCACTAACAAAAAATTACCGACGATTACGTTACTTCCTAATGCGAAATTTGAGCGCAGCAAATAAGCTGTTTCACCTTTTCGATAGATTGAGGCAAAGAAATCGAGCAACACATGTATGCGCTATCACAGAATTTTTTTTTTATTTTTCGCAGGAAGAGGGGGAGGGGGGCTGCGTGTACACCCAGCGGCAAACGATGGGGGCAGAAGCGCGCGCAGCAAGCGGACATCACGATAAAGGGAGGAGGGAAGAGATAGCAGCGACTGACTGATGCCGCTGACGCCGATAGTGAGTCAACCCCAGCTGCGGAGTTGGTTTCAGGGACAACGCCGCCGATGCCGACACAAACAATATGATACCCTCGCTTCCGCAGCGCTAAGAACCAGGTCTAGCCGTGGGAAGGTGGTCACGTATTCGTCGACGTGCCGGCGCCTACGTGAAATAACCGGCGCGTCGGCAACCGAAGAGCACCCTATCCGCCACACAAGAACGGGGGGGAGGGGGGGGGGACCCTTTCCTCCTCTTTCTGCATGGCGGCGACGGTGTTCTATGCAGTCACGTTATCTTGACTCTCTAGCGGCGTCAGCGGCATCCAGCGGTATCAGTCGGTCGCTGCTAGCGCTGGGGGGATGAAAGGGGGGCGGAGCTGGTTACGAGGCCGACGACGACGCGAAACCCAGGAACGGACGCCAAAGAGCTGCGCTCTAAAAAAATGGCCGAACAAGTTACTCTGGTGGCTACATTTGGTTGCGCAGCAAAAGCACTATGAATGCAATCGCCAGAACAATTTGTTCGGTCAGGCGCTGCGAATCTGTCCTCGCCACCTGCAGTGCCGCTGCCACCTCGGCTCCACTGTCATGCACAGCAGCCGTCAACTCCTGCACTGCCAAGGTGAGGCTGCGCACGCAGGCAGCGGTCTCGCGGTGGTGCTGCACATAAAATGAGCTTCAATTACACATTTAACGGTCACAGAGTGCTCGTTTCACATTGAAGATGCCCTACTGAAATAGGGACCATGTCTCTCAACAGGCGGTCATACAGAGGTCAAGCAAAGGTTTTGAACAGTGACTGTAGCTACAATATGCTGCATGCAGCTGCTTCTCTTTTACGAAATGTACTGAGTGCTTGCTGTCTGCACATACCTCCAGGAGACGCTCCTGAAACTGCCCATCCTGCCTGGTGTGGGCCTCAATAAGGTCCGCAGTGCGCCGCGTCTCGAACAGCAACTGGCGCACCTCCTCCGCCCACGTTAGGCTGCGCCGCGTGGGGTGGCCCGGAGCTGTTGCTGGCTGCTGCTGCATAGCTGTCAGGGGGAAAAGTGACTGAATATACACTTGTTATATAATACAGAAGGATGTGCAATAGGCTGACTGTGTGGTGCAATGTCTGAAAAGACTATTGGCATGCATGCTGGGGATAAAAGCAGTCATAATCAGCGGTATGACAAAACAGCATTGTCTCATTGTACTCTATGTGCACATTTGCCTAACCATCACAGGCATCACAGTGCCTGCTGTGAGGGAAAAAAAACTTGCACAGCGTACCAATGGTGGATATGAAGGAGACTTGTGTGGCTATTGTAAAACGACACTGATAGTCTGCTCCTGCAAATGGTATTATTTTCAAGCAGCTTGCAAAATGGATAATGTGGGGCCTGATATTGGCAGACCAACTCACAGGCTGTGGCACGAGGCTGCTGCTGCTCCTCCTCCTCCTCAGCAGACACTTCCTCCTCCAATGTCACCTCCAGCAGCTCCTCCAGCTCCTCCTCGTCTGGGGGGGGGGGGGGGGGTGCCGCCGTGCCGTCTGTGCAAAGTCATTCCACAAGACACCATTGCTTAGTGGACAGTTTCAGTAAACTGTGTATTGTATTGGGGGTAAAGTGCACGGTTACTCAGTACTGAGTCACAAGACAAAAAAAACAGCATTAGCAAAAGGGCAAGAAAATATAAGGTACATATCTTGAGGTTGCATTTACTACCTCCAGCAGTTTAGGCATTCATATTGAAAAGTAAAAAAAAACACACACACACAATCAGGTGAATAATGTACACAAGTTGTAAGCTGTACATATCAAATGGTTAAAAATTCGCCTACCAGCTGGTGAGCGCGCCTCTGCCTGCTGCAGGCCGCTCGTTCCAGCCACCTCCCCAACGGACACGCGGGGCTGGTAGTGCAAGAGGCACAGCGCCGCACGGTCATGCACGTGTGTCTCGAACGTCATTCTGTGGGCGCATTGCTCACAGTACATGGCTCTGAGGTTCACAAAGAACCCTTCATTATCAGCAAACACGAAACTGTCGGTAACGGCACCGCGGCTTATCACATATCTGGGAGGTTGTGAAAATAGGCGGCGCCACGCCTTGCGCGCTCGCGGGCGACCGCAGCTTCACAAAGCGGCCTGACAGCCCCGGCAGCCTGCCGCCTCCAGTGCCCCTGCGATAGGATGTGGAGAGGCATGTTCAAGGACCATTCGACAGACCGATGTTGACACGCTCACCTTCCCGCGGCCAAAAACTTAGCCTCCTCCTTCTTGCAGTGGCTGGCCCACACCTGCCAAGTGTGGCGCCAGAGGGGCACAGTTTTAACGGCCGGGCCCATCTCGTTGAGGAGGTCCGCCAGCTCGCGCTATAACTCGCGCTTGCGAGCCGCCGTGTACATAGCGGAAGGGGGTGACGCCGGCTGTGCCAGAGCCGGGTGCTCCTCCAAGAATTCAAGCATCAAAAGATACTGTGCGCGGGACACCCGGACTGACCCCTTAGCCGACGCCATTTCGAGCAAGTGATAACGGTTAATCGTGCCAATTCTCTGGCCTCTTTTTTTTGGTATCGGTCAGGGAATCAAATAGGGAAATAATGGGGAATGTACAACTTGGGTTAACAGAGCATAGACGTGCGCTATCGATGACTTGGGTTCACACAGCAGACCATAGATGTGCGCTGTATTCCAACAACTTATAGGAAGGTTACGAAGCAGCAAGGACGAGCAAGGTGGTTGGTGGTGTGCGCCTAATCGTTTTTCTCGTCGTTGTTCGTTCCTAACTTACGCACCTACATACAATGCAGACGGCTATACCGCTATACAACATCATACGGCCGATCATACGGCTATACAACATTATTTCGCCCCACACTTCACGCTGCACGGTCGTCTTGTATTTCCCAAACAAAAAAGCAGAACCACAGATCACGCACTTCTCCCTAAGAGCATCTTTGGGCCATTTTTGTCATCGATAGTAAGCACCGGAAAAGAACACACTTACCACAATACGTTGTCTTTATCGATTTTTGAACCCAGCGCTGCTTGTTACTTCATCTCTGCGTACTCATAACATTCTCTGTCTTCAATCAGATTTTTCTGCGCACTAAAAACATCCGCAAAGTACTTTGATTTTAAACGACACGCAAAAAACAGGAACTACTCGAGGAATCAGCTGTTTTCTAGCAGGCCACCATGTTCACGGATGGATGGATGGATGGATGGATGGATGGATGGATGGATGGATGGATGGATGGATGGATGGATGGATGGATGGATGGATGGATGGATGGATGGATGGATGGATGGATGGATGGATGGATGGGTGGATGGGTGGGTGGATGGGTGGATGGGTGGATGGGTGGGTGGATGGGTGGGTGGGTGGATGGATGGATGGATGGATGGATGGATGGGTGGGTGGGTGGGTGGGTGGGTGGATGGATGGATGGATGGATGGATGGATGGACGGACGGATGGATGGACGGACGGACGGACGGACGGACGGACGGAGGGACGGACGGAGGGACGGATGGACGGATGGACGGATGGACGGATGGATGGATGGGAGTGACCTATCCCCATAGAGAAACATAAATATATTTACGTATGTGTCTCTATGCGCCCCCTTTGAAACGGTGTGGTGGCAATTGCCACCATGCTCAGCTTTTCTTTCTTTACTATTTTTTGTTTACTGTGTTGGCAATTCTCATTAAGATTCGCCATTATCTTTACCTACGGCTTCCTACAATTCTAACCTTATGCCACATCTCTGCTTTTCAGCCACCAATCCTCCAATCGCTTTTTGCTGACTTCCACTGCTGATCTATTTACATGACCATTGTTATCTTTAAACCCTAGGGCCTCAGGAAGAGTGACTGTGCCTGCATCGACATCCGGATGGATACCATCACATTTGATTATGAGGTGTTCAATTGTTTCCACAGATCTACCACACACTGCAGATGTGTCATCATCTTCATTAAATTTCTTTTTGCTGCGCGTTCTTAGACACCCTGACCTAGATTCAAAAGTAGGGCACTGCCTCTTGAGTTATCATAGAAAAATTCTTTCCTGATCTGCCTTTTCCAGTATCGATATAGTTCTACACTATGTTTCTTTTCCATTGAATTCATCCAATTTTTAACTTCAGCGTTTTTAACCTGTCGTTTAATGCTCTTTCTTTCTCCGGCCTCATGATCGGCATACTTACTGGTTAGTTTTCTAGTTCTTTTCCGCCACTGTGAGTTAACGCTCTTTCTGTCATCATCATCATCATCATCAGCCTGACTACACCCACTGCAGGGCAAAGGCCTCTCCCATGTCTTTCCAATTAACCCTGTCCTTTGTCAGTTGCCGCCACTGTATCCCCGCAAACGTCTTAATCTCATCCGCCCACCTAACTTTCTGCCGTCCCCTGCTACGTTTGCTTTCTCTTGGAATCCACTCTGTTACCCTTAAGGACCAGCGGTTATCTTGCCTTCGCATTCATGCCCTGCCCAAGCTGTATAAATATTTAAATAGCTTAGCTGCCCACCTGTTATCGTCCAATTTCCTCAGGCGTTCTTCATATAGTATTTTACTCTTAGCTTCCCGTGCTTCGAACGATGCCGAGCCCATATTCCCTTGTACTGCCTCGTTTGTGGTTTTGCCGTGGGCACCTAGTGCTAATCTTCCAACAGCTCTCTGATTTACGTCTAATCTCGACTGAACTTCTGCCCTTAAGCACAGAACCGCATTGCCGAAAGTAAGTCCCGGCACCATTATTCCTTTCCAAATACCTCTTAGTACTTCATATTTGTTGTAGCCCCATAATGCCCTATGTTTCATTATCCCGGCGTTTCTTCGTCCTTTTTCCCTAAGAGCCTGTTCATGCTTTTTCGTGTATATCTGCCCTTCGTTTAGCCATATCCCGAGGTATTTGTATTCGGCCACTTTCGGTATTTCGTGGCCTTGTATTGTAAGCACCTGATCAGTTGTATCGTTAAAAATCATCACACCTGATTTAGTTGCGCTAAAACTGAATCCTAGAGCGTCTCCTTCGTCTCCACAGCAATTAACCAAAGTTTGTAAATCGTCCTGGCTATCTGCTAACAGTACAATATCGTCCGCGTACATCAAACCCGGGAGCCGCTGCTCAACTACATTTCCGCCTAATCTGTACGACAGATTATAACCTAGATTACTTTCATCGAGCCTTCTTTCCATATTTATCACGTAAAGCATGAACAGCAGCGGTGATAGAGGACAACCTTACCTTAATCCTTTGTGCACCCCCACAGTTGTGGTACTTTTTTTCCCTTCCCTTGTAATTTGAACTTCATTATCTGGGTAGATTTCCTGTAGAAAACGATGGATGGATGGATGGACGGACGGACGGACGGACGGACGGATGGATGGATAGGAGCGCCCCCTTTGAAACGTTGTGGGGGCAATTGCCACCATGCTTTAACCATGCTCAGCTTTGCTTTCTTTATTATTTTTTTCGTTTACTGTGTTGGAAATCCTCATTAAGATTCGCCATCATCTTTACCTACGGTTTCCTACAATTCTAACCTTATGCCACATCTCTGCTTTTCAGCCACGAATCCTCCAATCGCTTTTTGCTAACTTCCACTGCAGATTTATTTACACTGATCTCCACTAGGTGGCTGGATACCGCATTCCCGCTTTCTGAGACGAGCGCGAGTGAAGCCACCGGAAGTTGGACCACTTGTCCTGGAAGTCGGGTGTCTGCTGTGTATTTCAATGCAAAAAGTCGCGTCTTTAGCCCCTTCGTTCTCAGTTTTTTGCGTTGTTCTCGTGTAATGTCTGCTGTCATATGAAAGGAACAAGCAAGCTGAACGCGAGAAATGTGAGCGTTGTGTGCAGAACCCTGTAATTCTGCGAAAGCAAAGAAAACAGGCATGCAGGTCTCACCCTGCCTCGGCAAAGGGGTACGTGCATTAAACACTATGTTCTTGCCTGGTTCTTGTCTTCCGAGCATGAAGGAGAGGTAGTGGAATGACGATGAGGGTAGGTCATATTAAAACCGAATTTTCGTGCAGCAAAGAAAAGTCACAGTGCGAGAGGAACGACTGACAAGAAATACGAATGCTGCAGCGCGCGTGAGACGCGCTGTTAGAAGTCAACTGCACCCAGCACCACGAATTAAAGCCCATTCAGGCTTAACTTGCTCCAATACGAAACAGTACATGACACGCTCCGTCGAAAAAGCAGTACCATACCTTTTGGAGGCGCTAATGTGAACCAACCGAACGCCGTTGACACTTCACAAGATAGCAGCCTAGCCCTCGCTCCGGTTCGGTCTAAACATAATTCGGTAAAATGGTCGCTGCACAGTAAGCTGCCTGGTGAATGTTTCAACCTATTCTTTCTTATTTATCCCCCATTGATAGTATAACTTGGGCTTGAGCGTGGGAACAAGCATCGCAGTAAAGAGCAGAGTTGGCGAAGTTAGGCAAACGAGATGGCACCGAGCCGAGTAGACGAGGCTCCATACTTGCTGCGTGTAGCGACGTCCTGTCGTCTGCTAGTGTCGTCCCATTGCGATGCAACGTACCCTTATTTTTGGAATGCCTTTCCCGAAGACTTCGCTGGTCTCCTCGCTCAATTGACGGCGCAACAGGTAGGCATTGTCGCGTAAAAAGACGAGAACGACGAAAAGACGAAATGCTAAGTGGGAAAACAAAACTGGAACTGAAAAACCGTGCTGAGGTCTGATTTCATGCACTGCCAAAGGCTGACATCCGGGACAAGGCCGCTTACTTAAGTGGCTTCAGTTTTGGGCGCCCGATGCGGCATCCAGCTCCCCTAGTGGAGATCAGTGTTTATTTACATGACCATTGTTATCTTTAAACCCTAGGGCCTCAGGAAGAGTGACTGTGTCTGCATCGACATCCGGATGGATACCATCACATTTGATTATGAGGTGTTCAATTGTTTTCACAGATCTACCACACGCTGCACATGTGTCATCTTCTTCGTTAAATTTCTTTTTGCTGCGCGTTCTTAGACACCCTGACCTAGCTTCAAAAAGTAGGCCACTGCCTCTTGAGCTTCATAGAAAAATTATTTCGTGATCTGCCTTTTCCAGTATCGATATAGTTCTACACTATGTTTCTTTTCCATTGAATTCATCCAATTTTTAACTTCCGCGTTTTTAACCTGTCGTTTAATGCTCTTTCTTTCTCCTTCCTCATGACCGGCATACTTACTGGTTAGTTTTCTTGTTCTTTTCCCCCACTGTGATTCAACGTTCTTTCTGTGTAAATATTTAAATACCTTAGCTGTCCACCTGTTATCGTCCAATTTCCTCAGGCGTTCTTCATATAGTATTTTACTCTTAGCTTCCCGTGCTTCGAACGATGCCCAGCCCATATCCCCTTGTACTGCCTCGTTTGTGGTTTTGCCGTAGGCACCTAGTGCTAATCTTCTAAAACAGCTCTCTGATTTACGTCTAATCTCGACTGAACTTCTGCCCTTAAAGGCCACTGGAGCACTTTTTTGAGAATTTCGCGATATTCAAGGATTCAAATCTATATAGGCTGTAGGTAAAGCATGCCATGTTTTTTTGCACTAGCATTTAAAATAGTGACGTAATTGACGATTGAATTGAGCGCTTTTTCTCAATGCAATGGAGAAGTGCAGGGAAACTCAGCGTAACGTCAAGGTAGGTAGGATTTCAAATTACCGCTGTCGTCAGCCACACCGTGCCCTGACTGGTCAGACGCTGCCAAACAACTCTCGGCAGGGTTCGCCTTCGGTGGCGTTGGTTTTTTTCCTTCAAAGCAGGAGTTTGTGCGTTGGAAATGTACCGATACCTTCGATGACGTCATCAAGCACACCCCACTTGGCGTTGTGCGCTGCGGAGAAGCTTGAAGGGCGTCCTGATTTTAATCAGCGATTACTTCACTATTTCAAGTGCTAGCCCAAAAAGACTTGGCATGTTTAACCTCCAAGTTTCACACATTCGACCCTCACCAGCTCGTTGATTTCTAAAACCTATGCAGTTTCCCTTTAAGCACAGAACCGCATTGCCGAAAGTAAGTCCCGGCACCATTATTCTTTCCCAAATACCTCTTAGTACTTCATATTTGTTGTACCCCCATAATGCCCTATGTTTCTTTGTCCCGGCGTCTCTTCGTGCTTTTGCCCGAAGAGCCTGTTCATGCTTTTCCGTGTATATCTGCCCTTCGTTTAGCCATATCCCGAGGTATTTGTATTCGGCCACTTTGGTTATTTCGTGGCCTTGTATTGCAAGCACCTGATCAGTTGTATCGTTAAAAATCATCACACCTGATTTAGTTGCGCTAAAACTGAATCCTAGAGCGTCTCCTTCGTCTCCACAGAAATTAACCAAAGTTTGTAAATCTTCCTGGCTATCTGCTAACAGTACAATATCGTCCGCATGCATTAAACCCGGGAGTCACTGCTCAACTACATTTCCGCCTAATCTGTACGACAGATTATAACTCAGATTACTTTCTTGTAGCCTTCTTTCCATATTTATCACGTAAATCATGAACAGCAGCGGTGATAGAGGACAACCTTGCCTTAATCACGCTTTTCTGCCGTCAGCGCCCCCTCATGGCATCAAAAGCGACTGAAGAGCAAACTTAATTGCAAAATTGAGGACGCTTCTTCTTTTGCTTCATGCTGTTGAGTTTGAAACATAGTTTGTTAGCAAAATAAAACATTCTTCAAATGATTAACGTCTTGTTTACAGCAAAACGTTAGCATACGATCCCTTATTGTGCTTCCTGGGTGGAGGCCTGCTACTAGCCACCGCAACCTCGCTGCTAATTGGTTGATTCCGCGGTCAGCATCTCGCGGTGTCGCCATTTTGACGCCAGAGTCTCAAAATTGAGACAAAAACTCGTAATCGCACCCCTGCTGTCCTTAAACTTTACTTTTCGGTAATCATTCACGCGGTTCCTTTGGATCTCAAAAATAGACGATATGCGAAATGCGCAGCGCCATGTCTCGGCGCTCCGAGAACTAAGTCCTCCATGTTGGTTCGGTACAGAAAACTATAGTGCCTAGTATATTCTAGGCACTATAAGAAAACGAAACCACGACCCTGCGTTGGGTTAAAACGGCTGCGCTTCGTTTGAAAAGTGGAATGACGATGCGCTCTTACGCTGTGCTGTCCACTATGCAAAGAAACTACGATGCGTGCAAGAACTAGGTGCGTTCCAGCTTTTCGCTTTTCTATTTTTTCTTTACTCTGTACCAACGTTTTAGTAACAGCAAATGCCATGTGAGGTATCGTGTGTCAGCACGCCATTCAGTGCACAGCTTGCGCTTTCTGCGCTGATTTTTCACAAAGCTTTCTAGGTGATTTGCGTTTACATTAAGATACGGACCACAGCCCTTGTTGCCTGTGATCAAAATTAGAAGACGATTTAGTGCATTTATTAACTCTCCGGTTAAGGCGTGAATATATGTAGATGCATACTTGAGCAACGTAATAGAGAAGGTAATTTTTTTGAGCGAGCCTACTCCTGTGTTCCTCAAGCGTGTATTCCAGTCGCGAAGAAGCACGTTCATTAATGTGCAGGTAAATCGCGGCCATGGGCATTCAGTGCACTCCATCTAAAAACCTCGATTGCTCATGCCGTGGCGTACTAAGTGCACTTGAAGAACCACGCGCACATTACTGCTTAGATTGTTACGTGTTCAGTTAAGTTTTTCCCGTGTTCGATTAGTTTTGGAAGGGCTAGCAATCTCTCTGGACCATGGGGTTGATGCAAGATCCCACACATTGTTTTCTTATAAAGTCGTACGTGATCGCGCCCGCATATGTTATGCGCGTTAAGGCGTCTTTGTGAAGCAATACGTCCTACGTATAAAAACTGCGGTGCGAATGCTTTATTTTTTGAGGATTCCTGTACATTCGATATCTCCGTCGGAGAAAATTTGAAAAAAAATATAGCTACTTTATTGTGAAGGCGGGACGCATTTCCAAGCTAGAAAGTTCGTGCAACAGTGTTCTGAAAACGCTTCAGGCCATCAGATTTTATTATCGTTGTGGCAAGCTGCAACAGGTTGCTTCGCAACAAAGAAATTTGTGTAGGTTTGGGAGGAAGCGAATTAAGTGTCGGAGGCAATCGAACATGCGAATTTCACCCCCGCATGCACAGCTTGACCAGCGTATCGAGTCCGTGCAGGCACCTACAGCTGTACGTTCTTTCTCTAATCAAGCCGCCGCGGTAGATCAGTGCTTATCTGAAAAAAAAAAACGCGTCTTTGCTTACAATATTTTGAATTATATGTGCCCACTTTCCTCTTGTTAATATTGACTGACAACATCGCAATACTTGCTTCAACTGCGTCTTAAGCAAGACGAGGTTTCAACGAATTGCGGCGAAAACCAGCCGGCGCCGGGCTCTGAAACGGTGACGTTGAAAACCGCGGATGTGCATTGTACATTGCACCAACGGAATCACATTACGCAGCTGGTCGAGGGTCCTTTGTGAATATACTGCAATGCACGAAGCTCCTGGCGTCGGCGCGAACGAAAGTTCACACTGTCACAGAAGTTCGTCAAGACATCTGTGCACTCAGCGCAAAATAACCGCTCGCTACCCCACCAGATGAAATCGCGTCCACCTGGGAATACAATAGCCATGATAATGCGTGATGCTTGAACCAGTGCTTTAATGCGCGAATTAAAATGACAGTGGGGCAGAGTTCGACTTGCCAACACATTTCCCAGTGCCGATTCTGGCTATCAGCGCCAGACTTCAAGCGAAGCTCAGGGCGCGGTAGGAGAAAGTTGGCGCTTACTGAAAGCACCTACATTTTGTAAAAGATTAGCAGTGAAAACAACGCAGCAGCTGAAGCTTGCCTGTTGAAATTTCACACGCAAGGTTCATGACAGCTATACCGATATCAAGAATGTACGCATAGCAAACAATGCACCAGCTCGACGAACTCGCCCGAACCAAGATGGAAACCGGAAGTTGTGGGCGCGGTGTTGCCAGACCACCAAGCAATTTCGCATATCGTCTATTGGCTACTGTTGCTAGGGGCGCCTGGCAGCAGCGCCCTGGGGATGCCCAGTGGGACAGGTGTTTGTCCAGGTGCCAAGTTACCAAAGGTACCATTTCATACTTTTTTTTTCAGTCCATCAACCTCATATTCCTTGCAAAAATTACAGTATGCAATCAGGTAGTAAAAAAATTGGTAACTTCTACATATTTCAGAACAGTACAGAGAAATGAAATTAAAATTGGCTTTTGAGGAAATGAAATGGGGCAGTAACTGTCTCACTTATCTCGGTGGACACCCGAACAGTCATGTAAGGGAAGGGATAAAGGAGGGAGTCTAGAGAGGAATGCACATGCAGCATCAGCATTCCCTATGTAGAATTTTTGAGACCTGGATTCATTCCTTCTAGGACAGTGGCAAGCAGTAGGTCAACTGCACACAAATTTATTTTCCTATGGTGCAAAGTAAAGACTGCAAACATTTAAGAGAAGTCTATAGTCTGTTTCATTCTCACTGCATTTGCTCAAAGCATAATATGAAATGCTGTATTTCTTATACCCTAGTTTCCTTTACGTTGAGCAGTAGATATTGACAATGAACAGCAAGGGAACACCACTCGCTTGCGATTGTGCCTTCGGCAGCAAAACAGGGCATACCTTACCTCATGTGGTCTCTCAACACAGACTCAAAACTTCGATGGACAACTGCGTCCACAGCTGCAATCACCTCTTAAGTGCATGCACTCGTATGACACATAAGGGTCATTCAGCCTATAAATTCCTGCTGTTTGTCCAGTGAAATCTCTTACATCATTTTCAAGCCACTGAGTCATGGCTCCTTTCACTCGGCCCGCCCCGGGCCAACACTACAGTGTTTGTCATCATCATCATCAGCGGCAGCCTGACTACATCCACTGCAGGACAAAGCATGACTTGCTAAGTGTTTCACTGTAGTCTTGCTATGACTGGAACGACCTCTAGAAAGCATTCATCCTGGTGGTCATTGAGGGTTGCTGTTCAGATGTGAAAAAGCCGGATCAGCTGTATACTATTTACAGCTACCAGAACTCCGCTATGTTTCATGACAGGCTGGCTGAGGAGTGCTGGAGCACCAGACTGGGCATTTGGATGAAGCAATTTTCAAATGTATGCTCGGCATCACCCTGTTTTGTTCCAGTTGTGAAGATCTTTTCTTTTTATTTTTGTTCTGTCAAATGCTCAAATGTTGGGTAATTTATGATTACCTTTTATCTTGTGTTCACTTTGTTGTTGAGGTTTTGTTTTTGTGGCACAAGTATTCCGCTCTCACTTTTCAGTATAATTTAAAATTTGTAGGGCACATCACGAAGCAAAAAACTTCTACTTGAATAATCTAGTTCTTCATTGCCGCTAGAGAAACTAAGTTGACACAACCCAGTTGTTTAGCTCTGGCTAGAATTTCTCGGAGAGCCTCATGAACATAATCATATGACCAACACAAACGGGATATTGTTTGTGCAGGGAAAAACAGTTTTCAAATCTTTGTTTGTCAGTGTAGGACTGGCCTAAAATTGCTTTGTGCTCTACGTAGCTCTTCTGTGAGGCAGGATTACTTCATCTGCCCCTCAGCCTCATACCCCCAAAATACCAATTCTTGAGTGAACTTGTATGATTCTTTTCTGTCACGCTTAGCAAATTTGCCTCATTTGGAAGCAAGAAGCCTGAGCTGATTCTGAACAGCTCGAGCAGGAGTGTAGCGAATTTCATTATCGTCATCGCTTAGTTTACATTCACTTTAGGGCAGTGGCTCCTTCCAGTGGTCTTTAAGTATCTGTGTCTTGCACCAGCTGCATATTGCCACACTATCCTAAGAAATCTCCTAATGTTATCTGGCGAGCTTATAATCAGCTGTCTCCTCCTATATTTTTCTTTGGTTGAAATTCATTTTGTTGTGATACAATGTGTATCAGCTGTTTCCTGGCCTTATGCTCTGCTTGTCTCGAATGAAATGATTGGGAAATGGGTCTCTGACATCACCTTGAGTAGACAAAATTACCTTGTGCTAGGGCACTCTTTGGCCACAGATGCCCTTGTGCCATTAAAATCCATCATCAAAATTCAATCTGTTGCCCTAAGCGACCTTTTCTGATTCCTTCCCTGCATCGTATGCCCTGCCCAGGACCATTTTCTTTTAATTTGTGCCAGAATATTGACAGCTTGGGCTTGTTCTGAAATCAATTGCCACAGTCCAGTGTTACTGCTAACATTTTCATCTCTGTGGCCTACTGTTCTCCCTGAATTTAATCTCAAGCCTCTTTGTTAGCCTCCAAGTTTCAAGATGTGCCTCTTCTTTTGAGCAACATCTGTGGGCTGCTTCAAAACACAAGAATGCCCACCGAGTTCACTGCAGGCAATCCTGAATCTCTTGATATTTGCTTTCTCATGGTCTAGCTTTCCGAGCTCTACTTGGCTTACATAGAGCTTTCTTACCACTTTTAATGTTCCTGTACTCATCATAGGCTGTTAGAGCCTTTCCAGACTATTGGACTTCACTTGTGGTTTCCGCTTACTCTTTTTATGCCTGCAGTTCTTTCTTTGCTCAGGTCCTCAAGCATACACTGCAATTGATCCTCGCAAATACTTAACAGCACCATCGACAAATTGGAGCTTACTTGCTGTCTGGCTCCCACTGCTTGTATTTCTCTCCTGCATACTCTAATTGCTTGTCGCTGCTTTTAGCTTTCCTTCATGATTTTCTGTTTGCTCTGTCCTGGCCTTAATATATTTTCTTCTGCTGCTTAGCTTCGAACAATTGGCTAGGGTAGATGGTTCTGCTACTTCTATGTCCACTGTGAGCTTTGAGAGCTTCTTGCTTTGTTCTTTCTTTATAAGCATCTTTGTCTTCTCGAGTCTGATTGGCAGTCGGGAACAGAGCGCACATGCATTGTTTATGTTAAGATGACATGATAGCCTAACACGCCGTATTGTTGCCATTCGAGCACCTTGTATACTTGCTTTGTTGCACTGGGAGCAAAAAAGTTTAGTGGAAGTCGCGATGAGGCACACTTTTGTTTAGACTAGTGGCAAATGTTTACTGTTGCTTCGCAGTAAAGCGCTCCCACCTTTCGTGCACGAGCATTTAGATGGATGTTAAATACTACTATCAAGGATTTAGCCACTGTAGTATCACAGGTCTGTTGTGTAGGATTTCAGATCATGGTCTTGCGCTGTCACCGAAGCCTGTTGTGTGTCAGTCACGTCACTATGCTGTTGTATTTCTGCCCAGTGTAAAAAATATTTTTCTGTGATTATGCTACACGCACGGGTTCATGGGGAAGTAAATACTTTGTGTCGCTTCAACCGGATAATGCTTCAAAATGAACACATGCAAAGATACATGCTGTTAAAAGCATTGGCTTGTGTAACCCAAGTGTGAGGAGAATACTATTATGGCAGGGATTCTTGCATTCCAACCTTTTAAATTTCTTTTTTTAATTAATGACGAGAGGTTTCATGAGTTACAGCTCTCTTTCATTACTTGCTCAGAGAAAGCGTTTATTGCAAGTAAGCAATAGTCGCTATTCTCTATTGTTCAAATAGCAGGATCAGCATGCCTCATCATTTTTGTCTTGAATGACTGAAGGTGCTTCCAGAGCATTGCCTTCTTTTTTTCTTGTTGCTTATTCAGCATGCAATATTGTGTCCATAGATTGCACTTTAGAATTATTTTGCGTTTTCCCAAGCAAATTTTAGGCGACCAAATTCAGAAGCACCTTGTATTGGCCTTACATGCTCACTATTAATGCACAAGTAATTATATGCCATGCTAAACACCAAATCTACATCCTTCAGAATGCGTCTAGAAGCTTGTCTCCAGACTCTTGCCTTCAAGGAGTTCTTAGAGGTTTCACATATCTGCTTGGTGTTGGAAATGACAGCCTTGACTGCTAATGATGTGGATTAGAGACACGTTCTGCATTTACAGTTAGGCCGGAACGAAATGTGAACATACATGTAGAGTACGTTTCTAATTTGCAGCGGCGTATACATTTAGAAAGGGTCTATAAATGTGTACTTAGGTAGATCTCTTATCCTGAAACAGGAATCAGGCTAGCTGCATACTCAAGCTGAAATCACACAGGTGAAATATTTTGTCTTGTTCATAGGTGCTGTTTGCATTTCATTCCAGCCTGATTGTGCACTACTGCTATAGCAGGTACCCCACATAAACGAGACACTCTCTTGTGGCAAATCATGCGCATATGTTTTAGACAGGTGTGTGAAAAAATCTGCAGCTACAAACATTGCATACTTGGTTATTCATAATGCTTTTTTTTTCTCATGTGCATAGAACAATGTTCAACTACATTGCATGCTTTGTTGTTACTACTTCGATTTTTCTGGTAATATTAAACTACATATTAGCCTCAAAGATCCGATGTTCAATTGAATGATCCTTCTGTCTCCCACTAGGAAGGCACAAGCATCAGGCCTAGAACTAATTCACCGCCCTTCATCTCTACATGTTTTGGTTTCACTCGGTCAGTTATGCTATTAATAATTATAATCACTTTATAGCACAAGTATATATGAAAACATATTTTGGGCTAAATGAGGCTGCCAAGTTTTTCACTCTGAACAATGATATACAGGGTCGGTTTTGAAAGCAGTAGGACTCAATTTAAAAAAAAAAATTCATTCTTGAGAACACTACAAACGATCAGAATTTTTCAAAGTAGCACCTTTCCGCATCTGTACACTGCTGCCAACGAGCTTTGTAGTTTTCGTAGGCCTCCAGGAACGCCTGGACTGGAATACTGTTTAGCTTACTAGTCACGGCCTGTTGAACCATCTCTACTGATTCGTGATGCTTCCCCCTGAGCATCGATTTTATTCTCGGGAATAGAAAAAAGTCTGGCGGGGCCAAGTCCAGGCTGTAAGGGGGCTGAGGTATGTTGCCACCTTGTGCTGGGCAAGATGCTCCACTACACGGAACGCTGTGTGCCTCGGCACGTTGTCGTGGTGTAGCTGCCAATTGCTAGCGATGGCTGGGCAGACACGAACATTGTGTTTTAGCAGTCTTTTGAGAACTTCCACATAAAAAACTGCATTAACTGTTTGTACAGGTGGTACGAATTTTTTGTGGATGACTCCATGTCAATCAAAAAATCAAAAGAGCATAGACGTTTGCTTGGATTTGCTCTTTCGCGCTTTCTTGGGGCATGGGGAAGAAGGGGTGTGCCATTCTGAGCTCTGCCGCTTGCTCTCCGGGTCGTATTCAGACATCCACGTCTCATCACAGGTTGCAACATTGTCCAAAAAATCGGGGTCCTCATTCACATGATGAAGAAGATCCGGTCAGATTGCTTTCCGGTTGGCCTTTTGCTCCTCTGACAACACTCGCGGCACCAACTTCGCGCACACTTTCCTCATGGCTAATGTTTCTGTCACGATCTCAAAAACTCAGGTTTGAGGAATGTTCAAGTCATCAGAAATCATTCTGATACTCATCCTATGATCACTGTTCAGTAAATTTTTCGCTTGGACACATTTTAGTTGGTCTTGCTGGTTGAAGGGCGCCCGAAGCGGTTGTCATCTTCCACTCTTTCCCTACCTTTCAGAACAGCTTGTGCCACTCAAAAACACCTGACCTACCTATGACCGCATCACCGTAGGCCTCCTTAATCATGTTGTGAGTCTCTTTGCCCGTTTTACCAAACTTTACACAAACTTTGATCGCGTATCGCTGATCCAGTAAGCGCTCCATGATTCTGCGTTATGAGGCGCTTCGACAGGGGTTCACAGTACAAGCGACCTGCTCTCTTCAACAGCCGAGAGCCGACTGCCAATTTTTCACAGCGTTCCCAATATCCCCCTTCACCGATTCTGCTCACTCAGACTGCCTCTCGTCTGCCCGTTCACCCAAGAAAAACCAGTCCTACTACTTTCAAAAGAGACTCTGTATGTGGTTGGTCTTGTACATCTTTACTTGGGTGTTAATGTTTCTTTTGTGGTTACTGTCTAAATAATCTTGCCTACCTATTGTATCCTAAGTCCTTTTATGCCTGTCTTCCTTCCTCCTGGCTCTCTCTCTTTTAGTCATTCCTCTCTTTCCTTTACTCTGGTGATTTGGTTTGGTTTATGGGGTTTAACGTCCCAAAGCGACTGAGGCTATGAGAGACGCCGTAGTGAAGGGCTCCGGAAATTTCGACCACCTGGGGTTCTTTAACGTGCACTGACATCGCACAGTACACGGGCCTCTAGAATTTCTCCTCCAAAGAAATTCCAGCCGCCGCGGCCGGGATCGAACCCGCGTCTTTTGGGACAGCAGCCGAGCACCATAGCCACTGAGCCACCGCGGCGGCTTACTCTGGTGATTGCTCACAAGCCTGATACCCTTGGTGTCAAGTGACAGTGCACTCACAGGACCTGGTAACAGCTCACTGAGGTGTTCTGATACATCTACAGGGCACCTCATGAGAAATTCCTAGGCTTCAGAACACTGTGCCCTTGCATAAATTGTCTCAAAGTTTGTTGGCGCATGGACCTCTTCGTAATGATGACCCTAAAGGGCACGCCTTCCTTTAGTGTTGCAAAAAAAGGCCTAGGACATGGGTCTTTCTGCTTTTCCATTAGTACCAAAATGCAGATATGGAATGATTTCACAAAGTGTCAAAAAGGAGGCTGAAGCTATACGAAACAATACCAGTAACAAACGTATCTCAGCTGTTGAGGAAGCAGAAAGACTCATGCTTTCATCCTTTTTTTTGCATCACACACATGACGACACTTCGTCTTTTTGGGTCATTTTCTTGAAAAGGTTAATATGGCAGCGGCCGTTGGTTAAATTTCTTCAAAGAGCCCTTTCTGGGAACTTGAGCATCCGTTCCTCGTGAGGCACACTGCAGAGATATTTGAATACCTTAGTGAGCTGTGACCGGTACCTGTGACTGCATTTTCACTGACATCAGAGATTAGTACACTTTATTGCACATGCTGAGATAATAGAAACTGTGAGTGAAAGCATAAGGTGTGAGGGAAGTACGGACGCTTCCTTGTGCAAGTGCCGGGTACCCACCGGTGATCCAGTGGGTACAACAAGCTTTTTCCTCGACTGGTGCTCGGCTTCTATAGGGTGAAATGCTTGCGAAATGGTTCTTTTGCCTCACCTTGAGATGAAGAAAATACCTTGGGCTATAGCGTTCTTTGGCCCCAGATGCCCTTGCGCCATAAAAAATCACAATTATCATCATCCTTGTGGGCAAATGTCCAGCCTTTTTCAGATGCTACCATTGTTTCCTTGCTCGCTAAGTTGTGCATTCAGGACTATGTAATGATAGGCATCTGCATCGAATTCTATTTGGCACCCATCCTGAGCTACTTTCTATTTGCACAAAATGGTAGACAACCGTAAAGACTTTCATGCACACAGTGGTGTCCGAGTAAGCGCATTTTGTTTGCTTCTTCCTGGCCCTGTGGTTTTTACTGTTTACTGTTATGAGAAATTAATTTTGGGCAATGAATCATAATGGTTTGGTTCTCAGTAAATGGCTTTTGCAAGCTTCTACGAAAGCAGACTGTTCAATAGCGGATGGTTCAAATGTATTAGTCAAATTTATAATTAGTGTTATGTGGCTACTAAATGATTTTTTTTATGTTTTTCAGATGAATCCGACAGCAGTGGTCAGAGGTACAATGTGTGCAGTTTGTCATGAAAATAAAACGTATGTACTTGCACTCACCCAAACACTTACCACTCCTTCATTCTGAGCCGCATTCTTCGTACGTATGCAATACGTAATGTGTGTAAAGGGAAGTCTTGTACGTAATACTTATTTCCGTGGCCTCTGGACTGCTATATCTGCAGTGAACATACTGGGCAGAAGCTATTTACAGACGCATGTGCATGTACTATGAAAGACTATTGAGAGCAAAAATAACAGACCCCTGCCAGTGTGTGTGCCGATCCGCACCAAACTGCATGCAAGCGCCGCCTGACGAAGCACTCCTGGTGCCGAGACCAGCGCAGTGGTGCGCATTTCGTAGCGCTCCTCGAGACGGGCGCGCACCACTGTGCTGGTGTGGGCACCAGGCGGCGCTTGCATGCAGTTTGGCGCGGATCGGTACACACTGTCAGGGATCTGTTATTTTTGCTCTCGATAGTACATAATTACAATACAGATTATTTCCTTTCTAGATCAAATGACTTCCAAGTGAACGGAAGTAGGCATACACATTACAGAGCCTTTAATAAGAACACAACAGAAGCATTCGTTGCGAAACAAATGATTTCGTTCTCGTGGATAGCATGGCGTAACTTTCCGTCACCAAGAATGTGACGATCGTCATACGGAGTCGTCGGTTTCTGACATTTAGTCCGTACTCATGTTGCGGAAAACCCTCCGGCAGCGCATTACCAGCGGGTTGCTCTGTACAGCGGAGCATTTTTTTCTACAGTGCATTTCCTTGCCTCAAAAAAATAATAATAATAATTTACCGCTAGCCTCGATGAAAATTCTTTGCGCAGACGACTGCAGTTTTTCGCCGATTCCGGGCAAACCAGGCAAGTTCCGATGTGAAATTATTTATTAGAAAAGGCAGACTAGTTTGCGCAGGAGAAATTTTTACAACCCAGCATGCAACCCAGAAAGATAAATACGGAACACCGTATATATACCGACTGTTGCTTAAAGGGCCACGACAGTGTCGTGTACTTCAGCAATTAATACAAGAGCCCCGAACGATTCAACTTCCAAACTTTGGGTGCCCAGGGCGCACTGTATATTCGAAAAAATGCGATTGAAAGACCGGAAACCTCCTCCCGCCGGCAGCGACCATCATATCACGGCCGCCTCGATCACGCGCGCGCGGCGGGGCTTGCTCCGGCCGTCCCATTCAGCGTGCACTCCATTGCAAAAGTGTAATCGGAGAAGTTCCCTCGCGCGCCGCGGAGCGGCGCTGTTCTCCCACTCCTGCTTGTGCCTGTGGAGAACATTGAAATATTTAGGTATCGGTCATGAGGTAATTGATTTTCTACAGGAAATCTACCGAGATAATAAAGTTGAAATTACATGGGAAGGGAAATAAAGTACCACAACTGGGGGGTGCACAAAGGATTAAGGCAAGGTTGTCATCTATCACCGCTGCTGTTCATGCTCTACGTGATAAATATGGAAAGAAGGCTAGATGAAAGTAATCTAGGTTATAATCTGTCGTACAGATTAGGCGGAAATGTAGTTGAGCAGCGACTCCCGGGTTTAATGTACGCGGACGATATTGTACTGTTAGCAGATAGCCAGGAAGATTTACAAACTTTGGTTAATTGCTGTGGAGACGAAGGAGACGCTCTAGGATTCAGTTTTAGCACAACTAAATTAGGTGTGATGATTTTTAACGATACAACTGATCAGGTGCTCACAATACAAGGCCACGAAATACCCAAAGTGGCCAAATACAAATACCTCGGGATATGGCTAAACGAAGGGCAGATATACACGGAAAAGCATGAACAGGCTTTTAGGGCAAAAGGACGAAGGGACGCCGGGATAATGAAACATAGGGCATTATGGGGGTACAACAAATATAAAGTACTAAGAGGTATTTGGAAAGGAATAATGGTGCCGGGACTTCTTTCGGCAATGCGGTTCTGTGCTTAAGGGCAGAAGTTCAGTCGAGATTAGACGTAAATCAGAGAGCTGTTGGATGATTAGCACTAGGTGCCCACGGCAAAACCACAAACGAGGCAGTACAAGGGGATATGGGCTGGGCATCGTTCGAAGCACGGGAAGCTAAGAGTAAACTACTATATGAAGAACGCCTGAGGAAATTGGACGATAACAGGTGGGCAGCTAAGCTATTTAAATATTTATACAGAAAGAGCGTTGACTCACAGTGGCGGAAAAGACCTAGAAAACTAACCAGTAAGTATGCCGATCATGAGGACGGAGAAAGAAAGAGCATTAAACGACAGGTTAAAAACGCAGAAGTTAAAAATTGGATGAATTCAATGGAAAAGAAACATAGTGTAGAACTATATCGATACTGAAAAAGGCAGATCAGGAAATAATTTTTCTATGAAACTCAAGAGGCAGTGGCCTACTTTTTGAAGCTAGGTCAGGGTGTTTAAGAACGCGCAGCAAAAAGAAATTTATCGAAGAAGATGACACATGTGCAGTGTGTGGTAGATCTGTGGAACCATTTGAACACCTCATAATCAAATGTGATGGTATCCATTCGGATGGCGATGCAGGCACAGTCACTCTTCCTGAGGCCCTAGGGTTGAAAGATAACAAGGTCACGTAAATAAATCTGCAGTGGAAGTTAGCAAAAAGCGATTGGAGGATTGGTGGCTGAAAAGCAGAGATATGGCATAAGGTTAGAAGTGTAGGAAACCGTAGGTAAAGAAGATGGCGAATCTTAATGAGAGTTGACAACATAGTTGAGCAAAAATTAAGAAAGAAAAGCTGAGCATGGTGGCAGTTGCCACCACCCCGTTTCGAAGGGGGCACTGCTATCCATCCATCCATCCATGCCGACGGCGTCGCGGCATGGCACACGCTTGGAGAAGCGCATACATCGGAGGGTGCACGTGTCCAATCTGGCGTCAGCTTCGCTCAAAAATGTGTTGACAGCCGGAGGAAACCGGAAGGAAATCAAAGTACGCCGTGGTATATCCCCAAATCATGTTTACACAGTGCACGTTGTTTTTTGTAGCATAATACGATCGAGACGCAGCTAAGGCTGCGTTGATGCATGACTTGATGTGCCGCATTGCACCTGTCTTGAAATATCTATTCTGGCGAGTGAGCTGCCGCTGTGCCTAAACGCTGCCCCTACAACGCTCGTCTTCCTTTTTTTTATCTCTCTTTTCCCTTGAAAAAAAAAAAGAACATTACTGTTTACGAGCTTTCCTTTCAACATGGCCCCTGACTGTCTTCTGGGTCTGTCTTCTGAGGTACATGTTTTCAAGCCTTGTGCTGGAAAAATTATATACTCACGGCCCTTCCACGCATGGCTTCTTTTTTATATTGTGTAGCTTCAAGTGAATTTAAGCGGTGTTCAGAGTAGGCTTCCCAGTCCTCAAGTGTTGCTGCTGAAGGGGCTCTGCTACTGTCACCCATCTGTTATGTATTATCGCGTTGATCGAATAACATCGATTCAGACAAAACATTACTTTGATAATCAGGGACTTTGACCTCTTTCCTCGTGGAAAGATTGTACTCCAATGAAAAGTCCCCCAGCAGTGTCGTCTGCTCTGTTGCACTCCTTGGGCAGTGACTACCGATCTGAATCCGCAAAGGTCCGGCGTCTGAAGTGGACTGCTGTACCCAGTATTTTTCCTGGATACCCGATCTACACGCAGCCGAAGACAGCAAAAAAACGGCGAAAGTTGGAGCGGGAACAACCACCTTGCGCAGATCCTTCCCCGCAACACACACCAAATGTTACGTGACGGCAAGCCGATGAAGACAGGACTACATGACCGATGGCGATGGATGGTATGATCTTAATGGCAGCGGGGCTAGTGCGAGCACTCCGTGCCGCGCCACTGCCCACTTTGTCGTCGTCTAGTCCGTGACAATATCGTCCCCCATAAACGTTCAGATGTAAGAGAAATAAAGCACTTAAGGGTGCACTTTTTCAGGAAAAGTAAAGCAAATTAAAAAATTCGCACAGAAAATGAAAGCTTGAAAAAACGCAGTGATTTTAAGTCCAATACAGTGCAATCTGCATTGAGCAAATGCTTGCAAAAAGTGGACGCAGCAAAGTTTCGCGTGGAAGACTGTATAGTTGAGCAGCTAGGAAACGCTTCAAGGAAGCGCTCTTCGTCAGGAGGAACCGTGATGAGCTCGTGTAATGACCATAAAAAAAATTGATAGCTCAGCGTGCAACATTGCTTGCCTATTTTCATAATAGTACAATTGCCATTTTCCTTCCAGGCCATTTTTGACTGGTAAACGCGTTCTGACCGAGCTAGTACGTCATGGACAAACGTTCATTAATTCACTGGAAAAAAATTATTTTTGCGTTGCCTCGTCAGTCGCGGCCCTTCTTTAATAAAGAAGCAATGCATTTATGTACTTTTATGCTTTCATTGGCCTGCTGTGCCCAAACCCGCAGATATGACTGTTTTCCGGGGAGATCTCGTTTCCTATAGCATCATGACTGCCCGCTTCGGGCAATATGCGGCCGCAGCGTCTGGAGCTTAGTAATAAAAAAATTACCTAGCCGCTGGAGGCATTGGTGTTCTTCTGTAGATTTTCTTCATCGTGGTTTTCCACCCCTTCTCTTCACGCCGCAAACCACCTCGTGCAAAGCCATAGCAGGGGAGGCGAGGAGTCGGAAACGCGCGCCGCGGTGCGGCGAAAGGAGCGGCTACAGGCGAAATTCTAGAGGCCCGTGTACTGTGCGATGTCAGTGCACGTTAAAGAACCCCAGGTGGTCGAAATTCCCGGAGCCCTTCACTACGGCGTCCCTCATAGCCTTAGTCGCTTTGGGACGTTAAACCCCATTACACACCCGCACACGCGCACACACGCACACGCGCACGCACAGACACATGCGCACGCACACGCGCACGCACACGCGCACACGCACACGCACACACACACGCACACACGCGCGCACACGCGCACACACGCGCACACACACACGCACGCACGCGCACACACACGCACCAAGTTCGGCACAGTCAGCGACGCCGACCACGCAGAATATTCACCACCTCTTCATGGCCCTCACTCTTCCCCTTACGCAGCCGAAGCCTGCAGGGCGCGTTAAAAAGCGCTGCGCGAATGGCTTCAGCCGGGCAACGTGAGTCCCTTCAGTTCGCGCTGAACAACGGCCGCTTGCCGTGAGACGCGCTATGCAGTAATTGAGCTCTCTAATTTGCTCAATAAAGACATAAGGCCCATCGTAGCGGCAGAGCAGCTTCTGAGGTTATCCCCGCTTTTTGATAGGCCGCCACAGCAATACTAAATCACCAGGCCAAACGTAACTTGACGGCGGTGGGCATGGTAGCGTGATTCCTGGTAGCGTGATTCATGGGAGCATGGTAGCGACTTCACTCCATAGTTACGGACTAGTACTGGGTACCCCGGAGCGAAACTCCAGCTGGCGTCGTCCGAAGTTCTCTTAGCTTCTCTGAACTGCACAGCTTTGTTCCTGGGAGAAAAACACATGTCGATCGAGTCGAGAGCGTAGTCAATAACCTAACAGTGTTTCTGAAGGGGAAAGGCTGGACTGCCGCGGGGCATTCCTGTAACGACACAAAACTCGCGCGAGTGCGGTTGAGAGATCCGCACCCGACATTTTCTTTAATACATCCTTCACCGTTCTGACTGCACGTTCTGCGAGCCCATTGCTTTGAGGATGGTAGGGCGGTGTCCGAATGTGGGCAATGCCGTTTCTTTCCATGAATGTGGCGAAATCCGACCCCGTAAAGGGCGTGCCATTATCGGTTACTACAATGCGCGGTAGTCCGAGCTGGCTGAAGAGCGTACGCAGCGCGTTTATTGTGCTGCTTGACGTTGCACGCGCTAGTGGAATTGCCTCGATCCACTTACTGTGGGTCTACCACGATGAGCAACATTTTATCTCTGATATGTCCAGCAAAATCCAGGTGGAGACGGTACCACTTTTCTTCGGTTGCTGGCCAGTTCACTCGCTCACGAGCTGGTGGCATTGGTAAAGCCTGGACAGAGTTTATGCATTGAGCGGGAATTCGGCAAATATCAAGGTCAATCTCGGGCCACCAAAATTTAGACCGCGCTACCTTCTTCATGGTGCAGACGTCCTGATGGGCTTCGTGCAGCATCAACAACAATCTAGCGCGTGCCTGTTTGGGGATCACTACACGATGTCCCCACAGTAGGAGACCATCCTGAACAGATAACTCCTGCAGCTTTTTGTAGAAAGCCTTCATCTCAGAGTTACCGGTTGAACATGCGTTGGGCCAACCCTCACGGAAGTGCCTGCATACAAGGGATAGCACCTCGTTCGTTGCTGTAAGTGACCGCATTTCTTTTATGGTGATGGCCGACAGGTCCCACTGATCGATGGCGAGAACAAATTCTGCGTCGCCTTCCGGTGCAGTCTCGGTTTCCTGCAAGGTTTGAGGTAAACGGCTCAGGACGTCCGCGTTGACCATCATTTTACCGTACTTGCAAAGCTGCTTGTATTTGTACGCTCCCAGTAAGAGCGTCCATCTCTGTATTCTGGCGGCGGCCATGACTGGGGTCTGGCGATCCATTCGCAGAAGGCCAGTCAGAGGACGGTGATCCGTGACCAGGGTGAACTCCCTGCCAAGTAGGTAGTCACGGAAACGTGATACACTGTAGACAAGAGCTAACGCTTCACGTTAAATCTGTGAATACTTCGTTTCAGCCGAAGTCAAGGTCCGGGACCGAAATCCAATGGGCCTGTTTTCTCCATTTATGCGATGGAACAGTGCCGCTCCTACCCCGTGAGGCGAGGCGTCGCATTCCAAAAGTAGCTCGAGCTTTGGATTGAAATACGTTAACACAGGAGCTGCGCAAAGCGCCTTTTTCGCCAGCTCGAATGCAGCTTGCTCTTTTTGCTCCACATCCACGTGGCTCCCTTCGTCAGCAGCTTGTACAAAGGAGCAAGTAATGTGGACAGATGTCGAGCTCTGAGGGGCGATCGCCAGCTGTGAAACGTCGCTGAACGGATGGGCTTTGCGCGCGTGATGAGCGGATGACACGACAGGTGTTCGCGCGGCCGAGCAACAAACTCCAGGAATGTGTCGGGCTTCTCGACGAGACACCCGTGTGTGTGTAGCGTCATTCTCATTCCTTTTGCATGCATGCTGGAAATGACTTTAAAACAAATGCAGGATGCATGCTGCGAATCCGAAATTTTTATTCGGCATTTCGTGTTTCTTTTTTGATCATACTGTTTTCAGGCTTTGCACACGGCTCAAGTTGAGAAAACAAAGTCTAGCATGCTAGTACGTTGGTCGATTTCTTTGTTTTTGGTGTTGATGAATGTGAAAGGCAGCATAGGTGAAATCAGCTGGAAGGCGTCGTTTCCTTAAGTGTGGGAAAAAAATTGTGTGAAACTCTAAAAGAACGCTATACCCTGGCTTAAGCATTATTAGTGAAGCACACAAAAGTGATTTTTCTATTCAAAGTAAAATTTTCATAACAGTGTTACATCATCAGTTACACAGCAGTCACGTGGAAATTTCAATTTCAATTTCATTTATTTTCCAGAAAATTCTGGCGGCTGCCTGGACTAAAAGCTGTAGGTATACAGCTTGACGAGGCCCAGGCAGCCGTTACAAGGCATAGGAGCAGACTTTGTTGAGAACATTGACATACACACAAAAAAATAAAAACGAACACATAGTCAGGTTACAGTTTTCACAAAAACAGGACATCCAGAAAGCACAAAATCATCAATAAATTACAATAGGGAAATACAGAAAACATCTTTGAATAAGATACAAGGGAGCAGCTGTATTTGGGCGCGAATTATACGTCAGGAATTATTTTTGAAGAAATAATTCACGCAATGCTTTCTTAGTAGGGTTATTTATGTCTTTATATCTATTTAAAATTACTGGAAGATTGTGCTGTAATGCTTGGAACTTATAGTCTGTGCGAAAATGGGCAACAAACCAAGTGTCTGTGTTGCGAGTATTAACTGTGTGACCGTTCTGTTTCAATAGCGCAGTGCCTTCTATCATAGACCTAAAGGATGACGACAGATGAAATGAAAGCAATATTCGGAATTCATACATACTTTGAATTTTTAACACAGTGAATGTTTCAAAAGCTTGCCGTGTGTGGCTTAGGTAATCAAGACTGGCAATGTGACGTAAAGCTTTCTTTTGCAGAAGGTAAATTTTTTCTAGGTTGGCCTTAGTTGTTGTCAACCAGACTAATGAGCAATAGCTTATTTGCGAGACAAATAATGCATTATATATTTGTAGCTTTAGTCTATCAGGAAGGAACGCGCGGCAACGAGCAATTGCACCTGTTACCAACGAGAGGTTTTTTATTATCTTCTCAACATGCGAATCCCATGTAAGGTGTGAAGAAAAAGTTACACCTAGTATGGTGTGTTCGTGAACAATTTCAATTTCTTACCACCACAAGTGATCTTTTTTTCTAGACGAAAAGTTTTGTTTCTTGCACAAAATAACATAACTTTTGTTTTTGCAGGATTAATTTTTAGTAGATTAATATCAGACCATTCATGAAGCCGATTAAGAAGTTGATTGCACTTGGTGACTAGTTCATTCACATCAGGACCAGAGAACAAAATCGTGCAGTCATCAACGTAAATAATGAATTTTAAACCTTGGTCAATGTTCACAATACTGTTGATGTAGACATTAAATAGCAGAGGGCCTAGTACACTTCCCTGAGGTACGCCTCTGATTATAGGTAGTAGAGATGATTGGTGGTTTCGAATACATACAGACTGTTGCCTGTCAGCTAAGTAAGATTTTATTAAAGATAAACGGTTGCCACGAATCCCATAGACTGAGAGCTTATGAGTTAGGATACTATGATCAAGGGAATCAAAAGCCTTACTAAAGTCTATGAAGAGGCCAAGGGTTATTAGTTTCATTTGTATATTATGCAGCACGTGTTCCTTTAACCCCAATAAAGCTAGCTCAGTTGAACGTCCTTTTCTGAAGCCGAATTGTGCATCAGAAATGAGATGATTCTTCTCAAAGAATCGGTTAAAACGATAGTGCATTATCCTTTCGAAACCTTTAGCAAACGTAGGTATTATTGATATTGGACGGTAATTTTTTGGTAAGTTTTTATCGCCTCCTTTATATATAACTGACACTCTAGACTTCTTCATTGCGGCGGGAAATTCTCCCGATTCAATAGATAGGTTGAAAATATATGTAAGTGGAGCAGTTATGTACTCTAAAATATACTTAATGGGTTTAATTTGGATATTATCAACATCAAGCGCTTTACTTTTGTTCAGGGACATAAACGTTCTGTACACTTCTGCCTGATCTGTTGGCTGAAGAAATATACTTTCAGCCCGTGAGTGTCCTATATCTTCGCTAGTTATGTAACTGCTAGAGTGTGCAGAAGATCCGATGAAATGTTTATTGAAAAAGTCGGCAAGAGCACGACCGGTAACTGGTAAAATGACTGTAGGAGGGTGAAAAAAATCATTTCTCTTAGGGCGCGCGAAAAACAAACATGTATGACTCTTGTACATTTTATTTACAGTGTGTTGTTCCTGCCGGTGAAGGTTCCAGCTCACATGAAGTCTGTGCGGGATCCATCCGTGACCAGTTTGTGTGCAATCTCTCTTCATGGGATGCCCGCATGGAAATCGTCAAACTGGTGAGGACGTGCTTAGTGTGTTGGGGCAAGCATTAAGGGATAACATGGTTGCCTTTAGTAAGATTGCGTACGGCTAATGATATGTGATTGCATTTATATATAGTTTATACAGCAAGCAAGAACTGTGTAAATAGAACCACATATGAAAATAACGTAAAATAATCACGTCTGTACTTTTCAGGTGACAGCGGAGATAGGTGGGCGTGACACGCAGTGTTGTTCTGTGGTTTTGAATTTCTCTCAGTGACCACAATGTCAAGGTAGCCCCATTTCGATTGTTGCAAAATGCGAAAGCATGCATATACTAAAAAACTCAAGGTAGTCATAAACAGTTAAACTTGTGCCCTTTCTTGCAGTGCATTGAGAATAAAAAGACTCTAGTAATTATTTCTGTGCATCAGTTTGGGAAATCTGCCATCAAGTACCTCTAGCTATATAGAAACAGTTTTCTTTGATACTAATGATTGGTTTTGCAGTGAGCGTATTTTACATTTGTACGTAAAACTAGACTATTTTTCCTGCCACTGAAATCGTTGGGAGATTTCAGTGCACAGCATAGATTAGTGTGCAGATGATGGTGTGCATCTTATGCAGACGTGGCAGACCACCCTCACCATGGGGTCTCATGTGCTCTGGAGCCAGGATACCAGATTCATGTTTGGTCACCTCCCAGCTGGTCTGGTTACCCAGCTGGGTGGCCATACCGGGCTCCTGAGGTGTCTGAAAAGGCCATGGTACAGCATGATCAAGAGTCCTCTGTGAAGGTCACCACAGCTTGCATTGTGCAACCCAACATGTTCATCTACACTCAGCTGCAGGACCATGACACCCCTGGCAAGTGGTGATAATAGCAGGAGCACCAAAATCTACAACAAGGAGGAGGACACAGCACCATTTGGATTCTGCCTGACAGACCGGAAGTGTATGATCAGCAGCTGCGTGCGGGAATTGCATTCACTGGCGCGGTTTTCACGTGTAGCTATGCCACAAGTAATCAGTGTACATTTGCTCTGCTTCAAGTTTGATGGCATACTGCTAGGAAGCCGGTGAAGTCTTCATCATTTTGGTGTTCTTCATTAAACTGGACCATATTGGTGGTATCCATGACAGTAGAAATCAGTTTTGTCTAGCGCTGCATTTTTTTGTGAGTCAGGAAGTGTCCCAAGTGTTTTCAGCCTACCGTCTGCCAACTTGCTGAGTGCGTGCTTCAACACATGCTTTGGTGATTGTGAAGAAGTGCTGTTCCTTCGTGTGGTGCCTTCCTATGTGTTCTGCTTGTACACAACGCACATTTTATTTGGTGCTTAAGTTCAGTGAAAGACAGGAAGCCATCAAAATGTTTTCCTTCTAGCACCAGGGTGTTTTCTGCACATGCGTTCACCAGTGCTTTTCTGTTTGCTTTAGTGTTTGTTGAGAGCCAGCAGTCCACAACATCCTCAACATACAGCATTGTCGCTGTGTCTCTAGTCATTCACAACATCTGTTCTTCAGGGTGCAACATGCCTTGTGTGATAAGCCGCCGCGGTGGCTCAGTGGCTATGGTGCTCGGCTGCTGACGCGAAAGACGCGGGTTCGATCCCGGCCGCGGCGGCTAGAATTTCTTTGGAGGAGAAATTCTAGAGGCCCGTGTACTGTGCGATGTCAGTGCACGTTAAAGAACCCCAGGTGGTCGAAATTTCCGGAGCCCTACACTACGGCGTCTCTCATAGCCTCAGTCGCTTTGGGACGTTAAACCCATAAACCATAAACCATGTTTGTGTGATAAGATCGCAACATGCTTTGTCTCATGGCATCTCGTTGCCTCTGTGTCCTTGCTTTCGACTGCCTCTTTCACACGCTGCAAGTAGTTATACAGCGGTGAACTATTTTTCCTGAAGGAAAAGTCACGTAATTGTTTCATGGTCATTTTACCAGATGAAAACGCAAAGCCTGGCCAGTGTCTTCACACTTGTACCCAATCCCATCTTCTAGCTGAAATTTGTACCCGTGACTAAAACCTACAAATTTTACACTAATTAATTTGAAGATAAATGTAGGTATAAATTATGCAGCTGGACGTAATTTGTGTTTCAATAATAAAGCTCCAAATGGCATTTTGTAGCTGGAAGGGCATGATCTGGTTCAATAATTCAACTGGAAATGGATCATAATAGTCGCAGTAGTAGTAGTAAACTTTATTGATCTTTCTGGGTTACTCAGGCGGTCTTCCCAGGTTTGGGATCTTTTTCTCTTTCCAGGATTTGTGGTCTGGGTTCTTTTTCTGTGCTGGGCCATCAACCTTGAATGCATGCACTGGAAGACCACTGCCCACCTGTCCTCCCAGTGAAACTCTGTTAGATCCCATTTTCATTGACTTGTCTCCTTGCACTTTGCTTCATGCAAATTGGGGTTGCTGTTTGGTCATTTTACGAAAAATCCTAGACAACCTGTTCACCCTCTGAACCCTTTGTGTGACTGGAACATATCAGTGTACGTGCTGCCATTTTTCTGTTTAGCAAAGGCGACTGCTGGCTACTTAAGTTTGCGAACTAGGCAACAATATGTGCTTGTACACCACTGTCAAATGGTTATGAAAGACGGGTCTGTCCCGAAAAAATTGTTATCTTTGTAGACAAGACATATTCGTCAATATGTAATGTTAGAGTAGGTAATGATTCGCAGTTAGGCTGTATAATGAATTCTAGGATGCATGAAGTTCAGTGATGAAAATAAATTATTTTGCCAGTAATGGCTTCCACAAACTTTTCACTGTGCATGTAAAAGACACCTCACGTTTTTAAGCAAATTGCAACACCTAAGAGGCAATGCAACTTGTCTCGCTCCCCAAAAATGTAGGGGCACACTTAAGCTCAGCATTCATGGGTATGACACAACAGTGTTTATGGCTCCCTGCAGTGGTTTCTCTTCACACGCACAGTCACTGTTCTTCATTCGTGTTCACAGATTTATCACAATTGCCTCAACACAGGTTCCACATCTTGTCTTTGAACTCTTCCACACTGCAATTCACGTACATAATGTTACTGTAATTAGTTTCTCACCAATTGGCACATCTCTGGTTCACTGCAGTGATTACATTACTAAGTTTCAAATTAAGCCAACAGCACCCACATGTCACTCCCCCCCCCCCCCCCCCCCCTTTTGTACCTCAGCAAAGTCAATGTGCCTACACTGCCTAGTTGGTAGCGTGCCTGGCTGGCGATGCAGGGGTCATGGGTTTCAAGGCAGACAGAAATTTATTAATTTTTTGTACGTAAAATATAAAGTAGTTTCAGACATGTGCTGTCGTTTGATTCAGATTACAAATCCTCTTTTCAGTTACTTTCACTGCGGACATCCACGCGTGAAGCTTGTTTTTGACACAATGCCGGCTGGATAACACTGGGTTTTCTGCTGAATGGCAGCCTCTCTCCTTGCCAGTGGTGTGTGCAGGATTTCCGTACCTTTCTTTCCTGGTTGTACAGGGTCGTACACTCTTAGTTAGAACACGCTAGCGCATGGCCGTGCTCTTTGGAGGGTCACTGCGTCCGAAATGGCTGCGCATCGAAGCGAAGCGGCAGATGACGCGAAGCACCACGTCCAGGTACACCTTCTCGTGCGCCTTTGTGCTGCGATGAGCGACTGTGTCGCACGTGGTGGCCCTCTGAAGAGTGCGGCCATGCGCAAGCATGTTCTAACTAAGAGTGGACGACCCTTGTAACTAAGAGTGTACTTCTCACCCAATAACTTCAAAGCACTAATTGAGATGCCATCACATACCATGCAGCACTAATGATATTACTTGGTGGTAATCAGAAAAAAAATTATTTTATAGTGTGAAAAAAGAATAGCAGCCTGTTTCCACCTGACTTGGTTTGGTTTCATACTTCTGCTTTAACTTGAAGAGAAATTAGCCAGCAAAGCTGTACAAGACGATAATTTTTCAGGGGGCTTAATTTTTATACACAGGCACTTGCAATGACTCCGATTTCATCAACATTTTGCAACCTGTTCTATCATTATATTGGTGATGAATAGTTCCGGCTCATTAATTTAACACTCTCCTCGTGGAAACTCTGAGTTTGACTTGCTTACTATTTATCAAGCTGCTTTAATCATGCTCAAAAAACCAATTTACACTCCATGTGCACACACCACTAGGCATTTTAAGTGTTCTATTTTTTTTTTCATGCAGTGAAGGTGTGTAATACATACATAGAGGGGAGAAATCTCCAACCTGTCACTTATGCCCGAGCACCAGAGCGGATTTTAAACGCACCTATCAGGCTTGCCCAAACAAACCGAAACCTCCTTTCCAAGGGATGAAATCACAGGAGCGATGGGAGGCTGCTCTGCGCAGCTCACAGACAGGGCTACAGCTGTGCACCATGGCCTGGGCCTTGAAGATCGTCGCAGTCAAACAGTGCCTGGTCACCTAGAGTGGCCTGAGGGCCGTCGCCGACCTGTTCAACACCCCTTCACCCACCCTCACCTGATCCAATGAAGTGAGACTAATAAAGTTATTACCAACCAAGGGCTGTAATAGCCTTCTTGCCAACGCACTTCATTACGGTAATTTTGAACTGGTCCGTTGAACAAATAATCTCTGAGCTGTATGCAAGCTTTGTTCTCAGTACAGGTAGGCCCTTTGTTATTGGAATGTGGTACTAATCTACTGTTGGAGAGCAACTTCGATTGGTCCTCAGTGTCCTTTCAGACATTTGCGCCATTTCAGCACCTACATCTGGTATAGTGCCCTTCACTGAACTGTAGACGTCATGTTTTTAGTGTACATAGAGGGTTGTCTATTTTAGTGCACAGTAAAGGAAACTACTTTGAAAGTGAACGCATTTCATTGAACATTACTCTCCTGCAGTGCACAATAGTGGCATCACAGGGTCTTTATTGCATCAGTGTATGATGTAAAAGTTGCCTAACGACATTGTGATCCACCGCTCAAAGAGAACCAACAATGACCCTGATATGTATGTGGTCAGGAGTGTGCACAGAGGGAAGGTCATGCACTTGCACATCAGGCAAGAAACATGACTGAGGCCTCTTGCAGATTGCTCGTGGAGTGCTAAGGCTTGCCAAAACCAATCCACATCATCCAGTGTTGTCATGCTGCATTAATGGACCTTTTGCCAGAATACGACTGCTTGTCTGTGATGCTGCCTCCCTCAAATACTCTGGGCCATGTTAGCCTTGCATTTCTTGCCCCCTTTGTGTGTTATCTTGCTGGTGTGCATGCTTGTGCTTTTCTTGTTGTGTTGCTGTTCTTCCTTCTTAACTCACCATTGTTTTTATTCTCCTTCAGCTCCTTGACCTGACCCTGAGACATGTTCAGGCTTAATATGACATGTGCACTAGATAATACGCTTGTATGTGCAGGCTATGACAATAACTTGCATGAAGCTAATAAAGCAAGTGTCTTGCACACTGCATTAAGCTGTTTGTAATGTGGCATCACCCTCCACCTTCACTATCCACCTCTATATCCGTGCCGTTCCCCAATGTTGGGCAGCATATATGTGAAGACATTTTTCGCCAGCCAACTTCACCTCTTGAAATCAAACCTTGCCCTCTTACAAGGAATCTTGCTGCATTGCAAAGGATGTGCCTGGTGCTGCTGTAGATGCATTGCTGTTGTCCTACAGCAAAGGAATTGTAGGGATGGGCATGGCAAATTTTGTTTCACCTCTCACATTTTGGTGCGTACTTGCATCACACGAGTGGTGTAGCTGCCTATATGCCTTTGGTAAGTGTTATGTACTCATTGTTAGACAGAATTAACGAGATTGAGGGCATTTTCAAACATTGAAATTAAATTGCATTATTGAGAGCTTTTTTATATGAATGAAATAATGTTCCTGCCACTACGCCATGCATTCGTGAGGTGCTTTTATATAAAGTCCGCGAAGTCTGCTTGCAGGCAGACTTCATAGTTAATGTTCACAAAGCAAAATATGAGTGCCTCAGAGCATGCGAATGAGGTATATGTCCTATTCAGATTAAGTGAAACGCCAACACTGAAATACATGCTTCTGTCGACAGCGGACTTTTAGCTGTGTCTGTTTTTCTTTAAGTACTGGTGGGAAACAATATCTCCCTATTTTGCTTTCGCATTTGACGCTTTTGATAATAAGACGTACGCGCTCATAGCGCTGCGCTTGCAGCGATTCACAGTCGCGTTTCGTGCGCGGCCGCTTGCAAACGTAACCAAGGGTAGCGTTAAGTTCTATGCACCTCGATTCCTAAAATGTATAACGGATTGCCGTGCTAGGCATGGCTTTTTTTCGCAGCCAACACTCGCTGTGTAAGGCCCCGAGCGCTACGCCGCTGAAGACGTGACACGGTGAGGTAAAGCTTTCCAATAACGCCACTGACGCCTTGAGGTTACGATCGAGAGCCAGTCGTTTCTCCCCCAATTCCTCTCCCCCGTCACGCTGATCGCATCTCACAAGTGCGGAATCACCGCATGTGATGGCTTCGGGCGATAAGCGGTCGCTTCATGCAGTATAATTACCGCTAAACTCTTATTTCCGTGACGACCGGCCCGCAGGGTCTTTCGCGTCGCATTCAGCACAATCATTCAGATAATGTGTGTGGCGTGCACGCCGAGACCGCCACCGCAACGCATTTCACCGTCCATCTCTACGGCGCTACTGTGCGACGCGTACACACCTACGCGCCGCAGCTCGGCGGTGTTTTTTGCACTTGGCGCCAAGTAGCAGACGACACTGTTTATTTTTTTCATACTTTTTTCTTTATTCTTCAATGTCGTCATTCTATTCTGCTGTTACACATTTTCGCACCGCCCCGATTCACACGTCACGGGTACGCCCCGCTCATGGCGGATTGGCGAATATCGAGAATCGGGCCCCAGGTTGCATTCAACTGTCGCTGCTTGATAAGACACGTCCATGCTCATTACCCCAAGCACGGGTAGCTTGCCGAGATAGCGCGACAACTTTATCGGAGATTTCGCAAGCGGAGGCCATTCCTTACGATGCTTGTCATAGATAGCTTTTGAAATGACGCAGACTGGGGATCCGGTATCAATGTCCATTTTTAGGTCAACGCCGTTCCATGTGAATGTTTTCTGAATTGGCGGTAGCAGTGTCTGCTTCGTGCGGAGAGACCAAATCTGCGATGTACTGCTATCACTCTCCTCCGATTCCTGCTGCGTTTGCGCTTCCATGGTACCGGTTCTGTTAATGACATCCTCGCTAGATGACCGTACTGTCTGCATTTGAAACATTGCCGTCTGTGAAAGCGACACGCTGCCGTCTTGTGGCCATGGTTCCCGCAGCACTGGCATTGCTTTTGTGGCCTGAACTTCGGCTTTTCTCTCTCTGGTTTGCGCCGACGAGTTACATTGAGCACGTTAGCACCCTGAGCTTGTCTGGTTATGCCCCGTGAATCAATTTCGGCGCTTTCTGCAGCTATAGCGAGCCTCTACTTCCTTTAGCGACAGGTCCTTTTTCGCCAGAAGCTGCTTTTGCAAACTTTTCGATCTGACGCCGCACACGATGCGGTCTCTGATCATTCTGTCTAGCATAGACGAAAAATTGCAGTTCTGTGCTATTTGCCGTACAGCAACAATAAATTCTTGTACGGATTCCTCTTCTTTCTGCTAGCGGTTGAAGAACTTGAAACTTTCTGCTATTTCGTTCCGTGTAGGATCATAGTAGCTGTTCAAGGTGTTGACCACCTCATCGTAGCTCAGCGAACTTGTTTTTGCTGGCGCTACTTTACTGCATAAAACTTGAACTGTCTTTGTTCCAAGGGCGGCTACGAGCAAGGCCCTTTTCTTTGCGTCAACTGTGATTTCATTGGCCTCCAAGTACGCTTCAACTTTCACTAGGTAAGCTTGCCACTTATATTTTTCATCATGGATGTCCGGTAGCCTGTGACCCATGTGTGCCGCTCTCCTGGGCCCGATGTCCTGCTTCAGCCTCGTCGCCAGTGTTGTAACGGCGTTGTCTGTGGACAAGCCGCTCCCGGTCGATGCATCAGACAGCGTAGCCAGGGCGGAGAATGACGCTTTATTCTCGGATCAAGGGGTATTATATAGGCAGAGGGGCGAGGGAAAGAGGGAAAGAAAGAATGAAAGATCGTTGTCGGCACGGGTTCATAGTTGGTGGCTTATCGCTTCTGCTATCAGCAGCAGTTAACCATCGTGCTAGTTGCACAGCTTAGCTCTATTCTGACGTACTACACCACTGACAATGTTATGCCGAAAAAAAGCGCTCTTCTAACTCAAAAAGCCTATTTTTGAAAATTGTGTAAAATCTTAGGTGAGATACCCTGTATATCGCATATGTGGGACTCTCGGGCTAGTAGCGCTTGCTAGTTAACTAGCGCACTTATTTGGTTCATTTTTCACTGCAGAGATAGCAGAAATGATTTATGCAGTTCAGCAGATTAAGCTGCTGATAGTTCTTATTATAACCTAATTCATTTTGCCTTGTTTGTCAAATATGTAGGTGTTCACATGAACATATTGGGTACAGATGGTCACATCAATTGGATGCGATTGGTAAGAACAGTTGAGCTTACCATTTCGCAAAGACTGATCGAACTGAGTATCCAATTGTAATGTTACCTACCAATTAGACTGCTGCTGTATCTAACTGGCACTCGATTTAGACTATCTAATTGGAGCAGGATTTCCAATCAGAATCTGTTGCAAACTCATTGGTCCAGTTGAGGGCCCATTTCGACTGTGCAAATGGAACATCATTCCAATTGTAACCACTTGGAAACTGAATTGGTCTAATCGGGAGTCCATTTGGACTATCTAGTAAGAACACCTTTACAACTGGAACCGGTTGGAAACTCATTCAGTCCAGTTGGGGCCAGTTGAAACTAGTTGGAAGCCTAATTGGCTTCATTTTTTTTTTGACTCGGCGATGTTTCTGAATGCTTTACGCACGAACCTCAGAACATGACTGTCGATCACATTGACGTCAGATTAGGGCTATCACAGGTTCAACACCACGATTTGCGTGCCTTACTACGTCAATACTCAGCCTGCTTCGCGACTTCTTCGAAATTTCAACAGACGGACATTAGGAAACACCGCATCATCACGTGCGACGATGCCCGCCCCATACGACAACAGCTGTACCGTATTTCACCTATAGAACGCGAAGCCATCCAAACGCAAGTAAAGGAGAAGCTTAATGACGGCATTATTCTACCATCTCCGTGGTCCGTGGTAGTCGCCTGGCGTTCTAGTTAAGAACGAGGATGGAACACTGCGCTTTTGCGTAGATTACAGGAAGTTGAACGCCATAACTTAAAAGGACGTATGCCCACTCCTCCGCATCGACGATTCGAGCGACAGATTTCGCCACGCCAAATATTTTGCCTCGATTGATTTAAGGAGCGGGTACTTGGCAGATTGAGGTTAATGAACGGGCCGGAAAAAACTGCCTTCATCACTCCCGATGGATTATATGAATTTAAGGTGTTGACCTTCGGTCCCTGTTCAGCGCCGGTGACGTTTCAGCGAACGATGGATACTGTACTAACTGTCCTCAAATGACAAACCTGTTAGTTTACCTGTATGACGTGGTCGTGTTCTCTGAAACATTTGACGAACGTCTTGAACGCCTGCGGACTGTGCTCTGCGGTCGGCCAGTTTAATGCTCAAGCCTGAAAAATGCCCCTTCGGCAGCGATCAACTAAAGTTTCTCAGCCACCTTGTGAGCGCCGATGGTGTCCAACCCTATCCCGACAAAACTGCCATTGTAGCCGAATTTCTGGTTCTCTACTACAAAGAAATCGCTCACACGCTTCCTTGGTCTATGCGCCTACTGCCGTCGCTTTGTCGCCGACTTCTCCATATTGCCGATCCCTTGACCCGTTCAACGCGTGACGATACACCGCTTGTCTGGACTACCGAGCAACAGGAGCCTTTTCACATAGTTCCGCCGACGTCTGCACGCAAGCCCCGTTCTTGCTCACTTTGATGAGGACGCTACCACCGAGATCCACACCGACGCTAGCAGCATCGGCCTGGGTGCATGCTGACCTAGTCCAACACCAAGATGGCGTGAAACGAGTGACTGTGTATGCGAGTCGCGTTCTGTCTCACGCCGAAATAAACTACTCTACCTCGTAAAAGGAGTGCCTCGTGGTTGTGTGAGCCACGATGAAATTTCGACCTGATCTCTACGGCCGCCATTTCAAAGTCGTGACAGACCACCATTCCTTGTGCTGGATGGCCAATCTACGGGATCTATCGGGCCGCCTAGCAAGGTGGAGCCTCCGCTTCCAGGAATTTGATTAAACAATTGTGTATAAATCTGGACGCAAGCACGAAGATGACGACACGCTGTCCCGCGCACCGGTCGAGTTAAATGATGACAGCACGGAGGACGACAGTCGTTTCCTTGGAGTGGTTAGCTATTCCGGCGTAATGGCGAGGCAGCGAGCTCACACTAACTTACGATTTACCATTGACGGTCCATTTGGAGGGCCGCACTGCTACCGTACCCCGAGAGTTTTCCCGGAATCTACAGGTCCTCCTGTTGCATGTGCAGTGGCATCCTGTCGAAGAAAAACTCGAGCCACAGTGACCGCACCTACCTCCTCGTCGTGCTGTCAGACGACCTCCGTGCCGACATCCTTTCTGCCTCTAACGACGAGCCCATATCTGTTCATTTGGGATTTACACCCACCATTGCTCGAGTGCGCCAGGCCTATTATTGGCCAAAACTTGGTGTCGCCATCCGCCGCTACGTCCGAGGTTGCCGTGAATGCCAGTGCCAAGCCCGCGGGTTTGCTCCAACCAGTTGCATCGCTTCGCACATCCTTTGATCAAGTAGGCATGGATCTTCTGGGCCCCTTCTCTATATCATCGGCAGGTAATAAGTGGATAATTGTCGCGACTAACTATCTGACACGTTACGCACCGCATTGTTTTATGACATGGCGCCCCGTCCTACGTAATCACTGATCGAGAACGGCTTTCACGGTGTAGGCTCACCCACGAGGTATTCAAGTTGAGTCACACGAGCCATCGCACGACTACTGCCTACCACCCGCAGTCAAATTGGCTCATTGAGCGACTCAACAAGACCATAGCGGTTATGCTAGCAATGCACAGCGTTTCTAAAAATTTGGAGCCCAGGAGGTTTGCTTCTGAGCCACACTGTGTGGTTCGTAATGCATCTTCAGCGCTCCAAATTTCCTGAAGATAAGGAGATTTCTGTTCCTGCCTCCTACAATGGGTAGGACATCCATGAATGCGTCAGGAGTCCCACAACAACGCTTAGAAACAAACCCCTCGGGCTATAAACTTTTGACTAAGACTGCACGTAGACGTCCAGCATAAGACTTGGGAAGAGATCCTCCCATGCGTGACTTTCGCGTACTACACGGCCGTACAAGAAACAACTAAATTAACGCTATTTCGCCTCGTTTATAGGCTTGATGTACACACAATGCTGGGTGTCATGTTTTGCGTGCACTGCCCACGTCGAGGCGCTCACGCCACACGCCGAGGAATTTGTCCAAAACCAAAACGCGGAGGAAGCCCGCCAACTCGTCCGCATGCACATCAGGCGACAAAAGGGGACAGTATGCATGTCGCTAAAATCAACGACATCGAACCGTCGAGTACCAACCCGATGGCGAAGTGTGAGTGTGAATCCCTGTTCGTCGCCCAGGCTTGTCGGAGAAACTCCTATGCCGCAACTTTGGACCCTATAGAGTGTTGCGTCGCATCACGGATGCGGATTATGAAGCCCTGCCCTACGGTTCTGTGCATAGTGCGGGCCGTCGACCCCAGCTTGAAGTAGTGAACATGCTACGTATTTCACGCAATAAAGAACAGCGCTTCTGCAGTTCGTTTGCTTGTGTCGCACGGAGACCGTTTGCCTCCTGTCTCTCCTGTCATTTTCACCTTTCGTTTGTTGCCCCCTCCAGCGCATTGTGGCTGCTCGGGCGAGTTGGTATGTCATGACAAAAATTTCAGCGCATGCAAAGGAGGACGAACATGAAGAAGGCAACACGTGCGCTAACCGTGCTCTGCAGACAGCGGTTGCTATGTGCGACGCCGTGTCACTGTGTCGCACATAGCAACAGCTGTCTGCAGAGCAAGGTTAGCGCACATGTTGTATTCTGCATGTGCGCCCTCGTTTGCATGCGCTTAAATTTTTGTCTCTCCAGTTACCTCGTAGTGCCCTAATGGTTTTCAGTTGTTGTTTTTTTCCGGGAGGTGGAGGGGGGGATAGTGCCACCAGGCACAGGTCGCACCAAAAGACAAACAAGGAGGCTGAAGTTTGCTTTTCTAGGAACGCTTCCGGTGAACGGCGTCTCGGTCCTTAAATTGTTCCGTGACCGCATATGTATACATACATGCACATACATACACATAAGGCAAGGCAAGTATTTTATTGTTCCAGTTAGGAAACCCCGCTTCAAACTAATTCTATTTACACTTACAAATTCAGTTCTAGTCTTCTTTCTAGACAATCCTAAGTTGCGACGACGTGGGGTTTTCGCTCCAACGAGGCCTCTTTGCTAGCTATCGCACAAAATGGTCCGCAAGTCTCACTCGTGCGTGCACCATGGACCTAAATCTGGATGACAGCCTCTTCTGATAGAAACACAGCTCCACACAGGGCTACCGGAATATGAACTAGCTGCCGGAACCAAACAACTGCACAGTCAGGTAAAGAAGAACTTAAACCAAAACACTCACTCAAAATAAAAAAAAAAGGCTGAAGCGACAAAAAAAAAAGACACTTGTGGCGTCATCTATTGTCAAATAGCTAATTCCTTTTGTCTCATGGTACGGGAAGTGTGAAAAAAAAAGTATTGGCTCTTATTGCCTCTCACAAGTGTTCATTTCCCCGCGCTGTTTCCGAGCCGAGCCGCTAGCGCCGCTAGTGGCAACAAGATGGGGACAGCAGCAGGAGTCATTGTTCAGATGGTTGGGCGCTTGCAGGTAGTTGTGTATAGTGTTCTGTGGGAAATGGGGACACGCCGCGATGGCTCAGTGGTTAGAGCGCTCGTCTACTGATCCAGAGTACCCGGGTTCAAATCCGGCAACGGTGGCCGTATTTCGATTGAGTAGTGACGCGTCACATTCAGCAGATAGAGATGACAAGTTAATCTAGCTAAGCGGAAAGACGCGTCGAATTACCTCTCCAAAAACAGCACTTTCTGGCCGTCTTCACCCTCGGCACGGATCTTGGGCTCGCCCGCTTGTCAAGCAGTTGCGCACTGTCATAGATATATGTACGTTTCAATTTCTTGGCCTGTCGGCAAACTTAAGCCGTGCACAAGGCGGGCCTCGATATCGGCGAATTCAACGCGCGGTAGCAGTCCTGTACGTCGCACACCACGCCGGCGCCTCGGCGTTCCTTCGGGTCAACGTTTTCACAAAGTGGAACCTTTTCAGCGTGCCCGCTTTTTTCTGTGTCGCGCGGTTCATGGCGTATCCACTCAGCCACATGGTTTACGGATCGGACAGGAATTATCTGTGGCGAGACGCGAAATACACGCATATACCATAGATAATCTGCGAGTTAAATGCTGCGGCTGGACGCGGTGGCGGCCGCGCGCACGGCCACTAAAACGGCGAATGTCGCCCCGACCGCTAGCGTCCCCTGCGGATGATGTCACGCGCCACTCTAGGCGGCGCGTGCGTCCCCGTCAGGAAGGCGGTGGTGGTCCGACGGCTCTGGCCGCGTTGTGCACGTCGTCACGTAGAGGCTGCACGCCTTCTTCTTGGTCATCTATAGCAATAAAAAATAGGTGGACGCATTCCTCTATTACAGGGTGCAACCATACGTTCAAAAATTCGCTCAGAAGCGCAATTGACGGGTTACTACCCGACAGTAGAAGACACAATCGAGTGCTGGATTCTACTCGTTCGTTGTCGGAATCAATTTTCCGTTGTAATTTTATCCTCCATATAACTTTAAGGACATAGATATTAGCTAGATTTCTAAAATTTTTCAGTAAGCTAGCTTGTGGCACTACAGGGGGGGTACGAGTGCGCACCTTCAGTCTTCAGCTGTGTGCAGACGGCTAGCCGCTCGCTCAATCGATCCTTCCCACTTGGGTCCCTGAAGGCAGCATAAAATCTTTTTTAAATTCCAAATGTCCGCCTTCTATTCATAGCGAGGAAGCAGCTTGGAACAGCTGCCTTTCTTCCCCTGGTCGCGACTGCCATACGTGGCCTACTATAGACGGATGCACAGCCGCCGCGGTGGCTCTATGTCGTTCGACTGCTCACCCAAAAGACGCGGGCTCGATCCTGGCCGTGGCGGTCGAATTTCGATGGAGGGGAAATTCTAGAGGCCCGTGTACTGTGCGCTGTCAGTGCACGTTAACGAACACCAGGTGGTCGAAATTTCCAGAGCCCTCCACTACGGCATCCCTCATAGCCTGAGTCGCTTTGGGACGTTAAACCGCAATAAAACAGTAAAATAAACAATAGTCGGATACAAGTTAAATCTGCATTGACGCTCCGCACACATTCAAGACCACCGCAAGGAATTACTCCACGACAAAAACGTAGTCTATTGCTAAAACTTTCCTTGTTCCCGAAACAAGAGGCTAATCACAATAAAAAAAATTATAAGCTCTAGAATTCTGATACCTGGCTTGTTTAATAAAGTCAAGCATTAAAAAGCTGATTTTGTTTGCTGTTGTGGTTGGCTAGTGGAGTAATACAGGAAGCCTCGGACCCTGGCCCAGTGTTAACTGCTGAATTTTTTTAGTTGTATACTGATATAGACTGCAATACGCACCAGGAATGTGCAGAAAATACAGGATCCGTTATTCCTAATATCCTACTCCAGAACGCTTTAGCGCTGCAGCCGTAATTTCCTCCCCCAAAACAAGCAAGGTCGCTACGGAGAAGGAATTTTTTTTTGCACAAGAAACGTAAACAAAACTTGAGCACGCTTTCATTTTAAGCTCGAAGCACTGGAAACCCCAAGAATAATGTTACGACTTCAGGGCCGATCCAAATTTGCCTCTGCGCCTTAGATACGACGGTTTTCTCATCTCATGTGACGCGAGTGTTTTTTTCTCGAGAACGTCGAATAAACCCGTCATGCAGCTTCTTGCAACGGAGAGAAAGCTATCCAAATGCGATGCAACGCGCGAGGTAAACGAATTAGCTACACGCACTCCTCAAAGCCGACGGCTTAATTGCGCCGACTCGCAAAAACTTCGGTGCGCAGCATGAAAGTGTTAGTTGGAGCATTAGACCCTCTTTAGACCCTCAGTCGACTTGTGGGCGGCTGGTTTCCGAAAGAAAGTCACTGGGCTCGAAGATGGAAAGAGCGGCGACGTGCTGGAGCTACGCGACACCTGCATTACCGCTTCTGTTCGTACCATTAAAGTGGCTGCAGGGGAATAGCTGCGACAACAAATGATAAATATGAGGTGTGAGCGCTTACAAAATGGCTTTGACATGTTTTCATTGCCGTGAGCTTATCTTCTTTGACGGAACACTGTTGCGTGTTTTCGCAACACACCGGTCGGACGCATCACTCCTGGGATCTGGGTTTCGACTTGAGTAGCGTCCACAACGTTCTGCCGCCTATGAGCATCTCCTCGGGCGAACGACCAGTGCGCTACTCTACTCTTCACACTGCCACCGTTCCCTCCATCTCCGCTTTCATCCTCACGCTGTCTTCGCTATCGCAGTAGTCGGAGGGACCAGACCATCGTTAGTGGAATGCTCCATAAGTTTCTGCACGTGCGCCAGAAAAAAAAAAAGCATTGAAAGAAAGACTAAATAGAGATGACGCGTATCATGGGTATTTTTATTTTTAATTAAGCTGGCTCTCTTTATTTAATTTTTGTTTTTTCTCACATCGGCTGTCACTAAACTGGCACATCTCCGATCGTCCCGTCATTATGAGGCCGGCTACATGAGACCCGTGAGTTACTTGCGTAGGCCAATCTGCCTTTTCTCGATTTCTCTAAATTCGCTCCTCTGTCAATGAAAAAAAAAATGTAAATTTCAAATGGAATAAATTGGACATTTCAATCGGCTCCAGCTCTGTTTTAGCCACCTGACCAATTGGAACCAAGCGGATCCAACTGGACTAACTAACTGGACTCATTAGGCCGTAGGCACTCATTGCATCCAGAAAATATTCACAAAATATATCTCACAATTATGTTGCGCAAAATACGCAACGTGAGAAATATTTCTACAAGTTATCATATTATTAATGTGCAAAAGGAAAACTGATTTGTGAGGTGTGCAGGGAGAGACTCTGCCTGGTGCCAATCAACATTTTTACTACAGAATTGAAAATCACACGCTTTTACGGAAATCAAGGCCAAAAAACACGCATACTTAACGCAGGAAACACTAAACATTCAGACACTAATCGCATATATTAGCTCAATATATACATGCAGAGAACACACCTCCGCTCCAGCTTATATACCCCATTTATGAGGCTCTCATGTTGGGGCCGCGTTTTGGCTCGCGAAAACGGAAAGAATAAAATAAAAATAAATTAAATTGGTTTTTGAGGAAAGGAAATGGCGCAGTATTTGTCTCGCATATCTCGGCGGACACCTGAACCGCGCCGTAAGGGAAGGGAGGAGTGAAAGAAGAAAGAGAGAAAGGGGTGCTGTAGTGGAGGTCTCCGGAATAATTTCGACCACCTGGGGATCTTTAACGTGCACTGACAACGCACAGCACACGGGTGCCTCTTGCGTTTCGCCTCCATCGAAACGCGGCCGCCGCGGTCGGGTTCGAACCCGGGTACTTTCGCTCGGATGCCCATTCTTTTTTTTTGTCTGTCCTCCGCGCAACGGCAGAGAAGGGAGTGAGTCGCAGTCGCTACATGGCGCGATATGGGAAGCCTGAAAGCGGAGGATTTCGATAATACGGGAAAGGTCAAGCTCCTCCAGGAGTGTTTACATCAGGTCGCATCCCACTGTGCACGTTCTTGCGGCGAGGCGGGCGTACGCGGGCGGTGACGAGCCATCATAATCCGCGTAGCATCGCGTGGGTTTTGCCCCATGTCTGCGGCGCCGCTGCTCAAAGCGTAGGGTGCAGTGCTCTACAACCTTTGGCACTGTACGTAGGGTGTCTATGGCGGCGCCCGTTGACAGCTTGAGGCGCAGTCAACATGACATTGTCCCGCTAGCTGGAGACATAGAGGATGCCTGCTCATTAGCACGAGTCAACCTCAGTTCACATGCACAGGGAAAGGACACGTGATAGACGCTCTTTGTACGAGAGTTTGTGTCCGTCCAACTACGGTGCATGATGACAGCTTATGAGGGATGGCGCCGAACAGATGGGCCTTGAAGAGTGCCTTTCTTCGAAACTGGGTTTACAAGAGGTTGAAACAACGCGTACCGGTGGGGAAGCGAGAATGTTCGCGAAGCTCGCGGGAGGTAGGGACAATCCTCTGAAATCTCTATGGTGGAAAGTGTACATATTTGTACAGTGTTGGTCGAGATAAGTCATCTTCTTTCCCCAATCATTGACCGGCTGTGTTTTCCTTTCCCCATTGATTTATTGGGTGGATGTTCGTGTAGTTCCTAATTGGTTACTCTCCCCATCGAGGGCGGGGACATTGGGTTTAAAACCATCTGTTTCGGTTGGACCGAGTACTGGTTTCCTCAGGTAAAACTACGAGTAAGTAATATCTATAACTTTTCTCTGCTTGTATCTTTCTTTTTTTGATTAATTGTTAATAAAGAGTTACCCTCTCTAGAAGTGTTCTTGAGCAACGTGATTGAGCAATAGCGAATCTACAAGACGTGAAGCACTCCTTAACCATCTTCATCAACCTTATTTCATCAGCTTTATTAAACATACACGCACCTGTCATTAAAATAAGGCTTGACAACCCACTCATACCCACAGTAAAAGAAAAACTGATTATTTGGCCTGCACATATAGCTAGACACCAAGGCGACAGACACCGTACATCTCCTAAGGACTCAAATAAGTCAAATAACACACCTCATCAGACGCATATCCAAACACATTAACAGACGCCAGGAAAACGACACCTTGCGCATCATTGACGCTCTAAGACTGACATACCACCTGCCATATCACAACCTTAATAAAACGCAACTGACTAAACGCAACACAAATACTCCGAACAGCTGTCAAGGCCGTGCTACACCTACCCCGACACGCTAACACCACGAAACTGCTACAGCTGGGGTTACATAACAAGGCAGAGGAAATAAGTAAAGCCCACCTAGTGAATCAGCAACGCACACTCAAACACCCACTGGGCTCCACTTACTCAGAACACTGATTGTAACAAGCCAAGTAACAGGAGTAGGTATTTTTATGTAGAACGTTATCGAACGCTCCTTTCAACTCAAGTGCCGGGATGGCCCTTGTCTCTGTCTTGGGAGGTGTCTCAAGGAGGTCTTTGTACAAGTACAAGAGGGCGTTCTTTGTCGATAGGTGAGGGCGAAAGCCGAATTGAGTGTTAGGAGGTTGTTATCTTCTAAGTATCTACAGTCTCGTGTTGATGACCAACTCTATGAGCTTCCCCAAACACGAGGTCAGAGATATCGGTCTTAGATTATCCAGTTTAAGGGGTCTGTTCGGCTTCGGAATGAACCGAACCTCGGCTGTCTTCCAGGATATTAGTAACGTTCCTGTAGCCCAATGCTGCTCGTTGAAGCATTCCACTAGCGAGGTGATGGTGTCATCGTTGAGGTTAAATAAGAGCTTCGCTGTTATTTGTTCTGGACCTAGAGCTGCATTTTTTCTTATTTTTTTCCCCTCGGAGGAGCAGAGGGAGGCTATTCTGCTCAGCGATGATCCTGACCGTCAGCACTGGCTGGTGGGGAGGGCCAGCGCAGCAGCAGCAGCCAGTGGACTACCGGACTAGGCGGCCCACCCACATGTTCTAAGAATATTAGGCAAATAAAGATGTTTTTAATCAATCAACACGAGTTGAACAGGGCAAGCTGATTGACCGGGCGAGACTGGAGGGGAAGTCCAGATGGCTCTTAGACTGAGGAAGCCTCCCGGGAAGGTAATCTGTATTACTAAATAAAGTTTATCATCTTCCTCCTCCTTCTTCTGGAAGATCAGTGACGCCTGGTGGATTGGGCGAGAGCTACTGCAGTCTCCGTAGGGGTCCTTGACTGGGGGTTCCACCCAAACTCCATAGAAGGCGTCTGTTTTTTATAAATTCATTCACTTCGTTCGCGCGCACGGAGTGCAGCGACAGCGATGTAGACAGGCGAGAGTCGCAATACCACTTTATTCCATTCTAGTACATAGGCTCCTTCCTTCACCGTATCGGGCCGTAAATCAGAGCACCAGATCCCCGTTCACTGCAAAACCGCTTTCTTTCTCTCCTCCCACGGTGCGCACATGTTAACTAGCGCCTTATACACAGACACGGACAGAGCGGTGGGGCAGGACGCACGCTAGTTCTGTACCCTTCTGTCCCACCTCTTTGTCCGTGTCTGTGTATAAGCGCTAGTTAACATGTGCGATAACAACAACCAACTAGCCTTGCCACTCACGGCGCGGAGGGAGGAGGGGGGGGGAAGGATCGGTCAATCGGTCAGCACGGCGGCAGTGCTGCAGCGCAGGCGCATCTCCTCGGTTCACTACAGTAGTACTTCTGTCGTTTCGCTGTGCCCTTTAGTGCTGAAATAATTCCTTTGGTTACTTGGAAATTGATTTTATGGTGAAATTCGTACATATGTGACTTAATTTACGGGACATTTTCGAAAAAAAAAGAGCAGTTGCTCAAGAAACATCGCAAACATTTCATTATGACTCACCATTGGCCAGGTTAAGTCCACCGCAGGACCGAGCCTTTTTAGAGAGGTCCAAACAGCCCCATCTTGCATGGCGTCCTCAGCCTGCGCCATTGGTTGGTAACAACTTTATTCATAGTCCTGCAGAGCTTTCGCCGACGGGGCCTTAGGTCTCCCACGTGGGGACGTCGAGGCGCTGCCTCGCCGTCGCCTCGCGGGCCTGCTGGACGGCCCAGAGTTGGTCCCCGAGGCTGGGGCTGCGCAAGGCAGCGGCCAACCGCGGCTGGAGGGTTCCGGAATTAGCACTGTGAAGGTTTTTGTTACAGTCCCAGAGCATGTGAGTTAAAGTGGCTACATTGGCGTTGCAGGCCTTGCATATATTTGTCGGGTATGTACCGGGGTAAAGCCTGTGGTATAGCTCCGGGTTGGGGTACGTGAGCGTCTGCAGTTGTCTGAGGGTCACCGCGTGCGCCATCCTGGGTTTTATTTCACTTTTCTTGAGCCCCCCATCGAGAGAGATCAACTATATGCCCCTGGCATGTGTTCCATTACGAGAATCACCATTGTATGGAATTCACAATAGCTATTCTCTAGTGAGCAAGGGTAAGGTCGATACAAGTAGATACATGTACAATTTACGCCGCCTCTGCTAGCGTACTGCACCCAAAACATGTGTGAATTTTTCATGTTCGCATAGCATGACGCTGAAAATCCCCCAATTCAAACTAGGCTAATAATTGCAAAGGTCCACTAGCATGCTTCAGTCAGAATCAATGATCCGAATTTCCGTTTAAAAGTTACAAAATGTGCATATCTGTGCAAATGTGCATAGTGAATTTATTGCTGGAAATTATTTTCTCCTGAAGTCTGTTGCTAAAGGCTTAAAGTTCACATAAAGTCAATATGCCATATCCTCATGCTTCTGTTTCCTGTTTCATGAGAAACGTGTTTCAGTATCCTCATGTTTCTCTGGATGATGTTGAATAGATAACTACCTTGTCATAAGAAACAGCTATCTAAATACAAGCGTGCAGAAAATGTCCTGTGTAAGAAAAAAAAGACTATCGAACAGATTTTCCTATCATGAGGCGTGTGTTGCTTCCGAAAATAAACTACACAGACTCACAGCCGCAGCAGATTAAATTACCCCCATTTAATGCTCACACACAAAAAAAAACTGAGCAGTGCATAAAAAAAAAACTTGGAGGCATTTCAGCGATTCTCCCAGATTCAAGGATCTGAGAGCACATACAGGACCTTGGCCATGGAGACCCCCACATTCTTGAGAGAAAATGGCATGCCTGCATAGAAATGACAAAAAAGTGCTCTGAGCCGCTGGTGCATCACTTCTACAAACACAAAAAAAAACGCGCTTTCAGGAATGAATAATTGAGTGCGAAGAGCTTAGCATTGCAATTGCGAAGGAAAAAAAAAACAGCGAATTTAGCCACTGCAGTAAATGGTTCAGTGACTAAAGGGCAATCAAAGTGTTTTTATAATGCTGTGTAAACAAAGAAAATGTCTGGCGCTAAGTCCCTGTAGGCGCGACGAGTGATTAGCGCTCGCTGGTTAGCGCCATCACCGATGTGACTGCGTCAGCAACAAGACATTGTGTTTACGTTATCCGAGGGTTACAATGAGTGGCAATGAATTCGACGATGTAAAGATGATTTAGTTTATTTTGTTTAACGTCCGAAAGTAACTCAGGCTATGAGGGGCGGCAGAACGGAGGCCTCCAACTAATTCTGAACGCCTGGAGTTCTTTTAACTTGCACTGACATCGTACAGTACAACGGTCTCTAGCATTTCGCTCCATCGAAGAGCGACCGCCGTGGCCGAACCACTGAGCCACCATGGTGGCCTCGACCATACGAATTACAGGCGCTGCTTAACAAATGGACGCATTCGTGGCTGAGGGGAGGTATAACGGTACTGCTGTACTGTGCATCATCGTTACGGGTAGAGTCTCCGGTTCACATTTGGTTGCCCGCTTTGGCCTTCGCCTGGACGCGGAGACCAAGGGGCCGTCTTTCTTGCGTTGTCTACCTATGCTGGTGCATTCCTAAGCTGGGGGAGCGTACGGACGGGACGAACACACCAACGATGGCAACGAAACGAAACCAAGGGAAAGAGGCTTAATAAAGCTAGCACTGACAAAAACAATTGAGAATGCGGAAAATCGACGCTAACAGGTACACGATGATCACCTACAGAAGGATGCATCCCGTGCGGGATGCTCATGCGGAGTCCCTGTCCCCCTCACCCCAGTCATTCTAGGATACATGGATTCGAAATGACTGCAACCACAAACATGGCTCGCCCGGAAGCCTGTGCTCTCTGTTGGGAAAGTTAACGCGAGGGGCAACGCACAGGCTAGGTTCAAGGGGTGGTCACGTGATCGCGCCCCCTAACCCCGCCTGTTCCCTGCGCCCCCGCCTCTCGTTCACGCTCGGTTGCACGGAAGCATTTTGACTATTACCACTACGACGACGATGGCGACCTATGGAAACATTCACCAGGGAGCTAACGCCGCAATTAACAGTGTTCCGTAATAGGCAATAAAAAAAAAGCTCACATATCCTCACTATGTAGCAATTTCAAACTAAGCAGGGAAACTATAGTGAAATTGACCGCGCCCCCTTCCGTGCCGACTGTGTCCTTTTATATTTATTTCTGACTCTTGCTGATAGCAGCGGGGATGAGAAACATGCAGCCGCGACAGAAGACCGTCAAGAAAGGTAAGGTTTGGGTCACTTGTTCCGAAATGCTCGTATAGAATAACCATGACTTCAAACAGGACGAAGACGAGAACTGCACAGGACCGCTCATCCAGAGCACTTTTCGTCGTCGTCCTGTTTCAAGTCGTCGTTTTTCCCTACAAGAAGTACGTCACGGGAGAGGCGACGTGCCGTTGTCTTCGTCGACCGGAGTTGCCTAATCAGGCCACTTTGGCTCATATGTGCAGCAAATAAGAGCTGTGTGTTGGCATACGTGAGCAGCGCGTACTACGGTATCTATGTGCTGGAGTGACTGTGCGGCCATTCCCCCGGTTCCAAATGAAGTACATTGCCAGAGTAAATGGGTAAGGTACACGTGGCAGTGAGCCCCGTAGTGCGAGCACGTTACTGCGGCGAAGTCGGGCCGTAACCATTTAGCCAGAGTGAGGTATATGCGGAGTCAGAGTAAACCTTATTGATGATGACCTCTTGGGAACGTGCAAGGCGGGTCCTACACGAAAAGAGAACCGGTGGAATGAGTTCTTTCAGGCGGGAACGACTTCAAGTACGGAGAGACGCACGGGCATAGTGCACGATAGCTACTTAGGAGATCGTACGGGTTTGCCCTGAGGGGTGGGGGTAATGAAGAATTGACTTCCCACCTGCGGAAGCAGCAGTGGCATTCGCCGCCATAGTGCCCACAGGTAAACCCTTATGCCCCGGAGTCCAAATGACTTAGATCTGATTAAGCAAACAAGGGAAGGGGAATGAGGAGCTCGTTATAAATATGACAGAAGCCAACAGCCACAGAAACCAAGGGGCACAGGGGAATTTTTTTAAACTAATTTATTTATTTTGTGGTGTTGATCAATTCAGAATATTACTGAATATGTTATCGCTTAAAGCTAATTGATTAGAAAAGCAGAAGAAAAAACAACCATGTGCCGCCGGTGGGATCCGAACCCACGACCTCCGAATTACGCGTCCGGTGCTCTACCTCTGAGCTACGGCGACGGCTTTCAAACCTTCTGCTTTCGGGGGTATTTATGTTTACAAGTAACCTAACCTTGAGAGTGTTCATCAGCGCCACCCACGTTCATAAGCGGCGGACGTAGAACGCCCTGAGTAACCGCAGGTGTGACGTAGAACGTCATCGAACGGAGAGGGTGGAAGCTGCGTGAGAACCCTCTTATGCTTCCTATGGCATCAAGATCTGATTAGCTCTGATTAGCAACGTGTGCGTGCCTGCGGAGAATGGATTGGGTGGCCGTGGCCGTTCTATCCTCCGAGGCAGGGCGAAGAATGTCTGAGTAAGTAGCGTGCGAATCAGTGAAGAGTGACTGGTGTGATACCAGCGTGTGGGAGGGAGGCAGTGGCTCCAGATTGCGAGGAGCTCAGCGTGCAGGGGGGTACTGGAAGGACGGTGACTCGTGTATACGCCCCCGGGTGGACGGAGGTTAGCGTACAAAACCACACGCCATTCGAGCCTGGTCGCCAGAGAGCGGCATCAGTGCAGATGTCGAGGGTATCTGAGTGCGGATCCGTAAGCTTACGCGCTGTAAGAAGCTTCAAGCGCAGATACTTCGTTGTGCTTAGGCAGCCCTACGATGGTTCGCTGTGTAGACCTATAAAGCCGTTCGAGATTCTTGATGTCGGTCAGAGAGAATGGATGTACGGGAATATCTTCCCACTGCAACAGCCATAGGTTGGGTGCGACAAGCATGTTTTCTTGCTCCTGCGAACTTGTTCCGAACTCCGAACCCACTTTTGGAGCCTGCTACAGCTCGCAGTAGGCAAACCGAGTGTCCTAATCTGTCTCGATTGTCTCTGACTCAAGCGGCGCGTCATCAATCGCACTGCACGCACGGCCCTGCCCATTACTTGCTGGCCATCGATACGCACAAAGCGTTCGATAACATTGGCCACGATGTTATCCACGAAGAGCTGGCTTATTGCTATCGTAACCAACCTGACCAGAATTGGATAAGGAATTGCCTTGCAGCCCGACCAGATTGTTCACATGGCATGGCACCTGTATAGACCTCAAGAACCTGTTCCTTAGATAGGGGTGTTCCCCAGTGTTCCATCCTGGGGCCCATGTTGTTTAATCCGGCTCTGTGCAGAGTCGCAGGGAACCTCCAACGTGACACGGCGGCTCGATTTACGATCTACACTGATGACCTCAGCATCTGGACCGAAGCGGAGAACTACACTGATAAAAAAAGCATGCAGGTCGAATTACAGGCAGCTCTCCTCACTCTGGAGACCACCCTGTGGAAATAAGCTTGCGACTTTACCCTCAGAAAACGAAACTTAACAGCACAGATGGTAAGCATCGGACCAATCCTGACATGCGCATCTCGCTCCATATTGGGCCGCACACCATAAATTGAGGTGGAAGCAGGAAATGTTTCAACTGGACACGATCCTCGATTTAATGATCCAGCTGGAAACAGGCGTCATTTCAGCTGGAATTCAATGTTGGCAGCTGGAAAGTTTGATTTCGAGTTCAATACTGGGTTGGTAGAACATAGCATGCGACACGCTTAGATTTAAGGTTCGGCCCCAGCCCGTGGCATGTCACAACTTCCAATAGAGACCGCGGGCTCATTTTGCTGCCTTATCCAAGTCGCTTTCCTCGAAAGGGTGTCATTTGTAGGAATTTTGCCGCGACTAGCGCGAAAATGTCGCACTTACCTGTTTATAGCTACATTCATTTTCCAGGACACACTTGTAGCCTGGTAATGGTCTTTAGAGCAGTTTTTAATGTAGTAAGCAATGTTGGTTGACACCGTAAAGATAGTTCAGTAAGTGCATTACGGCAACGAGAAAGCTGCACGGCAAGGTTTGGATGCACTGAAGCACCAGCGCTTGTGCTTTCTTTTCTCTACTGCGTCCCTGGGTTTAATTACGCTTTTGTGCTCATCAAACTGCTGCACAACTATTACTGGATGGGAGGATCAAATTCGCCCCTTGTGCAGCATGCTGCGAAGGCACAAATGACAGGCTAAGCATTGATTCCCATGCCTTACCAGTACAAATAGCGCCACTCAGTGGTTAATGTGATGAAAAATTGCGAAGTCACCGCAACCGAGCCATTTGCTCAAGATGCCTGCGCTACTGACTGAAGTGTAGGCAAGTAGAAAACATGGTGTCAGTCTCCGCACAGGTCAGTCCAGAAGTGTAACTGGCCCGTAGAGGTCAAGGGAGCGGCGCCTCTGCAGCAACAACCATATTCTTTTCTATTGCATTTTAATTTAACGCCTGCGAACGAAGTCGATTTTTCACTTGAAAGCTGCTCTTGCCCTCAATGTTTGCTGATTGCTTTTCTGGGCTATACTATACTATTCCACTGGTGATGTCGGGAACTTTGGGGCATTACAGGTGTAAAATAATGGAAGGACAAGAAGACAAACTAGGACAAGACATCTTACGGCTCTAAAGGCATACAGCGCACCTTTTTCGATCATAAATGTGGATCGTTTGGCCAACAATGTCCAGGCGTCTCCAATGAGTGTGAGCATCACTCCACTGTCCAGGGCATACAAGAACTGAAAGAAATTGAATGGCGAGAGTTAGAAGTCTGCAGAACTTTTCTGCGTGAGCAGAATACTGGATATGCAAATATGAGTGTGTAAAAAATGACACTCGACGTTTAAGTAATTGCCCTGGTATAGAGTGCTCTGAGAAACAGGAACATACGTTAGCCAACAGAGACTGCGCGTCTTCAGTTATTCACATAACAGTTTAGCTGACAAATATTTCTTTGACCATTTGTTGGTAGCACTAAAACATAAAGTCCTAAGTGGCCTCAATTAATCTAAACGTTGAATTTATGCAAGAAATTCTTAGGATTTTCTCTGCGCAGGATAACTATTTTAGCTTGTTACTGACAGTAAATTTACACATACGTTTTTCACAAGTCCGTTACCGTAATGCACGACGTCAGTTGAGATATCAGCACTTTTCCAGCCGAGAGGCAGGGTTGCAAAGGGCCTCAGAGGAAAGACAAATACGTAGCGTAACACTTAACAGACGGCAGTCTTTCCTGTCTTCGGCCTACGCGTTTTCTTGGCTTACATTTGTTGCAAGCTAAGCCTCCGCGTTGAAGTTTTCTCAGCTTACCATGTGAAGTGCAGTGAAAAATAAAAGTCACCGGCTCTTACCTCGCACTGCATTTCGCACATTTTCTCAACGCACCAGCGAATTAGCGCTACCATTTCTAGGCTTGTTATAACCTGTCTCGCCTAACTACATGCGTTTAATTTTGCGCCGTTTTCCCATCAAGGAAATAAACCAAACGGACAGCTCTATCAAGCAGCGAAAGCCATGTCCGCAGAACCTTGCCTGCGGCACCCCTTATGTGTGCTGCCATCTACTTGAGAAAGGCAACCCTAACGTTTTTTCAAGTTTGAAACAGTATCATGATGTGGTGTATACGGCCTAAGAAAACTCACGTTTTGTAGAGGCAGCCAGTGCATTACGGCAACGAGAAAGCTGCACTGCAAGGTTTGGTGGCATTGAAGCACCATCGCTTGTGCCCTCTTTTCTCTACTGCGTCCCTGGGATGAATTTCGCTTTTGTGCTCATCAAAGTGCTGCACAACTATTACTGGATGGCAGGATCAAATTCGCCCCTTGTGCAGCATGCCGCGAAGGCACAACTGACTGATCCTTGATTCCCATGTCTTACCACTACAAATAGCACCACTTAGTGGTTAATGGCATAAAAAATTGCCAAGTCACCACAACCAAGCCGCTTGCTCAGAGTCCCTTTGCCAGTGACTGAAGTGTAGGCAAGTACGAAACATGGTGAGACTTCAGAGCTTCATGGCAACAGTATTTTTGACTTAGCAGATCTATGGAAAAATAGTAATCTTGTAGGTGAACAAGAAGCGTAAACAGAGAAAACAAAGGGAGAAAAAAACGGTAAGGCAAGCAGTGACTCATCAGTCTATTCAAAAGAAAAAACACCACAGGATGCGCATCGCCAAGGACAAGACCTCTGCCGCACACAAAACGAAGCCCTACCATGCCACTGGAACAGCTTTTATCCCTTCTAGCCGCCCTAGTTGGGAGTTTGCTGAAGCATCTTCGATGCAAATGAGGGGGAACGCCTGTGTTAGCCGCTGTTCCCTGCCCGTGGCTGATAGTGAATTGCGCGTGCGCAGCGGTGGTGATAGACGTAGAGCTACTTTCGATGCGCCCTAGCTGTTGCTCATGGCGTTTGGTCTGCAAAAGGGGAAGAGCAGCTGGTATATCTCTGATAACTGTTCCCAATTTAGTTTTGGTTTCCTAAATTAAAAACTTCGCGCAATACTGTCATCATAACAGGGAGGAGTTTCGCGCCTATCGACACCGCCTGGCATGGGTAATTGAATTGAACTTTGGAGGCGAATATGTCCGAGCATGGGTGTGGTACGAAAATTCTACCAAATTTATAGACTAGCGATATGATCACCTCCAATATTTCCAATATAAACAGGCACGCTAAGCGCAGTGCAAGAAGTTTATTAGTGACCTCACTTTCTGCATGCCTCATCGCAAAACCTAAGCGCGGAATGGCCTTTCGTGCGCAGCTCATCGTTTAGTTTTAAAAATAATAAAACCTAATTTCAAACACCCTGTATATAAATATACATACACAGTAGAGCACGGACATAATGAACATAGATATTTTGGTTTATCGGATGTACCGAGTACATAGATTACCCCGTTGACAATCATGTGCAAAATAATGAGTAATTTCGCCGTCATTCGATACATCGAACTTCGCGTAGCGCCACTGCAAGAGGCGCTTCTCCTAACGGCGCCCTCCGATCAATTTTCGTGCGTGGAGATTGGTTAGCTGCGCCGGCTTTAGGCAACCGCACCCAACACAGGGAACGTGAAATGCGTGACGAGGTGAACGTGGGGTCCGCTTGAGGGTGGTCTTCGGTCCCTTGTACTCCATTTCCATGCCACATCATTGTTATGTGGTGAAGCCAACGTAACTAACTAAATCTTAGCTGCGGCTCTTGCGTGGCGTGCTTCGCTCCAAAAGGTTCTGTGGAAATCAACTGTGCCTTATTTTAATGAGTGGTTATTTGATATATAGCGACTAGAAACAGGATTAGACATATTATGATAGTTACTGGCTTGTTCCATACACTGTCCGGTGCGGCTTCAATGTGAAGCAGGTTAGGCTTAGCAATGGTTAGCCAGCGGTGCACTGCCAGCCTGCCAATGGGCGGCAGAGCCACTCTCTTGGATTGAGTGCGCACGAATTCTCCTATATATCGGTACAATTGTACAAGATTCACCGCGCCACCTCACCTGTGTGTACACTGTGATGTGTGTGATGTGAACTATTTCGTTTTTGCGTGCTCGTGTTTTTTGCAGAGCGCGAGGGACTCCTGGAAAACCCGAGGAAAATTATTGTATAACGATCACTACGGAACTTTTTAGAAGACACTGGCCTTACGAGTAAGTGGTTGAAACGCAATCACTTAGATCAGTGACTCAGGCTGAGCAAATGCCGACAGGCCACTGTACGGCTAATCCAGCCTGCACATTTACACCACCACCACGGCCACAATATCACTGGGGCATGGAGATGGTACATATGGCGAGGAAGCAACACAAGGCAGAGCGAGGCTAGGCTGTAGGGGGAGGGAGTACTCAAATGACTGACGACATTGACAAAGCCATATTAAGATCCGGACATCCAAAGTTGCATTCGTATATCTAGGGAGATAATAAAACACACCCGAAAAACGGACGTCAACATCGGGACGACCGCGGTGCAGACAGGCGACTTCCCTGCCCGGAATCAGTTCAATGTGTGGCCGAGAAGGCAGAATAAGTAGAATAAATCACTTTGCCTGGCGGCAGTGAGCCGGCAGGTAGTGTCCGTATGCTGAGACGAGGGGGTATGGATCAAAGACCAAGAGAAGAGAACTTTCAACGGACGCTGTTAGTGTTTCAAGCATTGTGTCCAGCACCTTTTCTCACTGTGCCCAAATAATGACCTTCAAATAAAAAAAAATGCTTGTAGGCCGTTTGTATTCTGCTTTCCATGACAGCATACTTAGCGCGGAAGTTTCAGTACACAACCCTACTCGTTCACAATCCACCATTACCGCTTCAGAGACACCCTTCATAGTTGGGTATGTAAGGATGAGCCCACAATATCAGCTCTAAGGGGAGCGCATGTATGAGTTGCCCGCATTAGTGCTGTACTGCAATGTTCTATTCTCAGCTTTGAGCCTTGCAGATCACTCGGCAGTTGTTATTTGGTGGGCAAGACAAACTGAGGACTTTCTCGCCGTTTCTATCTTGAAATTTTATAACAATTTTTTACTTTGTGTTTAAACTGTACATTGTAAGTAGGGAATCTGCTCCTGCGATGGGAAACTGAACGAATATTTGGAGTTATCCGCACATTTATTTCTTCAAGGTACTGGCTAGGGTTTGCAGTGTGCACTGTATTCAGGTTAATTGCACATTGTCATTTCTATGCATGAGCAGGCGCTATATTATGTAAAGTTTATCTTAGTTCAAGCAGCAAGCGCATCTTATGCATTTTGCACGTAGCAGGTGGCTGAAATCTGAAAGTAGTTGCCGAACTGTCGACTAAAATCTGATGCAGTATGTAAAGAAAAACCAAGACTGCCACATGTGCAGGGACTAACCAGGTTGTGTTCGTTGTTGCAAGCCATCTGCTTTTCTTGGTCTGGGTTGATTTTTAACATTCCAAAACTAGCAGAGCTAGTGGACGCGATGGTACCAAATGTGAACGGAGCCCTGTTTTCGTCGGGCGCAGACATCCAATCGATGAACTGCAGGTCCTTCTCCCTTAAGATAAGAGCTGTAAACGCAAGAAAGGCTCATTAAAAGAACAGTAAAGCTGCACAGTGGCGCGTAGGACCTGCCTATATAATCACTCAGGACGAAGCTTTTACTTTTTTCCAGAGTTTCTAGAGAAAAGAAACAACCGTAGAAAAGCCACGAGTAATTAGCAAAGATAGCAACGGTGCGCACTGCATGCGTTTCTTCCCTGGCTAATGCAAAAACGAATTTTTCCGATCGCGCAGTTGCCCGCTCGCCGCTCACAGTAGGGCGCTGCGAAAGGAGAACGTCACATCCGCACCGGTGCGTAACGTGAGCTCGTACGCGTGGCTAGCGCTCTTGTTGGCCACTGTGTTGCTTTCGCTCATGTGCGCCCTCAAAATTCCTTGCTCTGGGGCGGTAACAAGATTCGCATTTTCAGTTTAGTTTAGTTTATGGGGTTTAACGTCCCAAAGCGACTGAGGCTATGAGAGACGCCGTAGTGAAGGGCTCCGGAAATTTCGACCACCTGGGGTTCTTTAACGTGCACTGACATCGCACAGTACACGGGCCTCTAGAATTTCTCCTCCAAAGAAATTCCAGCCGCCGCGGCCGGGATCGAACCCGCGTCTTTCGGGTCAGCAGCCGAGCACCATAGCCACTGAGCCACCGCGGCGGCGATTCGCATTTTCAACTTATAAAAGCTGAAAAGAATATTATGGTGCCTTACAAGCCTTTCAATAAATAAGGAGGTTAACAGTACCAGATAAACACTTAACTATTCAATATTAGCTGGGCTGCTAGTTAGCACGTCTTAGCTGTATTCTGATTCCATCCACAGCTGACAATGCTGTGCCGAAAAAGCGCTCAACTCGAAAAGCCTATTTTGAAAAATTGCTCACAGTACTAGGTTAAACACGCTGTACACTCCATTTTATGACTTGCTCTGAGATGAGTGGAAGCTGCGTGTGCGAGGCGACGACTTCTGGACCCATCCGATTGGCTCGCGAGGGCGTGACAACAATTCTCTTGTGGAAGCCATTCCCTCGCACTCGTCATCTCTGCTCGCCTACGAAAACTTGTGGGACAGTACAAAGGTGCACATGAGGCAGAAAAGAAAAGAAGACTGAGAACAACCACTTACTGTTAGGCACGGGCCTATCCGCTTCGCTCCCGGTGTTGACCCTTTTCCCAAACATGCACTGAAATGCTGCAAGAGACACTTTCTGTTAATTTGGTTGAAGATCGCAGACCGGCACAATCTCCAAATGATAAAAGTTGCTGCGAGTTAAACGTCTCACTTAGGCAAGGGAAGAACGAGAAGTTTTAATGAAGCTGCAGCAAATCTCATTTTATATACCTGAGGCTTTCAGAGAGGTATCTTCTAGATGCCAGGCGAGTTTGTGATTGGTCAAGTTTGTTTAGGCCAGCCAGGGAATGTAAGATACCATTAGATGCCACATGAGCCTTCCTGAACTTTACTGTCGCTAATGTGAGTATTACAAAAATTTTGAAGGACGACGTGCTCCGATCAGTAGGTGAGCAGCATTGTTAATATTAATTAGAATTAACTTGCCGATTCTTTATTTTGTTCGGATATTAGAAAGCATCAAGAACAAAAAAATGAAGCAAGTACGGCACAATTTGGCAGCTCAGAATAAGTTATTTGTGTTTGCTTAAAAAATAGGTGAGTAGAGAGCCTCAGGGTGAGGTAGATATGTTTGTTTCAGTCACGTATTCCAAGAGAGGGAGACACCCCACATGCAGTGAATGAATATAAAGTATCAAACGAAAGTAGTACCACGTAAGCATGGGATATATGCCAGAGAAAAAAGAGGAACGGCAAGAAGGTTTCTGGGCAATGCTCGTCTGAGTAAGCTACGTGATACATTGAAAACTACCTGCTTCAGAGCTGTTCTGCGGCAGAGGTGCCACGTCGAGATCATGATAGTGACCTGAACAGGGATGTGTATTTGCTCAACAGCCCATATTCGTGTTTCTTCTCCAGGTTCCCTCGTGAACAGTTACAAGTTTCAATATCCCTTCCAAAAAACCAACTAGCTGCGTGCTGCAGCCCGAGAACTTATTCATTTGCACTATGTGAGCCGTTTTGCTGCGGATCGACAATATATGGCGGCTTCAGAGTTCATTGAAGATATTTTCTAGATGACCTGGGATAGCCTTCCGTGTCCATGATAAATTTTCCTTCGTTTGAATGCTGTGTGTCCCTTAGATTGATTCCGGCATAGTGGAAGCTCATGTAATGACTGAGTCCAAAAAAGCAGCTGTGGACAAAAATCACCCTACCCTTAGTAGAACCAGAGTCCTTCATTACTCTGGCATAACTTGTGACATTAAATTATTGCCAATGATTGCTTAATAAAATAGTAGCATGAGAACAGATACTTTTCGTTACTATAAAACAGGAATACATTGCGACCTTTTTTCGCTATGGTGGTGAGATTCATGTCTGAAGAAAAATCAGCCACCGAAACAAGCCAATGCAGCTATCAATGGGCAGAAAGAATGCGCAGGTCGCAATGAAACGCTCATACAAGTCATTGCTGGCATAACAGATTGAATATTACCCTTCTAGAACAAGATGACACAGAAAAGAAGCCTGGCGCACTGAACACCGAACTTTGTAATACATTGAGACTGGAGTAGTGTTAAAAGCTTTTTAGGCGACACACTCGACGTTCACTTTCCCGTCACTGAGCTCTCCTATCCTTCCAGCGAAAAGCTCTGGTGCAATTTTCAGATGTCTGGATCTATAGCACTACAGCGTTGTCCCCTTGCAAGCAGTCATCCATGAAGTCATCCATGAAGTCATCCATGAAATGCACAGCAGGACACATATTAGGAGCATTGCACTGAGTTCAATTACTCACATGTCTGTGTACCGGCGTTCTGATATTCAGCCTGGGTACGGCCTGGAACAGGACAGCAAACAAAATATAGAACAATCGATAGGTAGAAAACGCTTTACCTAGCTTTCTTTGATGGCCCATTTACACCCACAATGAACTTGCTTCTACACCACGAATTACAATGTTCACAGGCAGCAGCAAGTGACAGAAGCGAGTCTTCACAATAGCGCACGTAAGTAGGACCATAGGCCATGTCAGGCTATCTACAGAGTAGCTCCACTGCAGGTTATCTACACTTAGCTTGCCAAGAGGGCTTGGCAATGGTACGTCACAATGAAAAAAAAATGTACGCGAAAATAAAAATCAGATATACGCGACTTTCTTTCTCAAAAAATTGTTTTCAAGCGAGTGATTTTTTCATTCAACTTATGCTAGGAGTGAGGAAAGCTTGCACTACATGAATGGTTGAGAGTCGATTATTCATACGAGCTTAACAGCGCGAAACCAGGACGGGATAAGGGCACTCAGAGAGCGAGAGTTGGAGGAAGCACGAAAACCTACGTCGCGTTTGACTTCTTTGCTCACCGCACGCAGCATAATGAAAATTAGGTGCTTCGCTGATGCCTGTTGAAAACTAACCTTGGCATAGTATTGGACAGTGAAAAGCCAAACAAAGTAGAACAGTACAATGGCAGGAAAAATAGTACACAACCCATAACTTCAATGCTGCGAAAAATGCCATAAACCAGTGTTTGCGTTATTGTTAAAAGACATGCAGCACGAAACAGCCCAGTTGTCTACTGTATGCCATAAAGAAGCCATCCAAGAATTACAACAAACACGGAATGATGGACTAGTGTTCCCGAATTTTTCCTATTAATACATAGGAAAACTTTGCCCACAATCACATGGCGAATGGACAGAAACGTGGAGCTTTTTCTAGATCATTGTATTGCTATTTTCAGAACATAACTTTGGTTATATTATCACAAAACTTCATTTATTTGCGACCTTTTATAGTGCCTGCTGCAATAAATCTTATGTATGTAACACAGGAATGTTTTCAGCTCGAACATCGCAAATGATTTCACTTATAAGGAAGGCTTAACAAGAGATTATTTTTGCTCCTGGAAAATTAAAACCATGTTATAAAAACACAGAAACCTTCCACGAGAACACTGCATGCATTTCAATTGCTGTAAAGCCGGATACACTGATGAAACTTGGTACTGCTCTTTCCTCATTACTATACTAAGGCTCAGGTTTTCTACGCCACTCAGTTCAAGGTAATTGCCAGTTAAATGATTATCTCTCGCTGCCTCTTTAGAGTAATGCATGATGAATGAGGATAATTGCATCCACTCGTGTGCATAATTCTCCGGCATGCTTTCATAAACAATATGAATAGTTTAGTATATGAAATACGTAAGCGAATTTGTCAGTCTTATCAGACAGATTACACTTGTGTGCCCCGTTAAAAGTCATCATAGGCATGAATTTAACATACGGAACGTATTCGCAATAGTAGTAGTAGTAGTAGTAAAAGACTTTTAATCAACCATAATTTACAGGCCGAGCATTTCGACCGCCTGGGCGACCAGAAGCCGCTGTTCTTCTTCCCCTTCAGCGCCAAGCCAGTCGAGCCAGGTGGTGATGGATAGAGAGGGTGGGGGGAAGGAACCCGACTGCTGAGCAGCCGGGCAATAGAATAGGCAATGGGCCAGGTCCGCATAGATACAGGGGCAGTTGGGACAGGAAGGGTCCGATCGATAGCGATAGAGGAAGAGGCGGGACGGGGTGATAACTGCATTCATCTGAATGTGCCGAAGAAGGCGAGACTCCGGCACCATGAGTGATGGATGAGGGGGAGGGTAAAGGCGTTTGTCGAGGCGGAGCTCAAGGTAGACCTCTTTTATGGTGCGGCGAAGGGTGAGTCTCCCACCGTCCTCCGAGGGCTTGGGCCAGGGGATCAACGGTGCCCGGAAAAGTGTGTCGCGGGCGAGCTGATGGGCCAGCTCATTGCCGTCAATCCCTGAATGCCCAGGGACCCAGCGGAGGAAAACGATGGAAGGCTGCAGTGCGGAGACCGCTCGTTCGACCTCCTGTTGGAGAGAAGGGGTCAGGGTGCGTTTCTGTATGTGGTGTATAGCGGCTTGTGAGTCCGAATAGACTGTGTACTCTTGGAGAGAGGGAAGGAGGGAAAATGACTGGAGGGCATGCGCAATGGCGAGGACCTCGAGGGACAATGCGTAATAAAAGTTTTCTAAGCTCTAGCAAATGTCTGCCCTACAGCAATCCGCCGTGAAGCTAAATGGAACGGGGCAGAAAAAATTCGAGGGGACAATTAAGCTCCGCCGCAGGGGTACGGCGCGGTAGCATATTGGGTCAGTTCCCAAATATGAAGAAGGCTACTTTACATTCATAGATCCCTGCGAGTCCTGATGCCCATCCTGGTGCAGTGGTGCAGCGGTTAAGCGATGCACCACCGCCCTGCGATGGCAGGTGCTCACAATGGTGGGACTTATGCTACGCAGGTTGCCCAGCGACCAATCAATAATTTAACTGCTACCTGCTATGGTGTGCAGTTTACTAACTATCCGGTGGGTAGTTGTGATGACGCAGCAAGGACCTAGGTGGCCCACCTGCCTCCTAGGCTGCCCTCAGGGCACCACCTGTCAGAGCCATGCTCAGAACGCCCACGCCGACAAAGCCAACGTCGACAACACCGACGCCTGATTTTCTGCATAACGGGGCTTTAACGCTATCGCGTTAAAATAACCTGCCGCGAGGAGCAACAGTTCATTACTTAGTACTCACTAATAAAGCAAATTTTTTCTTGTACTTTTCTTATGCTATTTTTTGTGTGCTTAAACACATCAGACTTTTTACCTCCCTGGACTGCACAATAAACTTTAAGGCATAAAGGATGAACCCATTAATTCTCACCCACTGAAAAAGTTATCAATTTCCAGGACTTCATGATTAGGGCTCCTTGAAAACAAAAATGCAAGAACCTTGACATTCATTAAGAAAAAAATTATTTACATTTCAGTCGGTTTAGCTAACTTTTATATCTGAGCGCCTAAGGTCCACGAAAACCTTGTGTTAACACCAAGGCGCATGCAGGAATTCAAGTGAAAAATTCAGAACTGCTCTTTCGTCTGTGAATGCAGCATTAAGACCGCATAAATTTCAGGCTGTTTTAGGTTAGGGCTACCTTTTTCACGAATTTATGTTACCGCGGGCGTCCTGCATCTCTGGCAGCTTATACTCTGGCCTTGCGTTGATAAATATGTGGGGGAGAGCGTTACTTGAAGTATGGTAGATATGAGGGCAGAAATTAAAATTATTTACATTTTTGCTCTTTGCATCATATGCTTGGTTTGGTTCATTGGGGTTTAACGTTCCAAAGCAACTCAGGCTATGAGGGACGCCGTAGTGAAGGGCTCCGGAAATTTCCACCAGCTGTGGTTCTTTAACGTGCACTCACATCGCACAGCACACAGGCCTCTAGAATTTCGCCTACATCGAAATTCAGCCGCCGCGGCCGGGATCGAACCCGCGTCTTTCGGGCCAGCAGCCGAGAACCGTAACCACTGAGCCACCACGGCGGCCCGTAGTGAAGGAGTTACGACATACTACAAAACTTCATTTCCGGTCACAACTTACTGCGACACTTCATTACATCCGGTCTTCTCGTAACGACACACTACACCCTTTCTTACACTACAGCTCATTCCATACATCAGGTGACTTGGTACAACGATCTGTGGATACTTTCTGCGGACGCCTTTTCCGTTGTATAAGCTATGCAATGTTTTCGCATTCATAAGGGCGAGGGAAAGCAGTGCTGCAGTGGGGGGCTTCGCAATAATTTCAACACCACGCGGGCGCCTTTTGTAATTTGCCTTAAGTCAAAGGGGGCCGCCAAGGCCGAGAATAAATCCACGCCCTCGAGCTCGGCAGCCAACAGACTTAACGATACAGAAACAATCCATAGCACTTAAAGCACAAAAGCGTGCGTTCAAGCGAATTATAACTAACTTGTGCCTTCTCCATATCATTTTTCCCATAAACGTGATATACTCGGACACAAGTTCGAATAGTTCCGCGTTAGCGTATTCCTTTGCGGGACTGCGTCTACGGTTATGCACGCGACTTTTAAAACTTTTTTTTAGCTGCTTTCAGCTAGCGGGTGATGCGGCTGCATTTGAAATCCATGCTAGACAGAATCGTAGGGCCACTTCGTGCCTAGAAAAAAGGATCCCTTTTAAAACAAGAAATAATGATGAGCGTCGCGTAATTCTGTGGTGCGCCTAGGAGGTGCTGTGTGATGCTACCACTGTTTTCGTTGTCATCACGTGGTGGGATCTTTTACTAAAAGGCCCTGTACCTGTTTAGTTGCGGAAGCTGCTTCGGGTGATGAAAAAAATAACTGAACATAAATGCCTTTCATTTTTTTTAGGAATAGAACAAATTTTATGGCAGTGAATATTTAATTCTTTTTGAGCTATCATATATCTGTGAAATAGCCTGTTGGGGGTTACGATGACAGGTTTTAAGTGCGTAAGACCAGCTTTGTCCAAAAAGCCACTGTCCACGGCGGCACTGGGAAGGGAGGCGCGGAATCAAGCCCCGCACCTCCCGCATGCCAGGCGGATGCTTAGGCGGAGAAAGAGCACTTACCGTTCACTGCTTCAGTGGACTGCCGGCTCTGCTGTTCAGCAGGTGCAGGCTGTTTGGGATCGACTTTCATAGGCGGAGCTCCTGAAGTTTTTTTAGTCTTCCAGCTGAAACGTGGCAAGTAAGCTCGGTGCTCATCCTTCTGACGTGGCTCAACTTCACCGCTGCTCTCATCAGAGAGCCATCCCCAAGCTGCAAACAGCTTTGAAAATCGCCTCTGCTTCTTCTCCCTTGCCCCGGCCACGTTTTCTTTGTGCTGGCGGACTTTCTCCGGTGTGGTCGCGGCTGAACACGAGACTTTCGCAGGCATGATAGAAGCTTCAGGAGCATCCTCTGCATTGCTCGATCGTGGGCTGGGCTGGTCTCCTTTCTTCTGAGCTGACCCTAACAACTTCACGTATTCTCCATACTTCTCAATGAATGTTGGTTCACGTGACCGAGAAGGTGTTTTTATGGCCCGTATTATTTGCGTGCTTTCTTTAAACTTTTTTTTTACTGAAACGAAACCATCACCTGAAAATAGGCCTTTGCGTGGCTTCTCATGCAAGTCGTGCTGCTGATCTTCACTTCGCAGCATTCCTGCATTTTCTGCCGTCTGTGAACTGTCTCTGCGTAGGGACGTATTCAGAGAGTGATAATCTGCCAAGCCTTTTTCTTTGCTGCTGCAAAGCTCTTCTCCCTTGGATGAAGCTGTGCTCTTCGTTGGTTCTCCATCCACTTGCCGTACGTCAGTGAGAGCCTTTGACCGTTCTTTAGGTTGCTTCTTAAAACGCGCAGAGGGCTTAGAAATCTTCGTTCTTCCAAGTACTGAAGCTAGGCTTTTTTTCGGTGCACGAAATTCTTCGAAACATGGTCTTCTTTCTGGTGAGGGAGTCTTTGGTCTAGCGAATACACTTTTTCGTTCAACGAGTGTGGGAGAGAGTGCGGTCCAGGGCTCACTATGTAAAAATTGTTCCATGTACCCTGTCCGATCTCGCGGCGTACAATTCTCAGCAAAATTACTTGAGGACCTCGTATTTACATAGCGTGCTCTACCTTGACCTGCCTCAGTATCAGTTTCAGTAGCAGGAAATGTGTGCTGCGTCATATTTGCATGCTGCTCAAAATGTGGGCGACTTGAGCTAGCCCCAGTAGGTGGTTCGAAAGGTCCTTGTTTCTTGCCGTTGTTGCATGGTTTTTTAGCGTTAGCTGTAGTGCTTGATGAATTGACAGCTGCTAATGGCACCCTATGTGGCTTTCTACCCTGTGGTAAGCTGTATGAACGGTGACAGCTTGAGGCCTTCAAAAAGTCACTGTCCAATTCGTAAGACTCTCCTTTACTTTCTTCCACCACGTGATCCAGGTGTGGTGTATTCTCTTTATCTGGCGCGGAAGGCAATTTTTGACGGGTGCGCTGCTGTGGTTGCGCATCACGGCCCTTAAGGACTTTCGTTTCAGAATTTTTGACTGGTTTTGGGTCTAGATGGAGTACGGCTCCATGCTTTCTTAAAGGGTATCTGTAACGGACTGGTCGCATCCTGATAATTCCATCCACCATTCTTGGTTCCGAGGGGAGTAGTCCTCCTTCGGCTGTGCGACGACGGACTTGCTCTACGAAACTCGAATCTTTTGGCAAAGTGTACAGCAGATCCGTATCTTCGGAGTATATATGTACCCATACACAGTCGGTGTATTTTGACTTCAGAGGCTCCAGGTCTGCCTCCTTGAGAGCAACAATGGGAACTCCTAAGTCACTAGGGATGTTTATGGTCACAGCCTTTTTTTTTACTTCTTTCTGTGGACTTGTTTCCGTATTGGTAGCGGCACCTTTGCGTGCAAGGTTGTCGGTGTGGGATAAATCCATTTCTGCTTCTTGTTTCTTTCCTTCGAAAGGCGTTACGGGTGAATCCGCGCCGTCACGTTGAGCCGCCAGACTGAGGAAAAAAAAACGTACAGCACGATGAAATGCTGAACAGAACTCACGAGATTCACTGTTACGTCATAATACTCGTCCTGGGATTTAATTCGACATTTAATTTCATTTCAAATTATTCCATGACTCAAAATAGACGATTTTATTCTGGGTTCTTCCCAAGACAGGAAAGCTACAAAAAATTTTAACAAATTAAGTACACAAGAAAGAAAGTTCGTTTTTTTCTGCACTCAAAAATTGAGCATTTCTCATACCTGCTTCTAGAACCTTAGACTCGAAAACAATTCGACTACGGTAATTAACTTGAGCACATACTTGTTGAAAGCCATCCGGCGCATGAACAACGAACCAGAGGTTTTTGAAATCCAAAACAAATTCTCACCTGATAGGGCTGAATTCTGTTCTGAAAATTTTCGACTATTCACTTCGCATAATTTATGAAAAACCTTCTAGCGAAAACCTCATCAAGGCTGGATGGAGAACATGTTGGTTGGCACAGAAAAGTTGTTCCCTCGCTTTTCCGCAACCCCCTCACTAATTCTTGATGTAATGCTCGCGTTCTCTCAGTGAACATGCAGACACAAAGGACCAACTGGCAAGATGTTCTGGGGATTAAAGGGTCCACGGCGCTGTCGTTCGACATACTGCCGTTTTTCATTTAGGGTACAATTTCGAAAGCCAACTATTTTTTTCCAAAGTTTGAGGGCACTCGGCACGCTGGTTATTCCGATCATGATGGCGGACGGACGATTATGCCGCAAAAGCAGCTGTGACCGAAGAGTGCCAAGGAGAAAGGCAAATTGTCGGCATTGATCATTAAGATGTTTTATGGTATATGGGGTATAACGTCCCGAAGCTTCCCGTTGGCTACGTGGGCGCCGTGGTGGAGGAACCCGAATTTCGACCACGTCGAGTCCGATGCGCACTGACACTGCACAGTATACAGGCGCCTTGAGTTCGCCTCTATTGTATCGCAGGCGCCTCGGACAGGCGACAGCACATTCTCAAGATTATTAAGATGATCCCGGGGTGAATTTGTCTAAGCCTTCTAACCAATGAGTGGAGTGCATGGGGCCCACAAAATGGCTGTCAATAGATCACTAGATCGGTGCGCATTAAGGAGCTGGTAAGTCGAGAATAGAAGCACGCCCTGCGAACCGTCGAACATTCTCGTACGATCGCGAGGGTTCATCTAATCACCGGCAGCAGTGCGTAGCGTTGCGTTTAGTGTGGCGACGCCCCTTCCTCTCCGCTTGCAGGCCAGAGCAATTGCCGCCGGGGAAGTGCCTTTGTCTAACGTTTCCTTTTCGTGGCCAATAGCGCGTGCAGACAGGAGGTTGCAAAAGGACGACTGCGGCGTCAAGCCTATATTTGTTCCCCGTTTTGGAGCTAGACTACGACCAGACGCGGTGCCCTTTAAGCAAAAAAAAGGCTGCTTGCTACAAGAGAGTCCGTGCCGTAATGTCTCTTCTCCGACTGTGTATTTCGAACTAACGTGTACCGCAGAACTTCCCGGACAACCCCACTGCCGCTCAGCGTATCGAGCCAGCGATGAAAGCGCGTGACTTTGGAAGCCAACGTCTACGGACGAGGTCTTCCAGCATCCTCTCGTCGAAAGGCTGCGGTAGCTACGGGAAATATTTCTAGTGTTGCTTAATGCATCTGTCTATTGGTGTAGTGTTGTGCCGCTATTAAGATCTCTCTGTACGCTGCAATTTGTTGCTTTGAGCTCTGTATTTATCTGTGGTGCTACTACGGTGCATATCGCCACTCTTTCTACTCTGTAAAGGACTTACAGGTATAATCATCATCAGCCCGACTACGTCCACTGCAGAACAAAGGCCTCTCGCGCCTCTCTCCAAGTAACCCTGTCTTGTGCCAGCCCCGACCACCATATCCCCGCTAACTTAATCTCATCCGTCCACATACGTTTCTTCCGACTCCTACGCTTTTGCTTCTCTTGAAATCCAGTTCGTTACCCTTAACGACAACCCGTTATCTTGCCTTCGCATTACATGCCTGGCCCAAGCCCATTTCTTTTTTTTTTAAGGCGGAAGCCTTTAATGCCTCATCGTTGTAAGCAGGACTTGTCGACAGAAATGTCACGCTTTTTAATTGGTCGAAATGGTCGTGACGTCACAGTGCGCGAATTTCAAACGGGCCAATTGTAATTTGGCTATTAACCATGCAACCAATTAAAGGTATGGTATAGTGATGCTCCAAGTAAGTGGGACAGAGGTTAGTTAATTGCTTAATTGACCAAGTAGCCTAATTAACCTTTCTAGTTAGACCAGATAAATAAATAAAACCGAGTAGGAAATTGGTCGAGTTGGGGAATCGAACCAGGGATTCCGAAGTGCGAGACGAGCACGCTACCACTGCGCCATGCCAGCTCGATGGTTTGAAATGAACAAAGGGGCGTCTAGTAAATATGGTGTCTTTGTTCACTCCCATCTTCCTCCCTTCCCGTTACGGCGAGCTTCAGGTATCCACCGAGATATGCGAGACTGATACCTTTCCTCAAAAACCAATTTACCAACGAGCAAGGCGTAGAGCCGAACGGGCGATGGCGTTCTGTGAACTCCCTGGCAGCGTTGAAAGACGCTGTCGCGTTCCACTCTTAGAGGTGAAGCTTAACACGTTAACCACACATCAGTGACACAAGCAGCACCACCGCGCTTAAAGCTTCCGGCTCACCGCTCTTTAGGTCAACAAAGCCCCCCCCCCCCCCCCTGAATTTTTATTGATTTCGATTAGGATGTCATTAAATCATGTTTGTTACCTGATGCACTCTGCTCTCTTCCTGTCCCGTCCTCTCTGGCCTTTTAAATATCTCACTCTGCCTTACGGTCAGCAAAACATGAACATCAAACGCTCACCCCGTTCCAGTGACTAGGAGTCGGCAGTCATGTTTTGGCGGAAGTTAGCCTGCTTAAGTAGAGACTCCTACCCAGGTTGACCGGAACAGACTCCTATCATCCACTCGCTCTAAGGATTTCAGGTGTGTGATACTGATTATGCAGTGATTCAGAAAGATGTGTTAGTGATGGTGATTCTGCAGCATGCGAAGAATTCTCCCCGGTATGCAGCTTTTGCCGCTCTTAAAAAAAGCCATGTCCAGACAGCGAATCAAATGGAACTCTATCGTCCCCGTTTTCCCACGCTACGCCGCAATCCAGGAATCGCGATTATATTTTTTTTATAAGGGGTGGGGAGGGGGGGGGGGGGAGCAGTGCGTGGCAGCATGCTGAAAAGAGTTTAGAAGGTCCCAAAAGTTCCCCCGTTCAGCAAACTGTTTCACGCAGACAGCGACGAGCGCGCTGTGCTTCTCAAATCGCTTGTGCTGTTTATTTTCGAGCCACGGCCGCATGGTTTGACCGTTTGGCAATGCGTTTGGTGTGCTTGACGGTTCTAACTTCCTCTGGCTACAAAGCGAACCGTGATGAGTGACAGCTGTGGAAATTTAAAGCGCGAGAAGATTTTCATTGTCCAAAGGGCAGCCATGATCAGACAAGTGATAGCCTTCGGTTTAATGTACCCTATCCCACAAGACAGCGTGGTGAAGACAAAATATTGGCAATGGTTAAACTCTGTTAAACCTACTTAGAAGAGCGTAGTTGTGTGCTTATGATTGGTTTTGGTTTTAATTTAGATTAACTCATTAACGCTAACTAATTCGGGTCGCTAACTAGGACAGTGCATTCACACTTCACCTAAGCTTTCCAACGGTATTTGACTGCGTGCTATAGCGCAAAGTTTGGTTTTAACTGCAGTTAACTAATTAACTGTAATTACTTCTGGTCGCTAAATGGCACAGCGCATTTCCACTCTACCTAAGCTTTCCGACGGTATATGACTCAATTCAATAGTGCAAAATTTAGTTTTAAATGCAATTAACTAATTCGCGAATTCATTCGGCCCATTAATTAGTCGACATAACTGCATAATTATGCAATAGTCCCAACTCATGTTTGATCACGTGACATATACTACGCCTAGACAAATACCCAAACAGTAGCAAAATCGACTAATTCCCGCTTTTACCTTGGCTGTTCTTGAAGCTCAAAGTACCGGCGTGAGGCGCTTTCCGGAGTGTACCGCCGTGAGTAGAGCTAACTTTCTAAAAGATGCTCGCAGCGGAATTACCTCCGCGTGCCCACTTTTTCCGCAGCCCGTATCGACTCATAGGCCAAGGAAACGGGGCTAATTATTCTGGACAAGTCTCCCGCCGTTTATTACAACATTCCTCCAAGACCCTTTTCTAAGCGGTGAAGTCAATACGGATAGCGGAAAAAAAGGAGTCGCGCGTAGTCGAGGATGGCAGTCCGGCAGGTGTACCTAAATTCGGCCATGTCTTGGGCCGTGCGTGTGTTGATAGCGCCCTGAACAACAATCGCGGTATACTAAGGCTGGCTAGGCTGTCCACGGTCAACAGGAAGACATGTGAGCTCGTTGGCATGCGCTAGAGTTGCGGCCAAGGCCATGCACAGCTGTAAAGAACGAATCGTTACATTTAAGAGATCAAGGGGCTCCTTCAGTGACAGTGGTAAGACACTTGAGTAAGAGGTGAAGCAGAAAAAGACTAATTACACACTCTGAACACTGCGATTCTCACTTACTGCTAAAAATGTGCTAGTGGGCGAAGTGCGTATGCCTTCATATCAGCCTGGAGAGCATGTGTTGTGCTTGCATTCCTTTTCAATTGTTTTTGCCTTTTTGTGGTTTGATGGCATGGATTTATTTAATTGCTTGTACCACTGACTCGTTTTATCCAGAGTTCTCTGCGTATCTATCGTTTGAAGTCCTGGTATGAGGAAGTGTTCACTGTGTATGGTTTCACGAAGGGTGGCTGATGCAGCATTTTTGGTCAGTTATATCTCAATACAAGCCATGTTGCGGTGTCCAGGTATCTAGCAGACTTACCCCGAAGCCCCTAAAATGCACTTTAGTGACGTGCTGAGGATGGGATTCTTAAACTTCCTTGATTTGAGTGCGGATACTATGCTCAGTCTGTAAATATAATGAAATTTGGAGTTTAGCGTTCAGAGATATGTCGCACTGGCTTTAGGCTTTCTTTTGTGGAAAAAGAAGCGACTTATTTGATTTATGACTATGCGCTCAAAATACCTGCGTTGGCGTTCATCGTCCTAGTTTAATTCAAATTGGGCTCATGCAGCACTGGGCAGTATACTAGACTTGGTCTTTTGTATATTTAAAGTATAAAACTCGGAACAGCTATGTTCAGTTGAGGGAATATGATGTGCTGATAGCCTGGATGAGAGCCATCTCGCATACTTCAAGGAAGGGCATATCCATTGAATACCACATCCTTCCCAACGGTCAATCATATCGCTCATAGTGGTGGTAACTGTTTCTACATAAGCTATCAGCACACCGCTAAACACTCAGTGTCGCCATGTAGCCTAACTGCATTTTTTGACCTGCTAGAGTTTTGTTTACGCTTGGACATCTCGATTACTACCCTCGTGCCAATGTTCGACTGCGACCACATGTACTCGTAATGAGTTCACCGTTTACCGCTGAGATTTATTGCAAATGTGCGAGGCCTAGTGGCTCACGTACGTCTGTCGTGAAGAGGCCGACGCAGACTTGCAATGTATGGATAGGATCAGTGCCCACAACGTGAGCCTGTTGTACGTGGCCTATCTGCAGTGTTTGATGGTATCACAACAACTCCGAGAACGATATCCTTGACGGCAAGGCAAGCAAGACAGCTGGCAGGGAGTTCCCAGAAGCTCTTGCTCCACGCACCGCGCGCACCAACACCCTTTCTCAGCTACAAGGCCGAGGCCGTTGGAGTTTATGGGGTTCAACGTACCAAAGCGACTGAGGCTGTGAGGGACGCTGTAGTAGACGGCTTCGGGTAATTTCGACCGCCTGGGGATCTTTAACATGCACTGGCTTCGCACCGTACATGGGCTTGTGGCATTTTGCTTCCATTTGAATGCGACTGCCGCGGCCCGGATAGAACCCGCGTCTTTCGGGTCAGCAGCCGAGCACCGTAATCACTGAGCCACTTCGTCGGCTCGTTGAAGGTTGATAGTTTCGACAGTGTGGCGAAAAATGCATTCTTTGCACTACAGGACAGCTAAACTGTGGTTTCATAACAATGAGTCTTCGAATGACCAGCAAGCTTCTTGTCGGCAGCTGCTCACCACGTTCCCGACCAAGAAAAGAAAAGGGCCGTAATGAGCCTCCAGTCTCTAGCGCAGCGAATGGAGGATCGTGTTGCCATGTTCGTGGAGGACATGACGCGCCTGTCTAATGGAGCCGACCGTGCTATACCCAAAACGAACACGAGCGGCGCCTGATGTGAGGCGTGGAGGAACAACTGTTTGAAGGGTGCGATCCACCGAAGGACTGCCGCCTTCGCCAGAAAAGCGGCCAGCACGGAAGGCGCGCTATGCCAGCAATTCGAGCAGTACAGCTGTCAGGCTGATACGGTGGCCGTAGACTACCGTACGCGGGCACTCGCTGATGCGAGCTAACTTCAGGAGATTACAAGAAGCACCTTGTGCGAAGAACTAGAGCAACTCCACCCCGAAAGTCAACCGGTGATGAAAAATCCGGCGAGCGGTGGGTGCGGCCACTTGTAACTCCTTACCCTAGTCTGCACGTCATACCGCACATTGAGGTATGCGCAGTCAGGACCTGGCGACGCGAGCATTCCGGCGGTATCCCAAACCTGCCTGTTGCGATGAGGAACTTCATACTTTTCGCATAGTGCGTACCGTCATCGCTATCACAGAGCATCACGTGCCTTTCTTGGGATGGTGTTGCACACACGAACAAATATACACAGGAAGGAGCAGAAGAAAGAAAGAGCGCAATTGCGCTCTTTCTGTCTTCTGCTCCTTCCTGTGTATGTTTGTTCGCGTGCGCAACACCATCCCAAGAAAGCTATGCACCAATTCGCCCAGCAAGAAGTTCCTCTACATCACGTGCCGTCACTGCGCATGCGCAATAGCTTCGATGCGGCAGATGTGCCCACAGCTGGCTACAGTTGGTCGGCGCTTGGTGCCTGCAGGACGACCTGTATGCGCAGTGGTGGCGCGCGGTACGCGGTAAGCTGTTCAAGCGATGGTGCGCGCTATGCCAAATGCTTCTACTGAATTCTCTCTACTTAAGTCTGAAAGGGTGCGTGCCGGCGGGTTCACGCATGAACAGACAACTATTTATAAGTTTCGCGGTCCTGTATATTGTCCTATGGCACCAAAATAAGCGCCCGTTCTATCACCAGCTGTGTCTGCGTCTGCTTGCACCAGCGCTCATGCCGGTGTGGCAATGGAACACACTTATTGTCTGCAAGAGATCTCAGAGCAATCGTTTTTGATGGTGTCCGGACCCTTGAGCTCACGAAGAGGTACGAAGTGTCATCTACTTTGGCAACGAACTCTTCTTCCAGAAAGAAAACAGACCTACAGAGCCTATATTAGAAAGCCAGAAGGCTCGAGAGAATGAAAGTTCATCGATAAACGCGCCACATGGTGGAGCAAGTTTTATGAGCGCTTCATTGGATCAGTCAGACTTTCTCTACAAAATGCCACTGGCCGCAGGAAGTTTGGCCTTCGACGAGCTAGCAACAAGAGTAGCTGAAATCTAGACCTATGCGGCACGTTTACGGTGGGCCCGTAGGACCAGAACCTCTTTGCCCATCCCGACTGGTAAGCGACTTAGGACGCTGCCAAGCGTGTACCCTGAGGCGAGACGCGCCGTGAGCCGTCTGGCGTAGGTGCAGTAAAGTACCTCGAACTCCTAAATCTGCATTTTTCGTAAATTGTCCATTATCCCAACGCTGAGGCGCAGATGCAACAGGTCCCGTGAACACGATATCAGCAATATCGATGGCAACGCCCGAAAGCTCTCCCATTTTGAGCGAAATAATAAACATTGCAGAATGCAACGGAGGCGGAAGAGGCAGCCTTGGCTTTTGCCATCCTGTGGAACCGGAATGCAGCAGTGATGTCCGATTCTCTAACAGCAATGCGGAATTTCATCTGCGGGCGAGTAAGCCAACCGTAGTGGAATATGCTAAAAGAAGCAGAAGCGAGCAATGTTTTGCTACTGAGAACCCACGGCCCACGAACACGCCCAGAGGAAATCAGACGGGTGGCTCTGAGGCTCAAGTCACACTTTTCCAAGCCCTTATTTACGCAGCCGTCACACTCTTTTGGCGACCCGTCAAACCCGCTATGAAGGTATGCGGACATCACAGAAATACTACAGGGTGAACAGAAGAGTTTTTCGCATAGACAGTAAGAATCTGAATAAGGGAGCACACATAATTGGGAGAATGCAAACTAACATTCTGCCTAATCCAGACACTTTGAACGGGACATACAATGTTTCACATTGCATGGCTTTTCGAAATAAGCTTAAACTCGGAAGAAACATTTTACACAACCTGTGACCGTTGGCAGGCCACCCTGAGCACCAATTAATTAGCCCGGTGTTCAGAAGATCCTGGCGGAAAGGGGACCATTGGGCTCACCAAGGGGCCATTGGGCTCACGGGCTGAGATCTGAGATCAACCAACTTTTTAGCTGTCAATGAATGTTTTCCTCCTCGTCTGAAGTTTGTGGAAGAAAGAACGTACAAGAAAGCGACCAAGGAAGGCTATTTGATCGCACTGCAAGACAGTCTTAAATCAGGGGAGCATAGGAAGATCAGAGATTTCGAGAATGTTTCGAGAAGCGACTAATACGGATTTAGCAGTGAATAGAATTAGCGTAAAAATTTTCCGACTAATTTCCGGGAGAGTGCATGTAGTTCGCTCAACCGAAGCCGAAGAAAGACAGCCTCAAGTAGGAGAGCCAGCTGGGGAAGGCAAATTTCGAATAGGCAGCTCCGGAGGCCACCGAGCGCTGTTTGGGGAGCCAGTCGCTTCATGTATCTTGGAATAAGCGAATGCCCTAATTCCACCCAACGAAATGGCCCGATTTCGAACGAACGCTGCGAATTAAGCTCACATATTGCGGTGGACACTTCTGGAGAAAATAAAGGGTATTTGCTAAGCCAAAACAGTTTCCAAGAAGTCACCGTTCAAGGCGTGACCCCAACGTAGTGTGCAACGTACTATCGTGCGTAGTATGACTTGCAACGCTCCAGAGCATGCCACAGAGCGCTGAGAAGTGAGCTCACAGCTAAGCATGCGACGTGCGCGAAAAAAAAGGCGAGGGTATGGCCATTACAGAGATGCGCTCCCCCCCCCCGCTATGAGAGACGCCGTAGTGGAGGGCTCAGAAAATTTCGACCACCTGGGGTTCTATAACGTGCACTGACATCGCACAGTACACGGGCCTCTAGAATTTCTCCTCCAAAGAAATTCACCCGCCGCGGCCGGGATCGAACCCGCGTCTTTCGGGTCAGCAGCCGAGCACCATAACCACTGAGCCACCGCGGCGGGGCTGATCACGTATCGCTGATCCAGAAAAACGCTCTATGATTCTGCGTGACGAAACGTTTCGACAGGGGTTCACAGCACAAGCGACCTGCCCTCTTCAACGGCCGAAAGCCGACTGCCGATTTTCCCCAGCATTCCCGATATCCCCCTTCAACGATCCTGCACGCGCAGATCGCCTCTCGTCCACCCGTTTGTCCAGGAAAAAACCAGTCCTACTACTTTCAGAACAGACCCTGTAAGATCAAGCATAAGATCAAAGGGGGAAACGAGGAGCTGCTGGAGACGGCTGCTTGCGCTGCGGCAATGTTTTCGGAATTTGAAGTTGCCGCGCCATTTGGAGAGTTTGCTTTGGACGATGTTTGGCAGTACAGAGGTGGAGCCCGAGACATTAAAGGCGTTTTTACATATACATGTCAGGATTCCAGCCGCCTCTACCTAGCTATACTGGGCCCGAGAATAAGGCCATAGATGCTCCTATTGAAATGGCAGAAATTAGGGCGGCCCTGCAGGATCTCAAAACGAGATCTGCTCCAGGACCAGACAGTATCACAAACACCATGCTTAAAGATATAGACGATCACTCCTTACACTTCATTTGCGAACTAATGAATAAAATTTGGGAAGGGGCTGAAATTCTAGAGGAGTGGAAATTCTCAAAATTGGTCCTTATCCCTAAACCGAGCAAGAAACGAACTATCCAACATGAGGCCCATATCTCTCACCTCTTGTCTGGGAAAGTTCATGGAAAAAGTGGTCCAACTCACGATCTCTCAACATATAGAAACCAAGGAACTCTGGCCAGTGGAGATGGTAGGGTACAGGCCGGGATTAAGTGTTCATGTCATGCTCAGATTACAGCACGACATCCTGGACGCTCCCGAGGACGACAAATCATATAGAGCCATACTGGGACTTGATCGCACTAGGGCTTTTGAGAATGTTGAGCAGAGAGCGGTTCTCGAAGGCCTCAACTCGGTGGGAATGGGAAGCAAGTGCTTCAACTATGTCAGATTTCCTCACCTGCAGGAAAACTGAAGTTAGCTTCGTGGGACTCAGATCCGATCCAATAAGTACCGGGGGCAGAGTGACGCCCCAGGATCTGTCCTCTCCCCATTACTTTTCAATTTTGAAGTGAAATATCTCTCGTCCCAGCTGAATACAATAGAATGCATCAAGCATAGCATCTATGCAGACAACATCACAATTTGGACCGAAGGAGGCTCCAGCGCCAATATTTCGCGTAGACTGCAAGAAGCGGCGTATATAGTTGAGAACTACGCCCTAGATAGAGGACTATCTTGCTCTCATCAGAAATCTGAACTGTTCTCAATGTGCAGCAAAGCACAACTAACCAGAGAATCCCGGCTACCGCACCTACACAAACCAGTGAAGTTATACGTGGGAGAGAATAAGGTTCCAAAAGTCAGCACTATTAGGATTCCGGGGTATTTTCTACAGAAGAATGGGCAAAACACCACTATCCTTAAAAAGCTTCAGACGTATATCGACAAAGTAACGGGGATATTCAGGCGAATCTCCCTCATGAACAAAGGCCTCAGAGAACACTGCCTAATAAGGCTGGTTCGTGCCTTCATAATCATCAGGATAGCTTATGCCTCTTCCTTTCTCAATCTCAATTCTGGCGAAGCGGAAAAGTTTGAGATAATGATCAGAACGTCATAAAAAGGGCTTTAGGCATCCCCCCAAATCGTCTACAGAGGAGGTCCTAGCTATGGGAATGCATAATACCTGGGAAGAGATTGCCAAAGCGGTCAAGGAGGCGCAGATCTAGCGGCTCAACTCCATTGTAGCCGGCCGAAAAATACTACAAGAACTACGGCTTCCGTCAGGAGAACCACCCTATGTAGCTGAACCCCTGGAGCTTGAAACGCTTAACCTACTCAAAATTGCACCGATTCCTAAGAATATGCACCCGATCGACGACAAGGAAAGAAAGGGGCATAAAGCAAAACTTATTCAAAGTATACTAATGAAAGACCCTCCTCATCAATCTGCCTATTGTGATGCTGCCTGCGGGCTAGAAGGGGCCGCAGTCATAGCGGTATTAGATGGGAACCACTCCAGAAGGTAATTGGATCCATTAATACGCATAACGCTTTAATAGCTGAAGGGGCTGCGATAGAGCTAGCATGCGCACGTACCAGAGCCAAAACTCTTCTCTAAGACAATAAGGCGGCTGTTAGGAACTTCGGCAAAGGCCTAATTTCCAGGCACGCGGCCAGTCTACTGAAGAAGCACCCGTTAAACCGGGAGGTTTCAGTCATCTGGGTTCCAGCTCATGAGGGTCTCCCAGGCAATGAAGCTGCCCATCGCCTCGCTCGAGATGTATACACCCGAGCGGCCGTAGAGACCCCGCTACCCGGAGACAAGGACCCCCTCATCATGGGCGCAGCCAAGGAAGGGGGGGGGGGGTTATAGGGCATCAGCCCCCCCCCCCCCCCCCCCCTAAATTTTTTCGAACTGTCACGCGCCGCTGACCAAAACAACCACCGGCGCCGGAAGTCATTCTGGATTTTGTCACCTACAATATCTTTTTAAGACTACAAAAGACATTTCGGCGCGAACATTGCTAACTTGGGTTGGATTCCGTGGCAACGCCCATGCGCCTGGAGTCACGTAACGCAAGCATCAGTTGGCATCATGATCAAAATTACCACGCGAATACGAGAATTTTGAGGACATCAATAACTGATCTTTATTGACCTTTCTTATTGAAAGCCCTGCCAAAGCGGCGTTTCCCGACATCTACACTCGGATATTGGTTATTTCAAGTTGCGGTATCATTCGTGGCTTTCGTTTATCCTTTTTTCTTTTTAGCTAACTGGTTTTACTTTTTTTTTGAACGAAAGGAATGCCCTTCTGTAATTATGGGGGCAGAATAATTGTCGCCATGCAGGCAGTTAAAAAATACGTACTTTCGTATTGATTTCTGCATTGCTCCTGTATTATTCTAACCATATAGTGCTGTCGCGACCACAGCATGGCCCAAGTACAATCGCGACTTCTGCTATCATAGTTTTGTTCTTGCCTGGATCGTCTGTCTTTCCGTGTGTAAAGTTTACTATCCGTGATTGCGCAAGATGTTTATTTGCCTTGTTTGACACATTATATAGAGTGACTTTGGCTTAGATACTTAGAGTTAATCGAGTTATAGGTGTATTTAAATATCTTGTTGCGATGTTTTGTGTATACATACTGTGACTTTGTTTACATTGACACTTTTTGTCCATTATCAAGTGGTATCATCGCATTTCTAATAATTCTTTTTATCTTCGCACTTCTATTGAATATTTTGCAAAACTCCTCGTTTATACATGTGCTCGTTGTTGCAACAAAATTTCGGTGCAATTACTCGCAATACATGACCACTGATAGCTGCTGCTGCGCAGTACACTGGAACGAAGGACAGCGCAGTTGAGATTTATTCCAGGCCGTTGAATAAGTACAAGAATGTAAAGGTACTTGAACGACAAAGATTCATTAAAATATTTTTCCTCTACTTGCTCTTTTGATGCCCTTTACGTTTTTCATATCAGCAGCATGCATTGGTTTGCTGGTTTCGGTCTGATATAGTTCTAGACTTCGTGTGATATTTAATATGCAAAAACATGGAAGAATTGGTATCAGTTATATCTGCCACGGTTTTTAATACATACGAATGCATTCTTTTATTTAAAAAAATATATATTTCCGTATGTAAAGTTTACTATCTGTGATTGCGCAAGATGTTTATTTGCCTTGTTTGACACATTATATAGAGTGACTTTGGGTTATATACGTAGATTTAATGGAGTTATAGGTGTAGAGTGCGTAGCGTTATCTAATACACAATGGCATTGTCAATGGCAATGCAGTTATTATTCTTGCGTTTGATCCCTCCACAAATTCTATGACGAGGCCGCTATGCAACATGAGCGCCCCCCCCCCCCCCCCCGAACAAAATTTCTGGCTACGCCACTGCCCCTCATCACCTACAAGGAGTTTTCTGAGACTCCCAGACTAGGCCAAAGGATCTATCCATCACGAGATAGTCCCTAACACCGTCAGAATGTATGGACTGGCGAAAAATTCAGGCCAATTGCTTCTTCCCTTATGTTACTCTGCATACTGATCTTACAGGCGACTGCAATCGCTCTGCAACGTACCTCTGAGTCAAAATCATCTAATCTGGCAATGCCCCGAATCTCCGGGAGCTAAAAAGACTGATCCCCTTGGTCATGTTGCCTGGGAGTCCTACATCCGGAACCCAAATGCGGACGTACAAAAGATGCAAAGATCCGGAGCCCAAATGCGGACGTCCTACACCTGGCGGAGGAGGCTTACTCCGAGACCTTTTCTGCGGTCGCGGCGCAGGAGGGCCGGCAAGGGGGAGACCCTTCCTCTGGCTGAGCCCCTGCCCCGAGGCCCATGTCGGTGTGAATAAAGTCGTCTCTCTCTCTCTCAGCCTCAGTCGAAGATGCCTTCTCCGCCGAGGAGTACGCTGCGAAGCCGCCTGGGCCATATGCACACAACCCTCCTCCTCCAGAGTTAACCCGGCCTTTTCTAAAGCGGGGAGAGCACCCTCCTCCACACCTTTTGACGCTCAAGTCTCACAGCTCCCCACAGATCGCGCTTCCCAAACCCACCGATCCGAGGGCGCGCAGACGCAGGCGCCAAAATGCCCCGCGCACCGCAAGAAGCGGCGGCTCGCCTTTCGCCCGTTTGAGCAGGCCCTTCCTCCTCGTGCATCGTCTGGTAGCGGAAATGCGCTTTCAGATGGAGCTGCTTCCTCTACTGTCGCATCTCATGAAACCACACATCACTCTTCTCAGCGACTTTCTTCGACAGGTCGTCGTCATGCCCCTCCTGGCTTTACCACCATACTCTTCCCGTACGGCAAGAAGGACAATTTCCTAGGCTACACCAGAGATGTCATTGCATCATTCCTTTCTAAACAACCTGGCGTTGTTGCTGTACGCGTAAATCAGCGCCGCAATGTTTGCGCTGAAAACAATTTTCGGAAATTTCGGAAATTTTTGGAAAACAATTCAAGACCCCTTTAATGAGTAAATTGTATCCAGACACGATCCGTCCTGTCCCCTCTGTGGAGCAGTTGGCACACTTTTTCCCACAGTTTGGGAATGTCAAGAAAACCCAGACTTGGACAGCAATCCCGATCCGACATATGAACGCTGGGAGGCAACCCTTCATAGCAACAGGCCCCTCGTCCAGAAATCGTTGGTTCAGAGGGACCGGAATACGATGGCCGCCAATGGGGTCTCCCACCGAACCAACCGAGTATTTCAGCTGTAATGAGCTCTTACACAGCTCTTAATAAATGTTTTTCCTCCTCCTTACTTGTTTATTTAGTGTCACGCTTCTACTTTCGCTGCCCCAAGCTGCATTCCACGACGATCCAGAAACATTCGCAGGCGCCGCTAATGCTATTAATATGCGAAATGCGCAGCGCCATCTCTCGGCGCTCCGAGAACTAAGTCCATGTTGGTTCGGTACAGAAAACGAAACCGCTGCCCAGCGTTGGGCTAAAACGGCTGCGCTTCGTTTGAAAAGTAAAATGCCGATGCAGTGTTGCGCTACCCTCTCCCCTGTGAAAAGACACTAATGCCACGTATCATTGTAGTGTTTGTTCGTTCACGCTCAAGGCTGCAGGAAACGGTTGTTATCACTTTTGTTCGTGGCGCGAGAAGCGACCAGACTAATCTCGATTGATCGCAGCCATGAAGGGCTGCATCTAGGTTTTTCTAGATTACTGTAGATGATCTTGTCCTGTTATCTGGAAGTTTCCTTGCCGCCTTTAAATTGAGCGATGCCGCGAGCGGCGGACATTCGTAGTTCGACGACCGCCAAGCACGCCTGTTGCTTACGCCGCCGCCGAGTGACTCAGTTCTTTTAAGGGCGCAAGTCAGCCCAAATAAAGAGCTTCGTTTGCAAGTATTTCTGGTGTCTTCCTGACCGCTGGACTGCCGTCACTACAACGTGACACTATGATGCGTGCCAGAACTAGGTGCGTTCCAGCTTTTCGCTTTTCTGTTTTTTTATTCCGTCCCAACGTTTTAGTAACACAAAACACCATGCGAGGTATCATGTGTCAGCACGCGGATCAGTGCGCAGCTTTCTCTTCCTGCGCTGATTTTTGACAAAGCTTTCGAGGTGATTTGCGTTTAAATTAAGATAGGGACCGCAGCCTTTGTTGTCTCTGATAAAAAATTAGAAGCCGATTTCGTGCATTTATCAACTCTCCGGTCGGGCGTGAATATATATAGACGCATACTTGAACAACGTAATAGAGAAGGTAATTTTTTTGAACGGGCCAATCGCTCGTGCCATGGCGAAATAAGTGCCTGTCTAATTCATTGATCATGCTTTGCAGTTCATGTCCTGCGTGACTTAGCAAGGCAATGTCATCATCGAATCGCAAATTAGTCAGGTATTCTCCATTAACTCTTGTCCCCAACTGTTCCTATTTCAGGCCCCGGAATACCTCCTGTAAACAGGCAGTGAATAGTATAGGCGAGATTGAGATCCACTTATACCACCGGCAAAAATGGCGCACGAATTCGCTCCACGTGTTTTTCTATGACCAGCATTTGTGCGACCGGACACGCGACGCGATGAACTGCAGGCGAATAATTAATACATAGCAAAATAAACAACCTAAGTCGCTTTGTTTGGGGGAATGAGGCTCTATCTTCGGCTACCCTCTACGGGGATCACTGCTCAGAGCCATGAGGGGGAGAGGATATGGGGGGATGGCGTAGTCGGCGAGCGGATCCAGGGCGCGCGCGAAGGAAAATAATACAATACCCCCTATGCATTAAGCTGCGAAAGCACTGCCGATTGGCGCTACTGCTCCTAGGGTGCCTCGATGCCTGCCCGCCGCGGGCAGGCATCGAGGCACCCTAACTGCTCCTGACAGGGAGCGCCATCTCTGACAGAAAGAAACTGGGGATACCCAACGCGCACTTTCGCCTTTTTCCGCCGCATTCCCTCTCTCTTCCGTGCAGGTGCAGACCTCTCGTGATGAATCTGCAGCGCGTCGCGGTACAGCTTCAACAAGATCTGGAAAGCGAACTTGATTAAACGAGAAAAGCTCGTTAATCCCGTGTAGTCTGTGGAACACACGCTTCTCAATGACAAAGCACGACTGAATGGGAAATGCGTTTCACAAGTCAGCGATCAGACTGTTTACGACGTATACCTCCATGTGAATCTCATTTCGTTACATGCTCAAAATATCGAACGTTCTATAAGCACTGAGAAACAAAGCAGTGCACTCGACCGACTTTCTGTGTCGTCGAACATGAGCCGCATGCTTCAGCTGTTTATGTTGGCATCCTTGCACAAGTAATCGTGAACTGCCATAAGTTCTCGGCGTGCAAGAAAAAAAATTAGCTGAGGTTTAGCTCTGGTTAAACCGGGCAAGTTGCGTAAGCAGAGTGGAGCCTGGTGGAGCGCGGCTGAAACGGTTTCTATGGCAGCAGCCAGCCTCAGAAATGGGGCAAGCCGAGTGGGAAGGGATGATGCACCTATAACAGTATATCTTCACATACTGGTAGTTTAACAAGTGCACTGCGTCACTTGGTCTTCTCTGCACTCTTTTGGCAGCCCACGATGCAGCCCGCTCCTACTCAGTGCGAAAATGTCGCTTCGCTCAACACGCTTGTCGAGTGAGCGCACCAGAGTAGCGATGCGGCATCCAGTGCTGCGCCCTTGCGGACTGATGAGCGTGCGCGCTGCAGCGCCGTCGAACCGGCAGCGCCTCATCTCGATCGGCTACGGCTCGCCGCCAGAGGAGAAACACGGCGCTGTCGTCGCGCGATAAAACTTTAGCCTGAGTTTCCCAAAGTCTCGTAATGACTGCTGTCTTTAGAGCTGGGGGAGAAATCCGACTCTGTGGCCTGCTCGTGCCCCCCCCCCCCCCCCCCACCACCACCACCAGCAACCGGATATGGGCCGGTGTAGTTCCGGCTACTAGGCTTTGTTCCGGTGCAACGCCAGCGGTGGCGATGGGTATGGCCGGGACCCATCCTCTGGGGATGCGAACCCCATGGGAGTGGCAGCGACTCCCAAGCGACTGTGAGGGCCAGTCGCGCTCGTGAGGTCCGATGCCTGAACGGAGGCAGGCCTGGGTTTATACTCAGGTTTAACTCACGAAATCCGGCACCGAAAGCATGTCCTCAGTGAAAGGGTTTTCAAATACATATACTACTTTCCTCCTGGCTACCGACACGCCGGTTTATGGTTTCGGAGAAACCAGGTCAGCGCGGGGGTTCACAGTGGCCAAGCTCTAAAACAACACCTCTGGGAAGCGGCTTCACGGCCGGCCGCAGGGCTGTAATGGCCATTACAAGATGCCGAGGAAGGGGGGCGAAGTACGACCACGAAACGTCCAGTAAAAATTGTCAATGTTGTGGAGTACCGGAGTAGGCCCGCGTCATCTCACCCTAAGCCACGTCATTGGTCCTAGTCAGCCCAGCCTTGAACACTCCCTCCTCAGTACGAAAGGAGCAAGCTAGGGGAGAAAATAAGTGCATGGTTGGTTGGTTGGAAGCACAGGTGGGTCCCTCGCAGGTGTTAGGTCATGATGCCGAGGGCCGGTGGGCCGACAGGCTGACGACCTAAGCCTCTACTGGTCGGATCACATCACACATACTTCCGGTGTCTGACAAAACCGCGAAAAGCACTCAACGATTAGTAGCTGGCAGGCCGAAAACAAACCCCGAAGTCGTGGAGGGGCTCTAGGTATATGACTCTGAGTTAGGTTCTCCTCTCTCCGGCGGTCGGAGCCCTTTGCGTTTGGTGGGTGTCCGGGCATCGCATCAGTGGAGCCGCACCATTGGGCGATATTGACGCCCTCCCTTCCCTGGCCAGGCACCGGGCCAGCAATGGAATAGAGATAATTGAAGGATCAGATCTAACGGCGTGCTGTTCCTATTCCCACCTTAAATCCCATAACCCATTTCCTGACAACCATTTATCCCATACATTTTGCCCATCCTTTTCGCTACTTCCCAGGGAGATCAGCGGAGTCTCCCCGGGCCCGCTCCCCTGGCTGTGGGTCGCCACAGTAGTTCCCTCCACCCCATTTTTTTGGTCCTTTTTTCCCACCTACGGGTAGTAAAATTATTATTTGCCCTTGGGCCTTTTCTTCTATCATTAAATTGGATTAAGCCTGTTGTAAGTATGTGGTGCATGCAGGAAGAAGCTTATATTTCATTTTTTTTAGGTTGCCCCAACCTCATATATAATTGTCTTTACAGTTTAAATAAATGAAAATTACCGGCGGCACATAAGAAACTTACGTGCGAGTAATGCGAACGCATTTCAATTCTCTTCCAATCCTATTCAAATTCTATTCCTTTGTAGTTGGTGCAGTTATGAGTGCTAGTACTGACTGCAGTCGAGCCCGGAGTTGGATATATCGATAATTTGATACACGAAAAATGGCAGTGCGCAAGCTTATCTCCAACCTAGACGCAGTAATACATTGCACCAACGCTAGTGACGCGCTTCTTGCAGCGACGTGCCGCCCGCCGGCACGCTCGCAGTGCACCTCTCGATATGCTTTGGTAGGCCTAAGAAGATTCGCATCAAATCCGCAGTGGGCGGTTCTTCGGAACTAACCACTGCCTATCATAACAGGTCTAGTTTTGTCACCACTACACTATAAGTAAAATTAGATTTCAGCAGATTTCAGCAACGCCTTTGGCTGCGATGCGAGCCGCCTCGAGTCTTTACTCAGGCTGGCTTCACCGCATCCAAGCCATGCGTTATTAAAAAAGCGTACAAGAGATCGAAGATCACCCTCAAGGGCACCACACGTTCATCTCGTCATGCGGTTTTACGCAGCTAGCATGTGTCCCGAGCCCACAAAGACCACCCGTCTTCGCGCGCGAAAAGTGATCGCAGAGTGCCGTTTGGAAAAGCCCCACTTCCAGGGGCACGTCATGTAGTTCGCTATATCGAATGGCCGGCGAAATTGCAGTTTCATAGTTTGAATAGAGTGCGACTTTCCTATACTTTTATCCCGGATTTTCAAAGTATGGTCTGCTCGACATACGCAAAGATTTGAAATATTCGGGTTCGATATATCAGGGAATGACTCTTTTTCTAGGCAACATTTCGTATTTTCACGCCTTTGATGACGTTACACCGTTCCGACTAATCCCGAGTTTTGTAACGCCGCAACTTTTTGGGTGACTCCGGACTTTCGTGTGGATAAGCCATCTAATGTTCTCGCGTTAACAACTAAGTGCTGTGTTAGTATCTCGTAGGCCCTCCCGCAGATGCACGTGTAGACCCTGCATGCATAAGCATCAAGCAAACGACGTGGTCCTGATTACCTGCATCTTTGAGTGTGGGTTCAGAGATCGCTCCTGCCAATGCGCTCTAGCTAGACGAAGCCAGTGCAGCCCATAACTATCGCCCGAATGTTAGCCCATCCAGCAATTGTAAAATAATGTGCACGAAGATCGAAGCAAGCGTGCTACGAGCATTTCGCGGAGCTGCGGGTTCAAGAATACATCCCTTGTTGCCCGGATGTCTACTATTAATGCTATAGCATTATGTGTCCCATTAGCACAAAAGCAGCCCTCTACCGTCTCTCGCCGTCCATGGCACGAGCTTTCTCACTGACTTCTACAGCAAGGAAAAAAAAATAAAATCTCTTCCGAAGGTGCGGGGAATTGAAGAAAGGGGCTTCGATTGTGAGGCAAGCACGCAACCCGTGGGATACAAAATCGCGGCACTTCTTCGCAAATAAACATCACCCTAGTGTACGCGTTTCCTTACTATTGTAGATAATCATTAGGCGTGTCATTCGAAAGGAAGGAATCTTTAATGAACCTAGCTACAGTGTTTCCGAACCATCGGAAATTTTCCATATCGTGGGAAAAACAAGGCACAAAGGAAAAAAGGGAAATTTATTTTTTACGCAATAAAAATGTGGGAAATTTTCGGTGCCACTGAAAACTGCTCTTCCACATTTGTTTTCTCGGGAAAATGCGTAGGGATACAGTGTAATGTCTCATGATGGCGGTCTGACCAGCCTTGGGAGCAGAAATTTGACCGGTCTTCTTTTTCCTGCCTAGCCTTGGCTACAGAACCAGAAAAAGTTGTCTAGGAGTATAATTAATCGCGGGCTCAGCACGGGTATACACTGCACTGCACTGGACTTTGTATATAATTTTATCGGACTGATTTTTTATACTAATTTCCTTCGTGGCATTCACTTTAAAGCGAATAAATATTTTGTCGGAAAGAAAGGGCAATTTTGAGTTCAGAAATGGTTTGGTTTACTGGGGTTTAACGTTCCAAAGCGACTTAGGCAATGAGGGACGCCGTAGTGCAGGGCTCCGGAAATTTCGACCACCTGGGGTTCTTTAACGTGCACTGACATCGCACACTACACGGGCCTCTAGAATATCGCCTCCATCAAAATTCGGCCGCCGCGACCGGGATCGAACCCACGACTTTCGGGTCAGCAGTCGAGCGCCGTAACCACTGAGCCACCACGGCGGGTTGAGTTCAGAAGTGGGAAAAGCCAACTAACGAATGCGGCAAAACTGCCTAGCAACAGAGCTCACGATCAGAAAATGCATTCGCATTCAAAGCACGTAAGCAGTCTTAAGTGCTGGTGAAACGTTAAGGGGAATCTCTCCAAGCTGGAGTAGATTTGTGGTAAGGGAGTAATTGCTTGCATCTTAGATGCCGGGTGACTCAGTGGTTACGGCCCTCGGCTGCTGCTGGTTTGATCCTGGCCGCTGCGGTCCCATTTTGATCGAGGCGAAATGCTAGACGCCTATGTACTGGCGCCCATGTACTGGTGATGTTAGTTGCACGTTAAAGAACCCCAGGTGGCCGAAATTATCCGGAGCCCTCCACTACAGCGTCCCTCATAGCCTGAGTCGCTCTGGGACGTTAAACCTTACGAACTAATTGATGGCATCCACCCTATCCCAGCCATGCCGCTACGAACTTATTGATCCCTTCGAATTACTGACAATTCGCCTTGCCTTCCTATAACCTTGCCGTCCCGGTTGCTCAGTTGGTAGAGCGACTGCTCCGAAGAAGCAATGGTACAGGGTTCGAGCCGCGGACCCGGAATAATTTTTCTAACTACGAAGTTTCTGAGAAAGCTGTATAGCTTTCCCTTGTAGCTGTTTGGCTGTGCTTAGGTGGATGCCAATGAGTAATTACGTCCTTATTGCACTCGTAAGTGCCCTCCGCTTTTTTCGACCGCGGTGTGGATTCAGTCGTGGGATGCATGGGCGACGCATGGTCTACCCCATGTGACCAGTCCGCTGTCCATTGAGTGGTCCGTCATCTGGATACACCGTTACAGGTATCTCATAAAACGTGAGCTGAGCAAAAAAAGCGGCCTTTGGACGGTTTGTGATATTAATTGGGCATGCGGTAGAATGTTATCCGCTTCCCCCTGAACTTCCCTATCGGAAAACAGGAAATTTTCTGTTCTTACAACAGGTTTCCTGTAGTATTTTGAGACTTGAAAGATTCTAGCAACAACAGGATTTCCTGTAGTACTCAGAAGCCCACTGTCATAACGACAGTGCCAATTCTTTCCCGACAACACACAACTTCGCAATACTACAGGAAATTTCTAGTAACGGCAGGACGACAAATTTTTCGCCGTATCTGGTGGCCGGTTCTTCCGTATTTGTCGACTGGATTCACACCTAACTATGCACAAATGCGTAGTAAGCTAACAGCTACGCTGAACCTCTAGTGCTCAGTAAATTGTCAACAAAGCCATCCATGTGTCCACAGCTCGCTGCTTTTCCTTTGATTTTAAAGTGGTAAACCACAGATATCACATCGACAGTATGTGAGAATCTACTCATGTGCATTAAAACAACAGTCTTGTGAAGCCTCCGGGAAGAGCGGCGCTTGGCTATTTAATCGAATTCATTTTTTTACAACGGGTATCATTTGCAGAGCCTCCTCGTGCACGTTAGCCATTCGCGAAAGCTATGTCTTTTACAGTACAGGGGCCGAAAACTGAGAACGCAAGCGGCGCTGGAGCTGCATCGCAGTGTGTTCTAGCAGAGGCTGGTTGCTTTATGGGGTTTAACGTCCCAAAGCGACTAAGGCTATGAGGGACGCCGTAGTGGAGGGTTCCGGAAATTTCGACCACCTGGGGTTCTTTAACGTGCACTGACATCGCACAGTACACGGGCCTCGAATTTCTCCTCCAAAGAAATCCAACCGCCGCGGCCGGGATCGAACACGCGTCTTTCGGGACAGCAGCCGAGCACCATAGCCACTGAGCCACCGCGGCGGCTTTCTAGCAGAGGATACGCATGCATACAGCATACCGTGTTCGTCTTCCCTTCGGTTGCCCTGTCCTTTGCGTTACATAGTCGTGCATTCCAGTCGGTGATCCAGTGCAAGATTTCTTGCTGCGCGAACCGAAAAGTGGGCTTGAATGCGAGATTCGGATTCAAATCCGTTGTTCTTAATGGCTTAGATGAATTGTGGGCTCCTTCGCAGATTTAGAGCTCTGCTTCGCATCGTGGATTGTAACACACCATAAGATGAATGTGAAGCAGTGGCGCGGATGGCAGATTCCGCTGACCATAGCAGGTACTTTCGTTCTCACCTTATCGACGGTACGGCCGAAATAGCCATGTCCTCAGCAGTGTCCGCCAGGGGCACGCCGACCTCTCTGCGAAACGAAACGCGAACCACATCGTGCATCAGGCTGAATGTTATCACATTCATGACGAAGCATATGAACATGCGCAGCAGAACTTACTGCAGCCGCCAGAGTCATGAAACGCCAACTCTTTCGTTAAGAAATAAGATGTTTTATGGTTTGGTTTGTTTTACGGACTATGGTGTTTACCGTTCCAAAGCGACTCAGGCTACGAGGGATGCGTAGTGGAAACCTCTGGATAATTTCCACCACCTGTAATTCTTTAAAGTGCACTGACCTCGCACACTACATGAGGCTCCAGCATTTCACCATCGAAATGCGACCGCCGCGGCTGGGAACAAACCGGCGTCTTTCGGGTCGCCAGCCGAACACCATAACCACTGAGCCCTCCCGCGAGCCTTTCGGTAACAGACAAATGTTGCGTAAATTCTTCCATGGCGCGTCGAAAGTACCCCTGGACACATACTGCTGGAAGCGCAGCTGTTTCTGACCACCAGCAAAGCGACATGTAGTCAGCAGTAAAGCGCGGGCCCGCTGGATGTGCAACGTACATACTGCTGGGCCCATGCATAATGTTGGCGCGTCCGCTGCTAAAGCGCACCATGATGCCGTGTCCGCCACTCCCGTGGCGTGCTCCGTTTGACTTTGGGGACCGATACGTGCAGGTGCGGACGTAAGTAGAACGGAACACGCAGGTAAAATGAAAACAGCGTTCAGTGCCACCTAGCAGGGAGCAGAGGAAACCAATGCGCAGTGCTCACAAGCACGCCTCATACACGCGCGACCCGTATTCTACCGTCGTCGATGTGGCAAAGGCTTCTTTCTTGAAGCCTTGGAGATTGAGAAATTTGGGGCTGGGAAAAGTGTAATTGAGGCTCCGTCCACTTGTATAGTAATAGGAAACTCTAATTTATTTGTCCGGCGAGGTGACTGCATTTGATGGAACAGTGGGTTTGGTGCGCATGCGTTTTAATGCGAAAGCATTTCAAGGCTATGTCGGCAGGGTCGTGTCACCAAAACGTGTCCGCAACACGTGTCCGCAGTAAAACGGCGAGTTTTGCGAGTTGGTACACACTTGAAGAAAACAGCGCAGCAACAGGGACAAGAGAAAAGACGGGACAGGCGCCTGTCCCGTCTTCTCTCTTGTGCCTGTTGCAGCGCTGTTTTCTTCAAACGTGTCCGCAGCAGTTGTGACGTTCTCAAAAGAGGTAGCACCAAACGAATGGTTGCGACTGATAGAGGACGGTGTGCGCAAAAAAAAATATGTCGATAAGATGGCTAGCTAATTAATTAACGTTGAAATAGCGTGGACATCGATATAGTGAGTCGACGGGAAAACAGCCGTGGACGTCAGAATAGTGGAAAAATAAGCAGAGGAGTGAAAATTAAGTTTAAAACGAATTGAAATGTACTTGATGAGCGATAATTAATCAAACAAAAAGTTTCATTGACATAGATTAATTTATTATCCGCAACAACCATTGGACGGTTGAACAGGATGGACGGGGATATTGTAAATGGACGGGAAAGCAACCGCCAAGCCAAATTTTAAAAGCCAAAATGGTTGGTTGAGATAAAAGAAGGTGTGATCAGAGTAAATAAATCGATGTTTAATTAAAGCATACGACAACTACGCTAATTAAGAAGTTAAGTTAATTAACAAACAAAAAGAAAATTGCAAACAAAGGCAAAGAGAGGTGACGAGTGCCGAGGAGTCGTCATTGCTTTCGCTTTCTCTCAATGCGGGTAGCCGCAGTGATCTCTAAGTTTTCATTTTTGCTGTTAAACAACCAAGGAGGCGTTTGCGCAAATAAAACAGCGGTTACACTGCGCTCGTCGCGAGTGCTTTTCTGCGTCCCGTCTTTTGCGCGCGTTTTATGTCTACAGATTATCAGAGCGGCCACCGATACGCCGGGAATGGCGCCAGCTTGTCGACCCATTGTATTGGTTGCTTCTCGCACCAAACCCAAGAAAGACAGAGCAGGCCCGTCCAGACGAGCCACTCGGCGGGCGTCAAATGGACGCGCCATTCTCGGACCACAAGATGACCCCGCTTAGGCAGCATTGGATCTGAGCCAGCGGCAGCGCGTCCTGGCCACTTGTAGCCACGATAGCACTAGGTGGCAGGGCCAGCACCAGCGGCCATGCACGCGCTGGTTAGCGTTGCCGACTGGGAGCTCGCGTCAGAGCACCACCGGCCCGAGTGCCGTCACGTCTGAGTGCAGCTACCGCTACGGAAGGCTGCCGTCGGCGCTACGCGATGCCCTAATATCACGCAGTGCTCGACTGGCTGGGTTTGCACGAGAGGTGCGGCCGTCTGTTCGCATGGTGATAGGAGCGCGGAGAGAAGGCCGAAGCTCATGCGCACGGCGGAACAAAAGGGGACTCACTCGGACTCCATCGTGGACGAGTCCCGGCAGCCGCAGACCGAGAGGGCGACTCCCGGCTCGCAGCTCAAACAGGCAAGCCCAGAGCCCGATGCATCAGCGGTTGCCCGTAGCCGGAGCTGGAAGCGACGCCGACGCTGGCTCCGGGCCTGTCGTTCGGCTCGTGGCTCGTGCGGCACCGGCAGCGTTGGCGCTTCTTTTTTCTCTGCAGCTTCCGTTGGCCCGTGCTTTTCCGCTGAAGCGGAAGAAAGTATCTGGTAGTCGAGAGTAGATGTAACCACGAAATCCACTGAAGGAAAGGCGCCCCGTATTCTGAGTCGGCTAATAGTTCACGGTAATCTTTTTTTTTATTACGCGCTCGGCTATCTTCGTCACTTCTTCGAAACCTTCGTCGAAACCTTCAGCGCGAGTGGTCACGCCTTTTTTCGTTTCGCCAACTCCGCGTTTCGCGCGACGGGCGGTCTAGTTTGAACCAAAATCCGTGCAACTGGTCGCGCTAGAAAGGACCAAACGCATTCCAAAACCTATCGGCAGCGACATCAATTCCACCGGTGCCATCAACCAGAAAGGAATTTATAAAGAGCGGACCGGACACTCAGCGTAATCTGGCCCCAGGAAATACGTAACTGATTAGTTGGTATCAGTGCTGGTATCCTGTCTTTTTGTTGGCGCCACTAGCGTTACCTTGCGCTCGGGCGACCGGCCACGGAGTTGACGGGCAGACGAGGCAGAAAGAGGAGCCGGTCCGGTCGTCAGCGGTTGTGAGCATGCGGCGTCTTTGTTAGCTCGCTGACTCAGTGGTTTTGCGTCTGACTTGGTCTTCGACGCGGAACACGTGGGCTTTCTGACGACGGCAAGGTGATAATTTTTTTTTTCCCCAACCACTCTATTTCAAGCACATGAGGATGACCACGCCAGCCGGTACACTGAATTACGCAGTTTGTGAAGAGGCGCTCACGGTTCGTTGCCTGCCGGGTCTTCTGGCGCAGTTCTTGGCACTCCTGCTATTCTGACAGTGGCAAGATAAGAAACGTTTAGTTTTTGGCAAACTACGCGCATATTAAGCAGTCTTGCTGAGCACGCCGGCCGGCCCAATATGGCGCAGTTGTGAAAGGCACGCTTACGCTGGATACGCCATGGAGCGAGAACTCCGGTCGGTGCGCGGTTAGCGGAGAGCGCGCCCATGGCTTGTGGGCAGTGCGCTTCGCTTAACGGTTAGTTTCGCATGGTTGCGCGTGGAGGTTTACGGAGACGAGAAATTTTTTATGACCCCAACAGTACACGACGTTTCGAGTGATATTTGTTGACAGCCGGGTAGGGTGGGGTCCACTTGAAAAACAAATGGGGTGACGTGTCGAAGACATGTGTTCTCACATAGTTAATACGAGCGCGTAATTTTAATTTTCCAGACTGCCGGGAAAAAAGCGTAACGCATGAAAAGCTATAACTAAAAACTTGTGTGTCGAAGACGTTATCTGCTCTAGTGAAAACGCGCATTGCACCCGCGTTATGACAATATGGGAGTGCGCATTCCAAAACACGAATGGAAAAAATTTAAACACGTACTTTCCAAAAGCTTCATAACCAGGATCTGGCGCGCCGAAAATTGTCTTCTACGCATCTGAAAACATGCACTGCACCCGCGCAGTTCTCACTGCTCCTAACACACTGTGAAAGACTCGTTAGGAGCCCGTGTTTTAGCCATTACAGGGCCAAAACTTTTTGAGCGAAACGGACAGTTTACCGTGGAATGGGATATATAACTTTTAGGGGACAGAGTATAACGTCGGGAAATCGAGGAGTGCTTGTTAATCGTTGATAGATGTAATCTTGTACGCTGTGCATCAATGCTCCGCATGACAGGTTCGTAAAAGCATATTGTCCTTGTTCGTATCCTCGCCGATTTCGCAGGTATCGCCTGTTCCCAGTTTTTGCGTAAGGTTAATCAACGACCCCTACACCTAATTTACGTTTTTCGGTGGTGCTCGGTGGTGGTAAGGTGCTCGGTGGGAGCGATAACCGCTCATCTGAGCCGTGTTTTGCGTAACAATAGACGCCCAAGAAGAGCGGAACGAGCCTATTTATGTGCCAGATGGCGAGGGTTGCTCTACCGGTTTAGTTATTGTGTTTATATGCAGCAAAAATAAATGATCATTTCACAAACCACCTGGTGTCCTGTCTAGATTGACTATGTTTGACGCAGGCCGTGGCTCAGCTGCGTTGACTGGCCGGTCGAGAGCACTCGGAATGTAACCGTGCACTTTTGTGGACCGAAAATACATAATGGGGGACCGTAAGAACAGAAATAATGCGCCATGAGGGCGTGACACGTCAAAGCGCATGCTATCATTCAAACTGCGCGCGCCTGAAGCCCAACAGGAAGTTTTTCACCTCCTGTATTTGTACATAGTGTATATCGACGCCCTACCCTTATCCTTTCTTCTATACCTACCCACTTTCTTTTCTTCTCTGTGTCCCTTTATTGCCGCTAGCCGCAAGTCAGGTGCTTCAGGTTTCGATGGCCGATGCCGCGGCTAGCAACATCTGTTCCTTCCACTTTTATTGTTTCAATACCAATACGAGGGGGTACCCAAAAGAAACCGGACTAAATTTTTTGGTCGGCAAAGCTTCTATGGTACCGCGTTTTGCCACTAGGGGCGCATAGAACGAACATTCCAGAGTCAGTAAGCCGAGTGCCGTCGTTGAAGGAGGTCAGACTAGTTTATGCTCAGTTTTAGAGTGACGACTGTTTTGTGTGAATATCGTTTTTGCAATGGCTGATTTTCGTGAACAGCGCGCGCCGGTGAAATGCTGATTTTTGCTCGGAAAAAGTTGAATGGAAACTCTTGAAATATTAAGAAAGACGTACAAGGACGATGCTATGGGGACAACTGAAGTGTTCCTGAATCGAATCCTGAATCAAAGAAACAATCATGCCAATGGAAAACTTCAAATTCACCTCGCCTCAAGAAAGCTCGTCAGGTGAAACCAAACCTCAAAACAATGCTGATTTGTTTTTTCGACGTGAGAGGAGTCGTCCATTGAGAATTTGTTCCGCAGGGTCAGACAGTTCGCCAGGCTTTCTACTTGGATGTTTTGAAAAGATTGGGCAAGAGTGTGCGGTGGAAGCGGCCAGATTTGTGTCGGTCGGGTGACTGGTTTTTCCATCATGGCAATGCCCCTGCTCACACAGCCCTGTCTCTACAACAATTTTGGACCAAAAATGGCATGACCCCTATTCCTCAACCCTCATACTCTCTTGACCTTGCCCCGTGCTACTTTCTTTGTTTCCTAGAATGAAAATATAGGTGAATGGAAAGCGTTTCGCTGATGTTGCTGAGGTGAAGAAAAAAACGACGGAGGCACTGTCAAGCATCACAAAAGATGAATTTAAAAAATGTTTTGAAAAATGGAATGAAAGATTCGACAAGCGTATCATTGCAAGTGGGGAATACTTTGAAGGAAACTGAAGGTGAGTGCTTAAAATGTGAACAAATAAGTTCAAACAAAAATAAGTCCGGTTTCTTTTGGGTACCCCCTCGTATATAGCCACTAACAACAACCTAGTCGCTTGGTGCGCTACAGGAGATTGGTCCGCTTGGCCCTATGGGACTGTCTGCTCTTTAACAATGCCTTTTTCTCTAGTGCCATTGAAATCTGCATCGAAAGAACCCCAAAGATGTGCTGGCAATAAAAAAAATTATATATAAAAAAGAAGTGAAGTATTATGTGTGAAGTGTACTAGATGTGAGGCGCACTGGCAGGGCCGAGGTCCAATGAAAAGTAGCTTTAATTAGGCATCGTACATTTGTTCAGCGAGGCCAAGAAACACACCAAAAGGCGCTCGCTAAAAAAAAAAAATCGTCTTCGCTTCAAGGGTTGCACACGCCAGCCATCTACTAGCGGAATGTGCTACTACGCGCTTAGATGGTTGCTGATAAGATAGATGGCGCAACCTGGTTGGCACGGGTCAAGGTGCGTATTTCTCGTATGGAGGAAAAAAAACTAGGAGGGAGTATGACGTCACCCGCTCAGCCTATGCAGGCCGTCCTCCTCTGACGGCGCTGCCGAGGTACAGTGCTCTAGATTATTCTAGAGCACTGTAGCCGAGGGCCATTTTGCGCACTGACTCTTGGGAAATAGGCCCTCCATAGTTACCAGGCTGCCAACCAGCTTGGATCGCGGTGCTTTTTAGTGAACGTCGGTGCCCCGATGTAGCGCCTGCCTTGCAGATTCTGCGGAATGCGTACCGAGGTCGAGGTTGTCTGAAGGCTCCGCGTCTCAGCACTTCTCCCAACAAACACAAAAGCTTCTCAAAAGCTCCAAAAAACAACCCATCGGGACATTTGGAATCTCCCCAGGAGGTGCTCATTTTTCCCGAACACATCCAAAAAACGTCCCCACCACTACAAATGTCCAAAAAGTTGTGCGTCCCATGGAAAGCCCCAAAAGGTTAATGCTCGATTCCTCGGCTCTGGTTCAATAAAATTATTCCTCCTTTTTTAGGCAGCCTGCAGGCATCCGAGTGCACATATGTGCCAAATTTTAGGCGTATACTTACGTTACAGGTGGTGTAATACACCTTTCACTCGTGTGAATGTGTGCTGGCTCGGCCCTTCTGCCCTTATCCGCTTACGTGAAACGTCCTAGCATTTTACACACAAAGGAAATATGAATGCAAAAAGTCACCCAATTTTTCCCATATAACAACAAATAGTAGCGCCATACAGAAGTGAGGTGTGCTGCTAACACGAATTGCATCCTGTCGTCCATACCGGCGACCGCACCATACACCACCACAATCAAAATGCAGTCATGTTTCAGTCAAAGAAAAACAATACGGACCGAATTGAAAGTCCGTGCCGAACGAAACTTAAGTTCAACAGCGCAAATTTGAATGAATACAAACAGCAGACGCAAACGTATGCAGCTTTTAATATACAGTGTACATAGGACTACGGCGCCATGCATATAATGATGACTACTTTTTTCTCCAGTCCTGAGAAACCTGTAAAATGAAGCAAGTAAAACAGAATACAGGCTGAAAGGTGATGCACCTTAAACGAGTAATTCTAAGGGCTACAAAAGCAGATACGCACACGCAAATGCAAACGTGTGTAAAGAGCAATTTGGGTGACAAAAGAAAAGACGAGATGGGCGTATGCTGCAGACACGCAGTTTCAGGTCACGGATTTTCTTCAAGTTGAAACCCCCCTCTCGCTCAGAGACTCGGAGCAAGCTTCAGCGACGTGTTATCAAAATAGGGGAAAAAAAATTACTTCTACTAGGCGAAAATAAAAAAAGTGCGAAAAGGGCCTGCAGTATGCTTAAATAAATAGATAACTAAAATAAACCAACATACCTTGACGACGTTGCCTACGGAAACCCAGGGATGAAATAGAAGTCTTCAACAGCTGAAACCATGAATTAAACGCAGCCTTCTCACAGCACAACGAAGACTCAAGCATACGCGTTACACCTTCGTAACGATCATGGGAGTTTTATTTTCTTGTGACTAAGTGTGGAGATAAGACTGCTTAGAGCCAGACAGGAAGATGAACGTGTTGAGGTACGTGCGGTGGCGCGCTGCATCCATGGTGCGGCAGACCGCGCATGCGGCACAGTCAAGCGTGGGAGTCGAGATCAAGGCACGATTAATCCGGTGGGGGAGAGTCAATATAGCCACGCGAACACTGCTCAAACTACACCGCTGCGACAGGACGGCTGGGCGGTGGCGAAGTAGGTAGAGCAGGCTAATCCATGGGCATTCGCACAAAGAGAGTGGTGGGTCTCCGAAGGTCCTTCCCGCCTCAGACCGTAGAAGACGGCCACGCTGCCACCACAAACGCGCTGCAGTCGTCGGAGGCGCTGAGGAATGCGGGGTGCGTTCGAGGAGTCGCCTATTGCCACGAACTCCGCCGCCGCGATCGCCGCCTTGAACAACGGCATCAGTACAGCCGTGAAGCTGCGCAAAGGACTTCCGATGCGCCGCCGCGGCATCAGTTCCAAAAGGAATGGTATGGGCACGCCGAGGTGCGCGGGAAAACAGCCGTGAATCCGTAGCTACGAAGTCCACGACAGCCCAGTTGGCGCAGTGACGAGAGCAAGAACTGCCGCGCGCTGGGGCTCGTGCTCGAACGTCTGGGGCAGCGCGAATAAGAGCTGGCAAAATGGCTTCCGTCCAGCGGGGAAGCAGGGCGAGAGACGGGAGGTCATTACTGCACTTCTAGTAGACAGCGGCGCAGCGAGGAGTGCCGATAGTCGGAGACGCCTGGAGGGACCACCACACAATGTTGAAGTGGGCGGAAGCAGGGAAAACGCTAGAAGACGGGAAAGCTGTTGACCGCCGCTGCCGGCGGCGCGATGAAAATGCAGACCGCCGTCGCCTGCCTGCAGCATGGGGTCGACGGCCCACGTGCGAGAAACGCATGGGCCGAGAAAGATGCGCGGTTAACCGCTTGATGATGATGATGATGTCCTCAGGCTTAATGGCACATACCCACGGCGGCGGATTGGCCAGGGTGCATAGCGGATACAAACGCACTCATGTACAGGGATGGTTCCTTCGGCTGTTCGAATGAACATCTGCTTCATCTCTCAAAAGGACAAGTGCAAGAGCAAAACCTTTTTCCCCGCAGCTTGTGGCACGAGGGAGAGAGAAAAGTGAGCGAGGAGTCGATTTTTATTTCTTGTTGAAAACCATTGGTCCCGAAAACGTTATACCCAGTTGCCTTTCTGGGATCAAAATACATTATTCGTTTTTGTTGCTGCTTAAAGCTCTCGAAAAAAACGTTTCTAGACCTTTAGTGGAGCACTGCCTTTTTGCTTTTGTTTCTGTCTTGCCTCTACGGTCTGGAAACGTTTGATAAATGCTGTACTGGGACTGGGACATTCCATCCTTTTTGGGCGCACATGGGGAGGTACGTTGCTTGCTGGGCTGTTGATTACACTCTTGAGTTTTTGGGTGGTTAAGAACTTCTTGTTGGGCGAGTTGGTGCATACTATTGTAGGTAGGAATTGCGCACACAAGACTCACACAGGAAAAAAACACACGAGGGAGACTGAAAGAGCGCAAACTATCAACTGGTGTTTATTCGATTCAGTGCCGCTTTATAGGCAGTGTGGACACGTGCCTACAAAGAGGGGAAAAAGATAAGGAGGGAAATCAAACCCTGAGCGACAAACCATCAGAAACGCTCCAAAAATTCCTTTCCGCGTTGTACAGTGAAACGGATGTGTCACTCACACAGTTATCACCTCTTGCCTTGATGTGGTATGCCTAGAGGCATACCACATCAAGGCAAGAGCAAAAAAAATTCAGGAGGGAGCGTCCTGCAATAGCCTTAAAGCCTAGCCATCAAGTCGCTCGCTGCGCACGCGTGGAACAGGTAGAAAAATGACTGCAGATCAACCTCCTTCCTGTAGACGCCCGCACCATGGGCCGCGCAGACATGTGCACTAAAACATACCAACACCGAAATATTAGGGACTGACTTGCAGAGCAAAGAAAGGCGGAGGGAGTGGCTTCATGAACACTTGGCTTGCGAATGCTGGCCGCAGGGTGTCGGGCTTCCTCCAGAGTTTTTTGTCCGCCATGCTTGCTGTTAGCTTCTCTGCTCTCGAATGATGCCCATCCCAAGTCACCTTATACCCCATGATTTGGTGTATTGCCATAAGCGTACCCATAAGCGTACCTATCCCACACTGCTTGATTTCAAACCTTGTTTGAATCTCTGGTCTCATGCACAGGAATGCAGTGCCAAAAGTCAGACTTGGAACCACCACCCCTTTCTAGATTCGTCTTACCACTTCGTACATATCGTGATTCCACAACAGCGGTGGCCTAGTGGCCTGAGCATCCGCCTCACATGCGGTAGGTGCGGGGTTCGATCCCCAGTGCCGCCCGGTACCCACCGGCGATACAATGGGCACAAGCTTTCCCCTGGTCTTGTGCTCGGCTTATTTAGGGTGAAATGCTTGGGAAATAAGTCCTTGACCCCCACCTTGGGTAGAAGAACAAACCTTGTGCCATGGCGCTCTTTGGCCACAGATGCCCTTGGGCCATAAAAATCCGTCCTGGTCAAATGTTGAGGGGAATCCCCCACGGTGGAGTAGATTTGTAATAAGGGAACAATTACTCATTGACATCCACCCGAGCGCAGCCATACGGCTACAGAAGAAAGCTATACAGGTTTCTCGGAAACTTCGTAGTTAAAGAAAAATTCGTCCTGGTCCGGGGTTCGAACCAGAAAACCACCACACAGCGTCACACAGCGTCAGTGTCACACAGCGTGGTGACAAATGTAATCTAAAAGTACACGATACCATGCACCAGAAAAATGTAGCGATGACAACCGCTCACCTCAACGGCAGCCGCTGGGTGCTTCGTCGCCCCAGCAGCCTTCGCAATGTGCGCACGTTTTTTTTTCCATGCCTCGTTCGGAGCCTGCGCCGTTAACACCATAAAATACACTCTACCACAGATGTACCGTGCCTTGACGCCTCTCGGGACTACGCTCCGTACTCACCGAAGCCTAGAAGCTCAGCTTCTGCTGGTGCTTTGCCCTCCTTCTACCGAACGGAGACCACCTGGCGACGCACTTGCGTTATGGCCCGTATAGCGTTATCTTCAGTAAGAAGGCGTACGCTGAGCACGGTGTCTACGAGAGCGCGCACGCTATAAACGTCCCACGCGCGATCTGTAACACACCTCACCAACACGTGCGACATTCTGCGCTTTTTTTTAAGCGCGACTGACGATGACAAGCCAAGGAGATAATAAGCAAAAAGTCGTGCGCGCGCAACACGGAGAAAAGTCACGTGATCACAGGTATTGTGGGACGTCTTTCGGTCACATATTTGGTTTATGGTTTATGGGGTTTAACGTCCCAAAGCGACTAAGGCTATGAGAGACGCCGTAGTGGAGGGCTCCGGAAATTTCGACCACCTGGAGTTCTTTAACGTGCACTGACATCGCACACTACACGGACCTCTAGAATTTCTCCTCCAAAGAAATTCCAGCCGCGGCGGCCGGGATCGAATCCGCGTCTTTTGGGTCAGCAGCCGAGCACCATAGCCACTGAGCCACCGCGGCGGCAAGGTCACATATTTAACAACGCCTTGTTAAAAACCTTCGCTTCAGGTAAATTTTGTGACTAAATACATTTACACTAGCTCTTTCGCGCCTAGCACAGCTGTACCAAAACATCACGGTTCCTTCCATGCCCATCGCTGCGATATTGTTTTCCGGTGATGGCACTCGGGAAGTCTTGTGCACAGCAGCGTTTTTCTGCACGACTTACGCACGTTCAAACAAGTGCGTGGCACGGCACTAGCGTACGCTGGACGGTGGAGTCCCATCATGCTGCGCGCGTTAGCAGACGCCGTGAGCAGACCACGCTCACGAAAATTGGAAAATTGGTTTTTGAGGAAAAGAAATGGCACAGTACCCGTCTCGCATCTCCCAGGACACCCGAACTGCGCCATAAAAGAGAGATAATAAAGGGAGAAGTTAAAGAAAAAGGGAACACGTGCCATAGTGAAGAGCTCCGGAATAATTTCTACCACCTGGTGATCTTTAACGTGCATTGACAGCGCACAGCGCAACGTGGTTCGAACCTGGGAACTCCGGCTCAGCAGCCAAGAGCCCTAACCACTGGGCCACCTCGGCGGTTTCGACGCTCACGACGAAGCGGAATTCCGCTCTGCAATGTGAGAGCAAGGCAGAAGAACGAAAAATTTCAGGTGTGTACACCTAAACCTTTCCATAGTTCCTGCACGCGTCTAGTTTAAGTATGAGGCCGCATTCAAAGCTTGATTTTTAACGCGAGAGCGTTAGTACCATGTCGGAAAAACTGTCCGGCACCGACATTGGTGTTGGCCGTGGTGTTAGCGACCGTTTGATGCCTCGCAGCCGGAGCGGCCGGAGCAACCGGCTGCTCCGGCAACCTAGGTGGGCCATCTAGGCCCCGTGCACCTTGTGGCGTCATCACAGTCTTGTGGCGTCATTTAAATCAATTATTTGTCGCGAGAGGTTGGTCGGGAAAAGCAACAACGGCCGAACTACAGAGAGGCGGGCGCGCGCTCGCGCGGTTGCCGCTCGCGCCGTTGCCGCTCGAGTCAGGCCGTGGAGCAACCTAGTAGCTGGGTCTCGCAAGCCTCACGAGTGGCAGTACATGCCATCCCGGGGCAGTGACACATCGCTTAACCTACACAGCTAGCGGATGATAGATTTGAAGCGCTGTGTGAAGGGAACTATGTGCACCGAAAAGGCCTTCCAACGATGATAATTAGCGAGGTAAATGTCAAAGCTCCATTCAGCAATCTATGCTCGGTTGAACTGCTGTTTATGTGTCTACTCGGCAAACACGCCATGCATGGAGATGAGTGCTTCAATGGGCTTATCAACGGGCTCCCAACTGGCATGATGCTTTGGGTCACTTCAGTATTTGAAGCAGACGTTACATGGGTGCAGTAAAGGAGGACCTGGATTAGTAACAGGGCGTTAATTAAGAGGGCTGGTATCACCAAAGATTACCAATACAAAAGTTGTCCATGACGCAGTGACATAAAACGAACGAGAAAAAAGAAAACGAGCAACCATACTACGCCTCACTGTATCTCAAGGGCTGCCAAACTGTGAGTCTGGTGCGTTTCAGGCTTCTGCGTAATGATCTTTCTATCTTTGACACCATTTTAAAACCTTTTTTGTTGCGAAAGCAACACTCCGATAGCCAAAGCGAGACCTCGGGTGGCCGCCGTCGCGCCGTAGCTACGCTGACATCGTTTCAATTGGTGGAAATAGTCCTGACGTCACAGTGCGCGATTTTCAAACTGAGCCGATTGTTTTGGTTAGTAATCATGCAACCAATTAAAAGGATCGCATAGTGATGCTCCCAGTGTGTGGGACTGCGTTTAGTTAATTGCTTAACTAAATGATTATCCTAATTAACCGTTCTAGTCAGATCATAGAAATAAATAAAACCTAGTAGGAAATTGGTCGATTTGGGGAATCAAACCAGGGTCTCCGGAGTGCGAGACGAGCCCGCTGACTACTCCGCCATGCTAGCTGAATGGTTTGGAATGAACAAAGGCGCGTCTAGTCAATGCGGTGTCTTCGTTCACTCCCATCTCGTCCACCATAATATGCAAGACAGATACATTTAATTTCCTCAAAAACCCATTTACCAACGTGCAAGGCGTAGAGCCGAACGGGCGATGGCGTTCTGTGGACTCCCTGGCAGCGTTGCAAGGCGGTGTCGCGTTCCACTCATAGAGGCGAAGCTTAACATCTTAACCACACATCAGTGACACAAGCAGCAAGACCGCGCTTAAGGCTTTCGCCTCACCGTGGTTTAGGTCAACAAAATGGCCCCCTGAATTTTTTTTTGTTTTCCTCTAAACATCTTTTGGCTCGACTTTGTTAGGTAACATGGACAATTTTTTTATTTATTATTTTTTATTAGATTTTTTGCGCACCTGCAGTGAACCAAGTAAGCCAAATCGATGGGAATTTTTTTCGGGCACAGGTGCATCTGCATTTATTCTTTTAGACAATTTATTACATTTATTCTAGTTCACTGCATACACAAATGCAGCCCCACACAGATACAGATGTGTTGTGTTGTGTTGGGTTTAATGGCGCATAAGCAGCTAAGGCTATCATGCGCCAAGCTCAAGGTATAGGATATTTCTTTTATACAGATTTGTGCTGTTATGTGAAAAAATGGTGTACAGGGTATAAAGTTTCTTGTACCGAGTAATAAGAGAGAGAAGAAATTTAAGAACTATCTACAAGTAAAAGCTTTTAAGGAGGCCGGATAACCTCATCAGCGGTCCTTGGCTAGGCAAGGAAATTGAGGTTCCCAGCCAATCAAATAAAGACCTCAGACTTCTTCTCGAGGATGAGAACAAGGCTGAAGTGTATTATATAAAAAGCGAAATGGTGGATTAAAATTTACAGTTTCTCAAGAAGACCTGCTTCTTTTAAAAAGCTAAAAACACAAGACGGGTTAACAATGGCATTTTCACCTAAGAGCAACGCAGGGTGTAAAGGAATGCATTCTTTATAAAACTTAATAAAGTGTTCTTTCCTTAGTTTTCCGAGGTATGAACATGAGAGTAAAGTATGATTTATTGTGAGCTCGCCTCCACATCTTTCACAGAGTGGTTTGTCTTGTTTCGTTAGTAAGAAATTATGTGTAATGTGTGTGTGACCAATGCGCAGACGATATAAATTTTTTTCATAAAGCGTTCCTGGTGCCTGCAGGTCTTCCATTCTCCCAAGACGGGCTTTACCAAGTGCAGCTTGTTGTTTACCTCGTTGTCCCATGAAGCTTGCCATTTCCCTCTAAGTTTATTTTGAACCAGCCTCATGCAGTCCCTATGCGGTATGTTTACTTGTTTTATCTCACGATTGCGGGCAAGTGCGGCACATGCATCAGCTCTCTCGTTTCCGCTGATTCCCACGTGACTAGGAACCCAGCAGAACTTTATTGTACGTTCTTGTGTGTGAGCTTTTATCGAATTGTGTAATATGTTTCCTATTATGGGTTCCACTGCATTCTTGGGGTTTATTGCTGTAATTACGCTGAGGGAGTCAGTGTAGATAACACTGTTCTTTATGTTTTTCTTCATTATGTGATCTACAGCTACAGCAATGGCGAAGCATTCTGCTGTGAAAATTGAAGCGCACTAGGGCAGCCTGACTACTTTCTCCCATTTACCTTGTACTATCGAACTCCCTACATATAGTGCTGTTTTAGAACCATCCGTGTAGAAATCGGCATAATTATTGTATTTTTCTCGTACTGCACAAAACTCTTGCTGGATGTATTCCTGTGGGGTTTGTCTTCTGTGAATGTGTGTTAGTGCAAAATCGCATACATCAGGAAACGTGTACCAAGGCGGCAACGGATCAGGTCTCCGTGCAACATCGGGAAGTGTGTCTAGTATGTTTATTTCTTGACATTTTTCCTCGAAGCGGAGCAGGAGTGGTCTGACAGCTTGAGGTTTATTGGGAAAGAGTATTCTGGATGGGCATTTAGTAACTATGGGGCAACACAGATGTTTGGGCAACGACCTTATTTTAAGTACATAAGCAAAGGTAAGCATTGTTCTCCTTATGTTGAGGGGTGGCTCATTTGCTTCTACATGAAGACTATTTACAGGGGATGTTCTGTACGCCCCAGTTGCGAGGCACAAACCAAGGTTCTGTACTGGGTATAGCTTTTTTAGGTACGATGGCCTCGCAGACCCGTATACTATACATCCATAGTCTAAGGACGAGCGCACTACTGACCGATAGATGTGCAATAGGCACATCCTATCAGAACCCCAGCGTTTTCGTGACAGCACTTTAAGTATATTCAGGGATTTGGTTGCTTTCTTTTTTAGGGTGTTTATGTGCGGTAGGAACGTGAGCTTTTTGTCGAAAGTTAGGCCTAAAAATTTGTGTTCTTGTTTTACTGTAAGTACGGCTCCATTTAAGCGGAGGGTGGGATCAATTTGCAGTCCTCTTTCGAGTGAGAAAAGAACGGCAACTGTTTTTTGCGGGGAAAACCTAAAACCAATTCTGTCAGCCCAGATTGCTAATTTGTTTATGGTAAGCTGTATTTGTCTCTCACAAGTTGATAAGCTAGATGATGTGCACGAAATCTGGAGGTCATCGACGTAGACTGAGTACATAATGGACTGGGGAATTATTTTGGATAAAGAATTCATCTTTACTATGTACAATGTAGTACTTAAAATGCTTCCCTGAGGCACACCATTCTCCTGGATGAAATTCTTCGAGAGGGTAGAACCGAGACGAACTTGGAATGAACGGTTCGACACAAAGTCGCTTAAACATTTTAGCATTCTCCCGCGGATGCCAAGCTCTGCCAAGTCACGAAGAATCCCGAACCTCCATGTTGTGTCATATGCCTTCTCCATATCGAAGAAGACAGCAAGGCAGTGTTGTCTGTGTATAAACGCCTCTCGCACCGTGTTTTCCAGGCGGACGAGATGGTCAACTGTGGAGCATGCTTTTCTAAAACCACACTGGTGGACATCAAGAAGCTCACGAGATTCTAAAATAAACATTAACCTAATATTGAGAACACTTTCAAAAGATTTGGCTAGACAGCTTGTAAAAGTTATAGGCCTGTAACTGCCAGGGGAGGTTGGTGGTTTTCCTGATTTTAGGAATGGAACAATAATTGCTTTCTTCCAAGCTGCTGGTATTTTCCCTTCCACCCATATTTTGTAAAAAAATTGTAGGAAAACTTCTACAGAGGGTCCAGATAGATGAGACAGCATTTCATAATGAATTTCATCAGGACCTGGTGCAGTTTGTTTACCTATAGACAGTACTCTCTGAATTTCCTGAAGTGTAATCAAATTATTGTAGGGTTCCTTTGTGCTGCCTGCCGTAGGGAGCCTTTGGTTTTCCATTGTGTTTTTGTATGCTAAGAATGACTGTGTGTAGTGTGACGAACTAGAAACTTGAAAAATGTTGACCCATAATGTCTGCTTGTTCTTTAATGCTCGTCTGCACAGAGGGGTCTGTTAGAAGAGGAACTGTGAATGGGGAGTAGCTGCCATTTACTTTTCTAACCTGCTCCCACATTTTTTTTTTGATGTTATTGTGCTGTTGATGGAGCACACGTAACGTTGCCAAGAAGTTTTTTCAGCGTTACGACGTATATATCGGGCTTTAGCTTTTGCCTTTTTGAAATTTATGAGATTCTCGTGACTTGGATACCTTCGAAAGACGCCCCAGGCTTTATTTTGATGTTTTTTCGCTATCCTACATTCTTGTGTCCACCAAACCTTGCGGTTTTGGCGCACTACTCCTGTGGACTGGGGAAGAGCTAGGCGTGCGGCATCGATGATACACTTCGTGAGATTTTCATTTAGTTCGTCTACGCTAAGTGTGTCTGCGAAAATGCTTTGTAAACAGGCTTTTTTCGCTGAATAATGCACAGTCAGCTAAATGGAGCTTCCATCGTCGTGGTTTAGTTGGGAGGATGGCAGGTGAGGATGATAGGCTAATAAAAACTGGTAGGTGATCATTCCCATACGGGTTGTCTAAAACATCCCATTTAAAATCGTTAAAAACAGATGGCGAACTAAAAGACAAGTCTAAACAGCTCATTCTGCCAGACGTTGGGGAATAGTATGTGGCCTTTTCTGTATTTAAAAGACATATTATTTGTGAGAATAAAATCTTCGATCATCTGACCCCTAGCGTCAGAGCGTTCGCTGCCCCAAAAAGGGGAGTGAGCGTTAAAATCCCCGACTACTAGATATGGTTCTGGCAGTTCATTGATGAGTTCATGTAGGTCACGGACTGTTAATGTTATAAGTGGAGGAAGATATACAGAACAGATAGTTATGGTTTTGTAGCTGGCAATGCTGACCGCAACTGCCTCCAGTTTTGTTTTGAATCTGATCTCTTGAGCAGGGACGCCGCTCTGAACGACAATCGCGACGCCTCCTTAGAGTTTATTTGCCTGCTCGCGATCTCGTCTAAATGTGTTATAATGTTTCAGGATATTCATGTGTTGTGGACCAAGATTTGTTTCTTGGAGACATAAAGCTACAGGCAACATTGACGCTAAAATATCTGTTATATCATTCTAATTCTTCAACAGTCCTCTACAATTTCACTGAACTAGAAAAGCCATGTTTATGTTTGGGGTAGGAACGATAAAGGGTTTACTTATTTTCTGGGCCCGTTATGAGGGCCCTGTCCTTCTTCCGCTCAAGAGAGCTGTTCCGCCGCTGTAGAGCAGGCGGGCTGGGGGTTAGATCCATCACCTCGTCAGAGGTGCTGGAAGACCGCGGTGAAGCCGCGGGTGTGTGGGTTTCAGGCCTCCCCCGACGGGGGGAAGCCCTGCGGGATGCCGACCCATGGACCGGCGCTCCCTGCTTTGAAGATGGCAGGGCAGCCTTCGCTGTCCCTGCCTGGGGCGTGGATGGCCCTGCCCTAGGCTCGGTGAAAGTGGCCGCAGCAGGTGCCGGAGTGCTGTGTGGTGCTACGCCCCTGCGCACCACATCAGCGAAGTTGGATTTTGCTGTGAAAGAGAAAGTGTTCGTGAGTGCGAATCGCTTTCTTGCTTCTCGAAATGATATATTTTCCTTTGTCTTTATGGGGATTATTTCCTACTCCTTCTTTCAGGACGGACATGCCCTGGAGTACGCAGCATGGTCGCCTTCACAGTTAGCGCAGCGTAGAGCTGCGTCACATTCCTCAGAACGGTGGTCCTTTGACGCGCATTTCGCGCAAGTTTTGCGGCCGCGGCAACTCTGTGATCAGTGGCCAAACCGCTGACAATTGAAGCACCTTCGGGGGTTAGGGATGTAGTGCCTTACATTTACTTTAAGGTATCCAACGTCGATGCTTTCAGGCAATGTGCATGTGTTGGAAGTCAGGACCAGGTGTTTGGTATCTACTTCTTTGTTGTCCTTGCGGATTTTGATTCGGTACACATCAATGACGTTTTGGTCGGAAAGGCCTTCCAGCATTTCTTTCTCTGTGAGATGTAGAAAATCATTTTCTGAGATGACGCCACGGACAGTGTTAAGTGATCGGTGTGCAGTGATGGAGACAGGTGTGTCCCCAATAGACACTATGTTACAGAGTTTGGTGGTTTGGACATTGTCTCGGAGTTCCAGCAATAAATCGCCACTGGTCATTTTTGACACTTTGTAGCCGGGGCCCAAAGCTTCTGTTAAGCATTTCGATACCATGAATGGAGATAGAATTCTGGCCTGTTTATCTTGAACTTCACTGTGGATGACATGAAATTTGGCAAATGTTGCTTTCTTTTTCGAAAAAAAGTTATCTGCTTCGTTCTGCCCTCTTTTGAGAGAGCGATCAGGTTTTGAAAGGGGGGGAGCCATAAAAAATTCAGGTTCTTCGGTCATGGTGCCAGCCACCCACCATGGAGCCCAACAAGGGGACGGGACAGGAACTTGCAAGCAAGTCCTGCCCACGCCAGCTGTACACCTTAACTATAACCTAATATGACTCAACTCAGGGTAGTTGGTCACACATGGTTAACCCTAGCCGCCTATGAAAAGTGAAAAAACTAAGAAGAGAGGAAGAGACAGGAGAGTTGTAAGAAAGAGATAGGAAAGTGAAAGATGGAGAGGAGAACAGGAAAAGGCGACTGCCGATTTCCCCCGGTCGGGTCAGTCCGGAGGTGCCGTCTACAGGAAGCTGGGGCCAAAGTGGTGTGTTGCCTCCGCCGAGGGGCCTTAAGGGTCCAAACGCTCGGCATTGGCTCAACCACCAGGATCCCTTTTTCCCCGGACACGGCGATGCCACGCACGGCTAAGCGCGGGTGCTCGGGTCCGTGGTGGCGCACTGCTCACCATCATCCCCCTTCGGGGATGTCCCTGCGGATGCTCAGGTACCCGTGGTGTCGCAACTCACCATCGTCTGCATGAATCAGACGCCCCTGCGGGGTAGATACAGATATATATATATATATATATATATATATATATATATATATATATATATATATATATATATATATATATATATCAAAACTGATTTCTTGCCAGCTGATTGATCAATATAAGATAAAGTCACCAGAAATTCAAAAACGTAACAGGATTTAATTCACGACGTTTCGGCTGGAGGACCAGCCTTTTTCGAGTGTAGAGTGTCGAAAAAGGCTGGTCCTCCAGCCGAAACGTCGTGAATTAAATCCTGTTATGTTTTTCAATTTCTGGTGACTTTATCCTATATATATATCGCAAAACTTTTTGAATTCTGCATTTCAGAGGTTATATATTACCGTTTGGCGCAAGTAGCAATTTCAATCATTTTTGGAAATATATTTATTTATTTATTCAAGTTACTCACAGGCTCCTTTACATTGGAGCATTGTGTGAGTGGTGCAGTACATAGAAGTTTGAGAACAGCGCAAAAAACACACAAAAACAAAAAAAGACAGGAGAAAAACGTTATACAATAGTTAGCAAGAGGCACTCAGTAGAATACAAATAAAGTAATACAATAGACAATAATTACATGTTTAAAAATGTGGCAACATGGAAATGGAACACGATTTGACAGTGAGGCTAAAAAGTGCACAAGTTAGTTCACACTAAGCAGCAATAAAACAGATTTTTCGCAAGAATACAGAGAACTGAGACACTAGGCGAGGATTGCGGTTATTTTATCACGAAACGTAGCAGGATTTCTGGTATTAGTAGCATCGTCAGGAAGGCTGTTCCAGTAGTTTATGGCACGTGGGAGAGCAGACATGTTGAATGCTTTTGTATCACCAAAAAGACGCGTAAAGCTGCTATAATTATGAAGGCGATGAGATGTGCGACATGGCCGTGACAAAGGTAATGTGTGACTGTGAAGACCATGTTATCAAATAAGCGACGACGTGATTCTAAAGACTCAAGTGATAGCGATAACTTGATCTTAGTGACGCTGGAATGCCGGTTATAATCGCGAGCGATGAAGCGTGCAGCACGGTTCTGTATAGATTCGAGATTACGTGTTAGATACGCTTGGTGAGGTGACCAGATGGGTGATGCAAATGCTAGTTGTGGGCGGACAAACGTGTGGTAGGCTAGTTTTCGAGTGTCAGATGGTGCACCATGAAGATTACGCTTTAAGTATCCAAGGGTTCGTGAAGCCTTAGCTGTAATTTTATTAATGTAATAACACTATAAAACTAAACTGCAACGTCGTTTATACCTTCAACAGAGTATAAGGTAAATATGACACGCCCGAACGCACAGAGGAAAAAATGTACTATCCTAAGTGCTTATTGAAAGATTACTCTTTTATTTGTGGCCTGAGAAAGCCGCCGCGAGCTATGTGCTGGAATTGAAATTTGCACCTTTTGGAGCGAAAAAGGTAAGGCCAGAGAAAGCGATGACACCAGGATATCCTCTTCGGATGGCACACCGTGAGCTTTTCACGCGTCCTACGCGTGTCGTGTGGGACGTGACTATGCGGGAAGGAAAGGAGGCTCGGATGAAGACAGTCAGCTGTAAGATTACATCATTTAATTTGTTAAACGCACATGCGGTTCACGCTTAGACCATTCGAACCATCTTCACGGTCCTGCGTTTTAATGATACGCATAAGTAATGGTGCTTTAATTGTTGAAGCTGGATGGCCGCACTATGCATTCATGCTTGTAACTGTTAACGCGAATTGAACGAACTCCCGAAATGCGGCACAGGACAAGCACTTGCTCTGCGTCGCCTTCTTGTTCTCTGCCGAAACGTCCGGCGGCTAAGTGCGGGTTTATTTATTTATTTATCAAATACTGCCAACTGCCTCTTGGCAGTCAAAGCAGGAGTGAATACATTTTTCTTGAACAATTGCTAAGGTGAGTTTAACAGCGGCAAAGAAAGAAAACGTGCTATTGACAATCAGCCACGAAGGAATGTGCACAATCCAAAAACAGAAAAAAAAGAAAGAAGGAATACACTTTGAAAGGCGGACGGCAAAGCAAGAAGCGCTGTAAAGAAATACTTCCTGCATTTGAATGCTACACCACCCATGAGCCACAATTATGGAATGCATCATAATGTGCAGTATTAATTTGCAAATATAATGGCATTAGAAATATCTGGAAACGGAGCAGTTTAAGAGAAAATGAAAATTGCTTTTTTTTGAGGAAAGGAAATGGCGAAGTTAACAGTCTCAGATATCTCGGTGGATACCCGCGAACCGCGCCGTAGTAAGGTAAGGGATGAAGAAGCGAGTGGGGGAAGAAAATTACCGAAGACACTTTGGAAATTCTAAAGTGTGCTTGGCGAATGTCTCGTCCGTTCTGCCTCCCTTGCATTCGCATCTGGTGGCATGTTCAGTAGGCGCATGCACATTCGCGCCTTGTTCTTCTGGCGTTGGGGCAATCCGGCGTCCACTACCGCTTCCCTGAACCGCTTGGCGCGGAATCACTGGGCCGCTTCGGAGCCATGCGTCTCACTCACTAGACTGCAACTAGACGTCTGGCGAAGGAGTCGGCGGTGCAGCTGCCACCGCCGACGCGCACGCGCTCGTTTTACTGTAGCTGTGTGACGTCACGGTTGCTATGCACAGCTGCTCCCCCCACCGGCGCGCCGGTTGCTAAGGAGGGGAGGAGGATGCGGCGCCGCGCAGAGGAGAGGCCACCGTTGGCAAGATTCCAGCGCACGGACGGACACCGCGGGTATGAGCCATAAAAGGCTTTCGCCTTAAAAGCGGAGGTCTCCAGAATAATTTCTACCACCTGGGGATCTTTAACGCGCACTGACATTGCACAGCGCACAAGCGCCTTTTGCGTTTCGCCTCCATCGAAACGCTGCCGCCGCGATCGAGTTAGAACCCGGGTACTCCGGCTCAGTACCAGAGCGAGAGTGGCAGTGCCAGCATATTTCTTTTGTCACATGTGTGCTTCCGCTCTCCTGCTGGCGCATATATTCCTAAGCAAATCATCATTGTCCTTTTATTTAGGTTGAAGGTACTTACGCTTCCAGACAGTGATTAAGTTCAGTTAGACACGCTGCCATTTGCTTTTTCTGTCTAACGCGAATACTTTTGAGAAAGAAAAAGATACCAATTTTTTATTCATATCTGACCCGTCACGGTGGTTCACTGATTTAAGGCGCTGGGCTCCTCAGCCGATGTACTCGGTCTCAAACCCGGCTGCGCCGGCTGCACCTCAATGGCGGTGAAATACAGTGCGCCCGTGCGCTGTATGAAGCGATATTCCTCGCGACGCGGCGAGCCGTCTTGAGCGATTCGAAAGTATTCCGGGCGAGCGTCGATCGGTGTGACATATTTCGAACAGAAGACTGCGCGTTCTTTGCCTCGATGGCGGTTCCGGGTTACAGCGATCACCACCGAGATCAACTCACCACCCTTTTTTTATCTTGAGGTCATGCGTGTGTTCCGTTGCCTCTTATTTACACTAACGATAATGCCGTTTGTGCGAAAGCCGATCATGTGGTTACCGTATGCTCGTCGTTGGAACGTCCCCCCCCCTCCCCCCAGATGCATGAGGTCGCCCTAAAAGCAATAGAAAAAGAGCTAGCTGGCTCAGAAGAAAGTGACAGCAGCTCAAAGAGCAACAAAAAAGGGAGGGAAGTTACCTTGATGTCTCCCTCGCCACAGAAGATGGTGCCGCGCAATGGCTCTGTTCCTGCTCTTGGTCGATGCACGCGTGGCGTTAACCTTGAAATCGCTCGACAGAGTTCGATGGCGAGAGCTTTCGCCTGCCCCTTGAATACCCCCACGAAGCGACATGTCTTTAAGCACTGTCTCGATGCGTGGACGATGACAGAGCGAGCGTCGACAGCTCCTTGGCTGAAACTGCGCTGGGATACGGACTTCGCTAGCATAACTGATCAGAAGTCGCCAAACCGCAAAGCAAAAATAATATAATTTAATATAATAAATTAATATCTTAAACTTAATTAATAAAGCAAGTAATATCGGCACTTAGCGAGATGTGCGAAATTTTCTGCAACCCTAGAACCTGAGCGACGCATATAGCTATAGTGGTTCAGCGGCCTTCCTCTCATCGCGGGAAGCTATCGCATATAGCCCGTCACCGCGAATTATCGGCCCATGCAGTTAGCGCTTAAAAGAACCTCAGGAGGTATACATTAGTCCGAAGTCCTCCACCACGGCGTCCCTCATAACCCACGTGTCGCTTTGGAATATAAATCCCAAGTTAAATAAAATGTTCCTTCATATATGACTCAAAATCATTAAGCACAGCAACAGCTGGCATCTTTTGTAAGCACAACAACTGGGTTTTCCGTATTGGTTTCTTGTCTCCGTCACAGGACCAGCCACTGTATCCAGGGTCCAGAATAACTGTGGCTGAGTCTTCTGCTCATCATGCGGCACAGCCTCCGCCATGACTCATCGAAAGCAGCAACTGAAAGCCTGCTAAGCTTGCTCGAGGCGCATTTACCAGAAGGCACGCTTTTGCCTAAAACAAAGTATAGATTTTTCAAGCATTTCAGTGGCGGTGCTGAGAACAGAAGCAAGCATTTCTATTGCAACATCTGTTTGAGCTACATCGGTGCATCAGAAGTGGCACAGATGGTGTGTAAAAAATGCAACATGCAGCACGACGTTGGTGAACTGCTAAAGTCATCGTCATATTTTTTTTTATGATGAACTTAGAACAACAGGCATGCGACGTGTTAAACACCAGTCAGCTGAGAAGTGCAAAAAAATGAAATATCATTAGATATCACTGATATTACTGAGAGCATTGGTTACATAAAACTTCCTCTTGGACTGGATGTTGTAAGCCTGACATTTAATACAGATGGCGTGCCCATTTTTCAGAACAGTAGCTTTCGGATTTGGCCCCTGTTTGCCCAAATTAACGAGACTCCATATAAAACCAGGACTAAAAAGCTTCTACTGGCAGGTTTGTGGTTTGGTCCACGCAAGCCTGCCGTGAACATATTCCTCCTGCTTTTTGTGAAAAAAATTAGTGAACTCTCTGCAACTGCAATAAGATGGCCGAACTCAAAAAGGAAATGAAAAAATATCCAGTCTTTCTTGGCCCGTGCACTACTGACAGTGTCGCCAGGTGTGAATTAATGGGGATGACGCAATTCAGTAGAAAACATAGGTGCAGTTGGTGTGAAGAACCAGGAGAGGTGGTTGCTCGAGGCAATGGCCGTTGTTGAGTTTATCCTGCCCCATTATCTGTGCCCAAGCTGCGCACACATGAACCATTTTCTCAGCATGCCTGCAAAGCTAGAAGCAGTGGTGTCAAAACTACAAGTGTCCTCACACTTCTTACATATTTTAGCTTTTGTTCTGGCTTTGTAGATGACTACATGCATGCTGTATGCTCTGTTGTAATAAATGCCACCACACTGATTTGGCTGAGCTAAGGTGTGCACAAAGGCTTTTGCCTCCTCAGCTTCCAAGTAGTAGCTAAACTTCTGTTAAGCTTGTCTCCCGTTTGGCAGCTGTCAAAACTACCAAGATCTCTGAAAGACAAAGTTTTGGAAATCAGCATATTGGCGCAACTGGCTGCTTTTTTATTCTCCGGTGGGGCTGTCTGGTTACGCCCCATCCAGAAATTTTCGGTACTGGCTGATGCTTGTTTACATGATGCATTATATGCTTGGTGAATGTGTCACACTTGAAAGCCGGAGGGAATTGAAGCGTCAAATTGTTGTATATGTGGTTTCGGTTCCGTTTTGGGAATCACCTGCCGCTAGAGGCACCAGTGTCGCTATGTGTATATATATGACTGTATGTGGCAATAAAGCGGGATTTGTTTGGTTGCTAGCAGTTCGTGTACTTGGGCGGCACCCGCCGCTACAACATTGGCGACGAGGATGGGATGAACCGCAGCGGTAACAATGAGACTGGCGGTTGTGCGCCCGCTTCGAGCTCTCGTCGGATTCTGGTGTACGCGTAGGCGTATTTCCACGACTATTTATGCGTCCAACATCTACAGAAGGAAATTCTTGCAGATCATTGTACGCCTGCTCAAACTGCCTTGCCAGTAGTACTGCTCTAGCGAACGAGAGAGACGATCCTTCAAGCAGAAGACGCTCGCGCAAGCTCCGAGACGAAATACCCGCAACGAACTGGTCACGCAGCGAATCTTCTTCGACAGGAAAAGAGCATGTAGCAGAAAGCTCCCGCAATGCTGTGATGTACTCATTCACTGATTCACCAGCTTGCTGAACTCGCCTACTGAAACGATGCCGTTCGGCAACAACATTGCTTGTTGCGGAAAAATGAGCGTGCAGAGCGGTAACTGCGATATCGTACGACGATACTTCAGGCCTTGTATCGCCTGTGCCCTTGCTATCTTCCGACGCTTTATCAGTAGCAATTTGCTCACCGAGCTTGGCGTTGTCCAACGATGGAAGTGGTAATGTGTAAAATATGCGCTGACCTTCTACGCCGAGGCTGTGAAGAAGTAGTGCTTTGCGACGATCCGGCGTGCAGTCAGAGGCCCCCGAAGCAAGCAGGTAGTTCTCGAAGATGCGGAACCATTGCGGCCACGCAACAGCAGGTCGACCAGGCACAGGCAGGAACGGGGGCGGCGGCGCGATTCCAGAAATGCTCATGGCGCCGGAAAGCAAGCGGCGAAAGTCACGCCCCCCGAAATGATCCCGTCCTCGTCAGCCATGGACAGGCAAGTCGAGCTAGCTATTCAAACGTGTAGTATATGCCAGGCAGCGGACAAGAGCACGAAGGTTATGACTGCACCATTGAACCCGGTCCCCTTACCAAAGGAACCGTGGCTAAAGCTCGGCATGGACATTGTTGGCCCATTTGAGAGAGCACCACACGATTGTCGATATGCGATCACGCTGGTCGACTACTTTTCTAAGTGGCCCGAAGTATACTTTTGCAACCAAGCCACAACACGCACAGTAACAGGCTTCTTGCTGTCAGTGTTCGCACGTGAAGGTTACCCTGAGGAAATTGTTTGCGATAACGGGCCACAGTTTTCATCTCGAGAGTTCCAAGCTTTTCTGCAGGATCGCGGCATCCGCTTGCGGCATTCATCCGTATACTACCCGCAAGCAAACGGACAGGTAGAACGGTTCAACAGAGTTTTTAAAAGCTTTGTTCAAGTGGCTACACTCGAGCAGCGTCCCTTACGCCAAACGGTAACAGAATACTTGGGCATTTACCGTTGTACGCCGCATGCCACAACTGCAGTTGCCCCAGCACTTCTCCTGCATGGACGTCTGCCAAGGACTCGGCTCGATGTCGTTGGGTATCCGTCAGCAATATTTGCAACCGACCCTAGTTCAGAGCTCCACCGCCTACGCGAACGGGTGAAGCAAAAACAGCTATCCAGTAAACTATACACAGACGCTCGCAGGGCCGCAAGGGAAACCAAAGTGGATGTTGGTGACCTTGTACGAGTACGCAAACCGACAACTGCTTTTAAAGGTGACCTGGCCTTTAGCCGCCCAAGAAAAGTGATAAGAAAGCAGGGGCAATCGTCTTTCCAACTTGATGGAAAAACATGGAACGCTTCAAAGTTGTCAAGGATGCCACGAGCTTCTGCATCTCTCTGTGGGTGGGGGGAAAGGAGTGATACAAATGACACCGCTAGGGAAAGCAGCTCACCGCCTACCTTGGAGAGACCCGTTTCAGAAGCGCCAACCGGAACTTCAGCTGTGGCTGCTGCGAAGCAGCCGCCTATGCCACCAGTGACCGGCTGTGAGCCGGAAGAGACTTCGCCTGCCGCCAGTGGTTTCTCAGAAGCATCGGGACCTCAGCGTAGGGTACAGCCATCAAGGAATAGACGACCTCCAGATCGCTATGGACACTAAGTACAGCAAGACACGTTTTGCAGTGAACATGAACCTGTCACAATCTGCACGAGTGTTGAGTTTGCTGACGTTGTGAAATATGGACATAAATGGAGTTGTATCTTGTTTTCCTCTTTTTGTTTTATATTTTTGTATGAAGTGCATAAGACAAGCACATTGTTGTTACTGTAAATATACTTCTGTAAAAGAGCACTAACGTACTAACACTACTAAATCACTAACCCATGTAGCTGTTCTTTTTATAAGGAAGGGAATATGTTGTATATGTGGTTTCGGTTCCGTTTTGGGAATCACCTGCCGCTAGAGGCACCAGTGTCGCTATGTGTATATATATGACTGTATGTGGCAATAAAGCGGGATTTGTTTGGTTGCTAGCAGTTCGTGTACTTGGGCGGCACCCGCCGCTACAACACAAATGTTGCGTTTTCTTCAGGAATATGAGGAGCTGTATGGAATCAGCATTATGACTTACCATTCTCATTTGCTTCTGCATATTATCGGCACGGTTCAGGAGTGGGGTCCATTATGATGCTATTCAATATTCCCAACCGAATCTATGAATGGAAGCCTTGCAAGAATGGTAAGGGGCACAGGTACCGTCAGAGACAAATTACTGAAAAAGTTTCTTTAACGCAAGCTCTTCCAATTCAGTGGCATCAAGTCACGAAGCAAAATGCTGGGGCTGACCAGCTGTTACGAATGCTGATGAAAGGATAGAACCTAAAAAGGCGTTTTGTAGCTACTGGTGGAGTTAATTTTTATGGCAAAGCAGCACTCAAAAGTGACGGTGCACACTATAGGAAGATGGGGAACTGGTTCACTGGTGCTGTGCACAGCAGAGTTGGACAAGTCTCGACGGATTAACTCCTTTGTGTTTATTGATGGTGTCTTTGGTCGTGTCACTGATATGATTGCAGTGTGCCCTGAGAGACATCTGAAATGTGAATGCCAGAGAAGTATTGTGCTACAAATTGAAATATTCAGACCTACCAGGAAGCTACTGAGTGTATTTAGCAAAAACAGTGTTCTTAAATTCGTGCAGGCTGAAAGCCTTGGTGAATACCACCCATCACCACTTGCGTCACTGAAAATATGTGTTACCATAGTTTCTGAAGACAATACATATTTGTGGACATTGAATAATAAGCTGTGTCTTGAATCTACCTGAATGGCATGGCCTTGAAGCAGTTGTAAAAAAAACAGGTTATTGGCAAGGAGGCTGGCTACTATAATATATTATTGGCATCACGTGAGTTGCGTCTACAGCAGCTCAGGTGATGCCAGCAGTATAATATGACCTGTTTTGCACTAGCTATGGCCCCTCTATCACTGCAAGAGTCCTAATCTCGTCTGCCCATCTGACCCTCTGGTACCCCCTGTCATGCTTCCCTTTGGTTGAAATCCACTGTGTGACCTTATTCAATGAGATAGTTACAAATTCATATTTATGCTTTTACTAAGACATGTTTGCTTTATGGTTTATGGTGTTTAATGTCTCAAAGTGACTCAGGCTATGAGGGACGCCGCTGTGAAGGGCTCCAGAAATTTCGATCATCTGGGGTTCCTTAATATGAACTGACATCGCACAGTAGACGGTCCTCTAGAATTTCGCCTCCATCGAAATTCGACCGCCGCGGCAGGGACCGAACTCGTGTCTTTCGGATCAGCAGCCGAGCCTCATAACCACTGAGCCACCGCGGCGGCTGCTCAGGCATGTGGTGACATGTTCTTACTTTTGTCATAGTCTGGTTTTGCAGTGTCTCACGACAGCCTTTCAATGCATCTCTGTGTTTGAGTGCACACGCAGGCAGATGAATTAAACAGCATGCAACGAGTAAAGACTAAATGCAGAGCTCCACAACATACAAACTGGGATTCACTGTTGAGGATTGTACAGGGTGTGCTTCCCTGATCTTTTGAAGGGTATTTTTGTGATGTACTAATGTACATACATGTGCGACACCAGCAGCATGCACACAAGTGCGTCTTTTATTCACACTACTGTTTTGGCAATGAGATTTCTTGCACTTAAAACAGTAATGGCACAAAGAATTTCTTTTTACAATGGTACAGAAAATAATACTGCTTTTGTTCTGTATTTGTGGTTATGTTTTCCCTTCTTTCATTATTAATGTTTTTTGTCTTTTTCATGATGTTTTTAAGGGTAAATAACCATTCATGTGCAATTATGACGAGGTATGAAGGTGCAGTATGTGTTTTTGACGTGGCAGCAATTATGTAATGCATTTTTCAAATGTATGGCCAGGTCTTAGGCACTTCCTTGTGCCCAGACATTTGGCCTTATCAAAAAGGCTGCATTCAAGTATGTAAGTAATTTTATTTCAACATGTTCATTGAATCCATACTGCAACTGAGACTCTGCTTTAAGTATGTCTGATAGATACCGGGCACCTTAAGAATTCTCTGCCCACTCACCTCCATGGCTCCAGTATATTGCCATCTGGTATTGCCAGGTGGCGCATAGCTGAAGACGGCGAAGTAGGGCTCGCTCTGTCGGGGAACGGTCGCCATTGCTGGCCAATCCCCCGCCGTGGGTATGTGCCATTAAGTCTGAGGACATCATCATCATCATCATCATTGCTGCATCAGCTTGCCTGGCCTTGACTGCCTTCCTGCCTGCCTGGTATTGAAGCACCCAACGTTAACAAGTATTTTACGATCTGGTGGAGTGTGCCAGGTACCCGTTAGCCAATGCAAGAGACCTCTCCAGGCAGCCGTCGCGCCAGCCCTGTAGCGCTGGACACCCCGGTACATCGCTTCCGTCGGAGGGTCCAGGGACTGCCTCCGGAACTTGGACCGTTAGAGAGAGGCGCCATGGTGACAGCCGCTCCTCCTCCTTTGCAAATCGCCGCTTCCACCGTGCAAATCGCCGCGCCAGCGTGCGTGAAGAGGCCCTGAAATTTTTCAGCCCTTCGCAGCCTATGCTGGGTTCGATTTCTGCTCTTGTTCGCGAGGAGGTGCAGCAGGCATTCAGGGCTCGTACTGTCACAACACCATCTGTACCGGGAGGCTACCACCGCCCCACCTATGCTTAAATTACGAGGCGCCCAGCTGCCGTTTCGCCACCGCCACCTCCAGTAACGCCTTCTGTGCCGCTGTCCTCAGTGCCACCAGTGCAGTATTCCGACAATCGCCGAGCGCCCATGCTGAAGGCCGATGTCTGGCGGACATCTGACAACCGGCCACTCTGCTTTCACTGCGGAGAACCTGGCCATCTCTACCGCTATTGCTCTTGTCGACGTCTCGGTCTGCAGGGCTTTCGAGCCGATTTGCCCAGACCCCGGTGTGGCCATGGGCCCCCTGCCGTTGAAGACTTCCTTGAGGAACAGCGAATTTCATCGCGTGCGCCGCATCAGTCGCGCTCATCTTCTCCGAGGCGCTCTTCCCCGAACCCCCACAGTTCCTAGCGAGAGGCACAGGGTCGCTCGCCCTGTGCGACCGTTTGATCGACATCTCCAGCGCCTGCGGGCTGTACTCGAAGCCCTCCGCTCGACTGTCCTTATCCTGAAGCCCCAAAAGTGCCATTTCGGCTACGAAGAGCACATCTGGGTCACGTTGTGAGCGCTGAAGGAGTGCGGCCGGATCCCGAAAAGACTGCCGCCGTCGCACGTTTTCCTGTTCATACTGACAAGAAAGCTGTCCAACGCTTCCTGGGTCTCTGTGCGTATTATCGGCGCTTTATTGCGGACGTCCTCACGATTGCCGAGCCGTTAACGCGCCTCACCAGGAATACCACATCTTTCATCTGGACCACTGAGCAACAGATCACTTTCTCTACGCTCCGCCAGCGCCTACAAACATCTCCCGTCCTTGCGCGCTTCGAAGAAAATCCCGATACCAAGGTCCACAGCAGCATCGGTCTTGGCGCTGTCCTTGTTGAACATCTAGAGGGCCTTGAGAGGGTGATCGCCTATGCTAGCCCCACTCTCAACCGCTCCGAGAGAAATTACTCTACTACGTCTGAAAAAGAATCCCTTGCGGTTGTGTGGGCCACCATGAAATTTCGCGCTGTCTATGTGGCCGCCCTTTCAAAGTCGTTGCCGATCACCACTGCTTATGCTGGCTGGCAAATTTGCGAGACTCATCTGGACGCCTGGCACGCTGGAGCTTACGGCTTCAGGAATTTGACATCCCTATTGTCTACAAGTCTGGCCGTAGGCACGAAGACGCTGACACACTGTCGCGTGCACCAGTCGATACTGGCGATGCAGCACCCGATGACGACAGCGGCTTCCTTGGTACACTCACCGCCTCCGATCTAATGACAAAGCAGCGGGTGGACGCGCACCTTCGCCCTCCCATTGACACCCTTGAAGGTAGCGATACGGTTATACCTCGCCACTTCTCTCGACGTCTTGGCTTCTTCTGTTTGCGGCACGGTCTCCTTTACAAGAACTCGAGAGGCCACGATAGACCTTAGGTTCTCGTCATTACGCTCGCCAGAGTCCGGAACATGTACTACTGGCCTGGACTTTCTACTGCTGTCAAACGCTACGTCAAAAGCTGTCGAGAATGCCAGCGCCGGAAGGCGCCACCACTTAAGCCGGCGGGGTTTCTAAAGCCCGTCACAGCCCCTCGCGCTCCATTCGACCATATCGGCATGGACCTCCTCGGCCCTTTCCCTTTGTCGCAGGGAGGCAATAAGTGGGTCATAGTTGCTACCGACTATTTGACTCGCTACGCCGATACCAAGGCCATCTATCGCGGCACAGCTTCCGAAGTCGCGCAGTTTTTCATGCACAACATCGTCTTGCGACATGGCGCCCCTTCGCACGTGAGTGCCGAAAGAGGGATGGCGTTCACAAGCTAATCGGCCACATTTTTCGGCTGAGCTCCACAACGCACCGCAGAGCAATGGCTTGACTGAATGATTGAACAGGACCCTTGCGACTTCGGCTGCGTGAGGGACAAAAGCATTCTTAGTTTTTCTAAGGGACACGTGTTTAGTTGACTTACGTGAGTGTTGAGTACGCTTGATGTCACCTTTCTTTCTTCCCTTTTTCTCTCTTTTTCACCCTCTTCTTTCACCCTCACCTGGAGTAGCATGCCAGGCCCCTAACCAGGCAGACCTTTCCTTTATTCATTAAAGTTTCTCTCTCTTGCGAACATGTTGTTCCTGTACGTAGATATCCAACACAAAACTTGGGATGAGGTCCTGCCGTATGCCACCTTCGCCTACAGCACCGCCCTGCAGGAAACTACGCGCTTCACTCCGTTTCGCCTTGTGTACGAACGTGAAGAACAAAACAAGCTTGATGCCATGCTCCCGTGCTCAGAAGATGACCAACTCGCCCCAGACGCCCAACAATTTGCCCAACGTGCCGAAGAAGCCCGTCAGCTGGCCCGCGTGCACATCGGGCAACAGCAGAGCACGGATGCGCACCATTACAACCTTCGCCACCGACAGGTTGACTACAGACTCGGTGACCAAGTCTGGGTGTAGACTCCTGTCCGTCACCAAGGCTTGTCGGAGTGGTTCCGACTATGAAGTGGTTGCGGAAGTGAAGTGGAACTGTGAAGGACTGTGTACGGGAGGCCTGGGCATGGCCCAAAAGAACTCTCCACCGACTAGCACCAGAGCCACTGTGTCTGCCTTCAAAATTATCGCCCTGCCCCGTCAGCGAAGGCGGTTGTGTGGAGTGCGGCGGGCGCAGCAGAAAGACGTGCGAAGTAGCCAGAGGGCAAAAGAGGAGAGGCCGCGCGGGGAGCCCAGCGCGATCACACGCATCCCTGCGGCCCGTTTTGCAGCACGTCCCCAACTTCCCCCCCTTTGGCGCAGAGACAGGCATGTTTGTGCGTTTGTGTGTGCGCGCATGCACGCCTGCAGACGGCCTTGTTGCGAGGTACGGGCTGTGGACTCGGAGAAGGCTAGGAGTTGGGTCTTTATTAAGGGAAGTTAACCAAAAAGAAAAGAGGGCCCCAGGCCCTTGGAAAGTACAGACTGACTCCCCGAGCAGCTGCTCTCTTCCGCTACTAGAGGAGGACTCTCTTTGTCCGTTGACGGCCAAGTTTTCGAATGCCGGGGTCTCGTGTCCAAGCCGCGGTTCATGGAAGAGGGCGTCCTTGGGAATCGAATCCAGACCACCCCGAGTTCCGATGCGAGAGAAGAGAGGACAGCCGTGACCCTCATAAACATGTCAAGTTCGAGAGGAGTGCGTCTTCGGTTGAACATGAGCCCCGCGTTCGCGAAGAGGCCGGCACCCTGCGGCGCCGAGGGTAGGCCGGGACGCTCGCGGCAAAAACAGTTTCCCGGAGTTCGCGGACCCACAGGCCAGCAGTGTCTTGCAACGCAACGGCCTTACTAACTGCTCGAGGCGGAGAGGGAGGCCGGCAAGCTAGCACCAGGAGGGCTCCCAGCAGAGGAGGCGAGACGCTGGTTTAGGGGAACCGCTGCCCTCCGAGGGACACCTGATCCCCTTCGACCCATCCCCAACGGGGCCGCCGGCCTTCGCGGCTTCGTGGAAAAATCGGCGGGCGCCCTTGGTCGGCTGCATGAGCAGCGACGGCGGAAAACCGTTGGGCGAGGAGGACACCGAAGGAAAGAAAGAGAGTCCTCAGAGAGACGCGTTGGGGACAGAAGAGACAAAGGGGAGAACGAGCAGAGACGGGCGAGGTGAACGGAAGCAGATCGCGCTGGTCTGTAGTCGGCGAGGCCGGACCTGAGGGGATCCGCAGCAAACTGACCGCCAGCCGAGATGCCCAAGAAGCCTGACGCCACAACCTGTCATAGTCACCGAAATGTGGGACCGCAACCAGGCTGAGCGCCACCCCCGCCAGAGCAGCCGAGAGCGAGGCACCTGTTGGCCGGACTGCACCGAAGCCTAATACCAGACAGCGGTGAGCGGAATCCCAGTTTCACCTTCAGGCAGAGAGGGAATAAATGAGGTTGACTCGGAGGCGTTCTGTGTTGGCTCAATTCTCCTCGCTTCAGCAGAACCCGTAGATAGCAACAACAATTGTGTTGCTTTGTGACTGACCCCCGGCAGGCGGGAACGTCACAGAACTATGAAGTGGTTCCGGACGGTGCTGCGCAACCACGCCGCCAACAGCCCAGCTCTGACCATGTGCACGTTGAAGGGGCCTAAGCCGTACTATACACGGTGACGCAGACGTGTTGGTGTCTTCGCTCGCTTCAGTTGCGACACTTTGCTCGTTTCTTGTTTATTTGTTTTTACCCTCAACGTCGACAGCGACAGCACTTTTTTTTTTCATAAGAGGGAATAATGCCACCTAGTATTGCCAGTTGGCGCATAGCTGAGGACGACGAAGTAGGCCTCTCGCTGTCGGGGATCGGTCGCCATTGCTGCATTTGCTTGCCTGGCCTTGTCTGCCTTCCTGCCTGCCTGGTATTGAAGCACCAAACGTCAACAAGTACGTTACAATATAGTGACGAATATCGCTTTTATTTTATTTTGAAGCGTAAAGCTTCGCTAGGCCCGTCAACACCGCGCTTCGCGTGAGCCGTACTACATATTTGGCCCAGCTGCACATGCTCGAAACCGAGTGACGTCACGCGGAGCGCAGGTGGCCGCTGCTGCCGCAGCCGTCGTCGCCGCCGCGCGCTGACTCCGTCGTCTGACCTTTCGCCGCCGCCGCGCGCTACTGCGCGTGTGCGTCGCCACTTCTCCTCCTCGCCACCGTTTTACCCTTCGCCGCTGCCGCGCGGTTGCCGCCGTCGTCCCAAGAGGAGAAGGTTCTTTCGCAAGGCGTTGCGAGAACGCGTGAGCGGCAGCGGCGGCCATAGAAGAGGCGGCCATCCTCGCCACCGTTTGTCCTTTCGCCGCAGCCGTGCGCAGTGCACATTTGAAAGGAGGAGTATATAAGGCGCGCTTGCCCATAGTACAGGCGCAGACACTGGCCAGAAGAAGAAGCAACAGTCGGACGGCGGAGAAACACCGATCCAGAAGTGGTAGCTTGGGAGTTGGATGAAAAGCAGCGAGAGCTTTTCGCTTCGAGATATCCAAGCTTAACCTTAGCTAAGCCACAGCCATTTTTTTATTTGTTTTTCCTTCTTATTCCATCTGAATTTCGAGTTGTTGAAATTGTATTTTGTTATTTTTATTGATGCGTTTTGCCTGTATTACTTCTGTGCTGCATATTTGGGCTACCTCTTGGCCTAAGAAAATAAGAGGCTGATTTTAGTAAGAAGGTATACTTATGTGCATAATGCAAAGCTTATGTAGTTTTAAGATATTTAATATAAATTTTTTGTCTTTGTGTCCATGCCTCAGTTGCTTGAAAATTACTGCTGCATGAAAGGCATTTATTTGACCGCCCAATTCTAACTATTCAATTATTCCGTAATGCTCTCAGTAGACGAAGTCAATTGTTTTTAAAAGGGCAAAACAATAAAGGTATGTGCATAAGAAAAAATTCAGGGGGCACTTTGGCTCTCTAAAGTGCTGCAAGGCGAAAGCGTTTCCTGACGCAGTTTTTTTTTTAATTTTCATTTTTTCGTTTTTTATTTTTTAAAATTTATTTCATACTGTAGATCATTTTACAGATCCAAGCAGAACAAATACATGTTAGATAACACAGATACACGGGCAACAAGTAAAATAAAAAGAAAAAACTAAAAAAAGCATGCAGGATGACTATGCGCTTACATTTTATCGTGTCAATTAATTCCACTCACTGATGGTACGCGGGAAAAAGGAAAATTTAAAAGTGTCAGTTCTAGCAAAGTACGGGGTAAGTGAACCGGGATGAGGATGACGTGTGATGCTTGTAGCAAAAACGATAAATAGGGTGCAGGATCAAGGGCCAGTTTGTTATTTATGAGCAAGGAAAGAAATTCTCGCCGAATATTTTTTCTTCTTACATCAAGAGGTTGGATACGGTTAGATTTCATTAGCTCAGACGGAGAATCCAAAGGTGAAAATTTAGAATAAATAAATCTTATGGCTTTTCTTTGGATTCTATCAATTTTTTTTAATATTGGTATTAGTATAAGGATCCCACACCACGCATGCATATTCGAGCTTAGGCCTGATTAGTGAGTTAAACGCCAGAAGTTTAAGCTGAGGGGGAGCTTTGGAAAGTTTATTTCTTAAAAAACAGAGTTTGCGAAAGGCGGACAAACGGATATTTTCCACATGTCAATTCCAGCACAGATTGTTAGTTAATGTTACACCCAGGTATTTAAAACTGGAAACTTCTTGTAGTGTTGTTTGTCCGAGGTGATACCTGTGCTCAAAAATATTTTTTTTACGTGTCACGCGAAGGAAGTTGGTTTTTCTTATTCTTTTGTTATTTTATTTGTTATTTTTGTTTCTTTCCCTATTTGTATTTTTTATTCCTTTTATTTTATGAAACCCATGCATTCACTAGATGCGCCTTTATTCATGCTGAATCCCTTAGCCTTCGTGGCGGAGTGGTACTGTCTCCACTTGAAATGCCAGAGGCCCTGGTTCGATTCCTAGCCTCGACACAGTGTTTCTTTAAGTGATGACGCCGAAACGCGGACACACTTGCTAACATTCTTTGGTCACGACAGTATGAGGCATTAAAGGCTTTCGCCTTAAAAAAAATATTTCTTTGTCACTATACCTGCAGTCCCATCTGCTTATTGGCGAACATTTCTACCTATATTTAGTGCTGTTGATTCGTGCTCTACGTGTTTGATCACATTTTAATAAACTCTTTCTGTACAAGAATGTGTAACCTTGTGTCTTTACCCTTGAAAGAAAATAACAGACCTTTGCAAAGTTGTGCAAAATATGGTTGAAATAGGCAAGGCTCAACTTATTTTGTTGTGTTCATTTCAGCTAGCCATATATTCATCATACAAATTATCAGCTACATAACCTCAAGTCGCATTACCTTATGCATGCATGTATTTCATCCAGAATAATTGTTTCTACAGTTCTATATCTTGTATAACTGAAGACCACAAAATATAATGGTCTTGCTAAATAGCAGCTTAAAATTTGCTTCAAATGTGTGGGCACGGACAGGGTGTGCTCATCGCAAAGGATGGCAAGCTTCGGCAACCAAAAGTATGTTCTTTCGTCATGTGCAAAATACGTATAATTACAAAATTTCCTAATAACTACCACATCAAGTGTGAAATGAAGAAAAAGAAATAGACTAGTGCTTGCGTGCGTTTAAATGTCGCATTGTCTGGAACGGAAACATTCTTCACTTTGGTAGACCTGCCATTGCTAACTGGGCAGAGTGCGTGTGTGTATGCATCCTCTTCAGGCGCGGCATGTACAGTCTTAGCCAAAAGTAACCCGGCACAGGTGGTTTGTTTCTTAGCCGCGTAGCGAAGCACTTACGGCAGCCCTTAAGCTTTGAATCTGTGCACAGTGAGGTGAACCCTTGTACTCATATTATGGCACCTTTCGATCTTATGGGTGCCGTAAAGGCTCCGTTATATGGCTGAGAAGCAAAGACCTGTTGCTCGGTTACTTTCCATCCATCCTGTACTGATGCGCTAAATATCCAATGCTTGTATAGAAAGCTGAAATGTAAAGATATATATGGGCACTACAAAAAAGTGCCTTATTGGGCAAAATCACCCATGCAGTGATTTCAAGCCAAGCATGAGAAATTAACAGAAAACAGTGTTTTTGAGATTGATGCCTTCACAAGTGGCCCTGGTATGACTCCAGTCAACGGGAATTTTTTTGTTCATTTTGCAAGTGCCGCGAATTAAAATGTTTACATTGTATTTATTTCTTTAAATGACAAGGACAAGCTATTGCGTAAGAATTAAGTTAGAAAGCATAACTGAGACTGAAGCCAGCGTAACTTCACAATGTGACAAAGGAGATCTTAGTAGATGCTGCATAAATAATGATCTGGGAGGATAGAAATATTTTCGGTGCAATGAAATGTCCGTCAATAAAATACAAAAATTTGAATGTTTTTCTTCCATTTCGATAATTGCATGTCTCGTAGGCGATATACCCAGAAATGAATGTGAGTTAAGGGGCTCATTAGTGTAATGGTTAAAAAGCAGCTACTGAGAGGAAATGAAATAATTAAGGAATTATTTTGCTCTACCTCGCCAATAAAATATGCAAAGTATTAACACTGTGCCACTTGTCTATGTCCAAATACATCTGAAATGCGCAAGAGCACAAGTACATAACAATGGATAATGAGGCAAGGCTAGGGTAAACATTACATGGTGATATTAGCCTTTCTGTATTCATTTTACTGCTAACGAATAATTGAAAGTCATTGGAGTGTCTCATGTCTACTTATGAGAGAAGATTTGATGTGCTATATCATTTGACTTCTGCGTTTCTCTCGCAAAAGCACATGAATAACTTCCTCAATGGTGACTTTCTAATGGGCCATAAGGAAGGCATCAACTTGACACTAGACCTGCAAAGTCCATTTTCGTTAGGGCGGAGCAGGACTAACAGATGTTTGCACAGTTAAGTTTTCCACTTTGAAGATATGCAGGCATTTATGGAGCCAGTGTCAAGAGAACTGACGCGAGTCAGACATTTTGTTAATCTGCACAAGGGCACATGCAGCTGTGCATGCTGGGTTGTGAGAATTAAGCAGTGAAATATTTGTGTGCTCTTTATATGTGACTGTATTTTTGCAGGCTCTCTTAAAGCATGGATTTTACCTTGTCGTAAGAGTATGTTGTCCAGCAGTGCGCTACTTCCTACAGTAAATAGGCTACTATTACTCCCCCTAGTCATGAGCCATGCCTAAAATTTGTACATAGCACAGATCATCAACGAATTAAGTCATGAAGAAAGTCCATGTTTTAATCATGGAAGTTTCCACGGTTTTCTGGACAATGATCATCTGATGGCTCTGCAGTGGGACTCGAAGCGTTGATCTCCGCAGCTTTGATCTCCTCGCCTGTAGCAGGCGCTCCATCCGTGCCACAAGCTGCAGCACCTGAAAGGTAAACATCAGAGAATGCAAGATGCACAATTGCAATCACTGAAATGTAAAGCAGTCAACGTAAGTATGTCATCTCTACCCTCATTTTTAAAGAAAACTGGAAAGGAGGGAGGATGAAGACTGCGAGTATGATGTTGAAAGGTAAATGAACACTATGCTATCACGTCTTCAATCTCGCCGAACACGTTTGCTTGGACTTAACAACTTGCCACAGAGCTCCTTGAATAAATACATTTTGCTGCTAAAAAGTATTTCCATTTTTCAAAAGGACACCAAGGCCAAAGGGAGCAAGGCGTTCACTGAGGGGATTGCAAAGGTAAAACCGGAGTTGATTATAATGCATTGGTACTGAAAACATGTTTCAACTTCCCGCTCATCAGAGGCACCTCCACATGCTGCAGTTGCTGCTGCATGTTGTGCGGAATCGGAGAGAGCACAGCCAATAGCCCCAGGAGCCAAATGAGTCAGTGTAGCAGGCATGTGTGGCACTGGCTAGGCAGCTGCGTATGCTCTCTCCTAAAGAGCGATGAGAAGCAATATATGAGATTCAGAGCTTAGTGTACCTCAGGCTGCAAGAAGTCATGACCGATGTTCGCATCGTAACTGGGGATCCTGTCTTCTATTTAACTGTGCAAATAAAATTGTGGTCGGATACAGCTTAAAAACGCAGCTTCTTTTCCCCATCAAAGGACCCCCTTCCAGCCAATGGCATCGGCAGATTCTCATGACCATGCTACTGTCACAAAGCAGGGAGTGGTAGATGAAAGGGGATAATCTTTCCTTTATGGTCGCAGATAGACCCACGTCTGCATTGTGGCGCCGCTCCCTGTATTATCATGCTAGCAGTGTCATAAGAATAGGCCGACCCATTGGATGGAAGGCGGTCCTTTGACGCGGCATTATTGAGTTGTATCCGACTACAAAATTAGAAAATATAACTTTTCGATGATAACTATCAAAGTAATTGAATAAATTGATATAATAGAAAGTGGCACCCTAGAGGAGGGCTCTTAACAAATTTCGACCACCTGGTTTTTTTCTAATGTGCACCACCGCACTTTTTGATCAGAAGCCAAGTGCCATAACGTCTGGGCTACAGCAGTACGCTGTTCCAAAATGCAGTTTGTGTAATACTCAAAAGATCTGTTTTTTTTTTGCGATCAGAATTGTGAAATGTTTGGTTTGGTTGGTTTATGGCGTATAACCTGCATGCAGGGCAGTACAGGGCTATTACCTTTGTACACCTGCCACATTGCTGCTTAAATGTATTCATGCCATACAACCTGGAACATGCTGCTTAAATGTATTCATGCCATACAACCTGGAACACATAACATCATTTATTTTTTTTCAGGGACAACAAACCATATGACGGTGATGTGCCATGTTCAGTCAAATATGAACTGAAGTACAAAGCACAATGTAAGATTAAGTACAAAGCAAAAATAAATGTTATCGTTGTCTACATTGTGCTGCTGCTGATCATTTCCTCCTGCCACGAGACCTTGCCGCTTGTGATGAAATCTTCACTCAGCTTGTCCCTTGTAGCATAGGCAGCCTGAATGGAGAGCACACGGAACATTGAAGCAAAAGCATTCTCTTCAGCGCATCAAACCAGACAGCCTTAACTACCAATCACAAGCACAATAAAAAGAGCAATTAAATGTTAACAGTGTTTTAGTTTCTGTATGCATATCATTGAGCAACATGAATACCTAGTTGGGTGGTGACCCATGGCAGGAAGAGGTGGAAGCGCTCCGTTTCCATCCACCTCCTGCCTCCACGATCCTTCATCTAGCCGTCCTTGGCCTTTCACATGATGAGTGGTGCCTAGTGGGCAAAAGGCAGTGCGGGAGGTAGGTGTCTGGGTCATTAGAAAGTTATGCAGTGCAACACAAGCCGTAATCATGCGGTTGATGTTTTCCTCCTTGGCCTAAAAGGTCGACGTAGGATTCGCAACCTTTGGGCAAAAATGCCAAATGCATTTTCAATGATTCGTCGGGCCCTGTTCAATCTAAAATCAAAAATTCTTTTCACTTTCTGTCTTGCAAACTGGCTTGGTGTCTGCTCTGTCTGCTGTGCTTGCCCTTCACTTGTACCTCCAAGCAGGGGAGCCAGATCTGCTGAGTAACAAGTGCAGATTTAGTTTATTGAAATTAAAATAACAGCGAGTTCATTTAAATAATAAAAGGTCATAATTTCTAGCACACTCAATGTTTAACCATGACAGTGCTTATCAGTAGTTTTGTTTTGTTCTTAGGCAAACAGTTATTGTCTGGTTAACTGCAATGGCATCATGCATAGCGATTTCGGCCAGTTCAGGAAAAATCTCTTCAGCGTTCAATACAATTCCTCATTTTTTACGCATTATGCTGGTTGGTGAATCATGAACAGCTGATTATATTAAGGAGCCGTAAAGGCTGTTTAAAACCACTGCCTGGGTGACAGCAAACAGACAGACTGCAACGGGCATAAATTTCTGTACGTACTCTTCCTTGCATATGGCCTCATCAGGTAGGTTTTGAGAGAAAATGCCTCCTTCTCCGACGAAGTAGTACGATTTACTGCCAATTTCGCCCAAAGGCGAGTCACCAGGGATGCCTTGCTGGCCTTCAGCCACTTTCTGAAAGAAGGGGCTTCGGCCGAAGTTCCCTCCATCGGCCTCACTGCCGTTGTGGCCCACTTCTACAAACAAGAACCAAAATACGCAAAGGTTATTCATAACTTCTCTCCAAGGGCAACATGAAGACCACGTGAACTTATTATCGCTAATTCATTTGCATGAAAATTCAGCGCATACAGCTAATAGAGGTAGATATGGTCAAACAGAAGTAATGTTCTGCCAAGTTCTAGCCTTGAGTGCCACAGTGGGAAGTTGCATTTGAATCTTTATGGTGTTATTTCAGAGTATTCAAGAAAGCATTATTTATGGTCTTGTTTTCTAAAATCAACACAGTAACTCCTCAGGTGTCTCACAAGATAGTTGTACACATTGCAAACAACATGATTGACATCGACATAAAGGTAGACGATGCGTGATTGTGACGCTGGCCACTCTTTTTGGTACAATTGAAGAAAAACACTGAAACTGGAAACATTACGCGTAACAAAGCACAGCCACATAAAGCGCTATTTACAATACAAATAACACAATGAACACGCCAGAAATGCCAACAAAATATGAAAATAAGCTATAAGTAATATTACACGACATAAAATGACACTATAATCAATGATTTCTCCTAATCACAGTGAAAGGTATGAAAACAAAAAACTAAGAAATGAGAGGAATAACTGCGCAGCAACAGTTACGATATCAGATATATGACAGAAACGCACAAAAACTATTGCCACACACTGGAAAGCATGAACAGAGGAGAATACAGAATGTATGAACGCAATTTTAGTACCTCCCAAGGATGCCGCTGTCTGCAAGGAAAGACTGCTGTGCTATGATCGCCTGTTTCAGTAGCGCACTCGTCAACCACGGACATAATCATCATCATCATCATCACCCAGACTACGCCCACTGCAGGGCAAAGATCTCTCTCATGTCTCTCCAATTAACCCTGTCCTTCGCCAGTTGCAGCCACCGTATCCCCGCAAACTTCTTAATCTCACCCGCTTACCTAACTTTCTGCCGCCCGCCTGCTACGCTTGCCTTCTGTTGGAATCCACTCCGTTACCCTTAAGGACCAGAGGTTATCTTGCCTTTGCACTACATGCCCTGCCTAAGCCCATTCCTTCCTCTTGATTTCGACTAAGATGTTATTAACCCGCGTTTGTTCCCTGCCCGCTTCCGATCTCTTAGCGTTACACCTATCATTTTTCTTTCCAAAGCTCGATGCGTTGTCCTTAACTTAAGCTGAACCCTCTTTGTTAGCCTACACGTTTCTGCCCCATAGGTGAGTACCGGTAAGATACAGCTGTTGTACACTTAAGTTCTCTTGAGGGATATTGGTAAACTGCCTTTTATCAAGAGCAGTCAAGCATCTCTCCAGTCGGTTCCTAAAGCTGTCGTGTTCTGGACAATGCAGTAGCAGAGGAGGTGCATCCTCATACTCGTGACCACAGGTACATCGTGCGCTGTCTACGCGCCCAACTCTAAGTAGAAAGGGGATTAGTGAAGGCTGTTCCCAATCGTAAGCGGTGAAGGAGAGTTTCTTGGTTTCTGTTGATTGATAATGTGATTGTAAACCTTGAGAGAGGGTTAATCTGATAAAGGCTAGAAGCTGTAAAATTTGTCTGGAGCCACATTTCTGCGCTCATACCGACTCCCATGTAACTCAAAGAAAGCAGATTTCACATCCTGATAATGGCAGACTAGACGTTGAAGCATTAGCCCAAGCTTGCCTGGCCACTGCACCTGCCTCAGTGTTTCCTTGGATAAGGCAGCACCCGGGTATCCATTAGAGGACTACTAAATGCTCCATCTTTCATGCCTTGGAGAATTCTTTAAGCGTTTCGTAAACCAAACGTCTTTCATGCTGCAGAACCTACGCTGTGGGGGATTTTAATGTACCCTGTGAGTCGCTGAAGGTCAGCGACCTATGTGGATCTCCTACTGATACTATGAACTGTTGTACCAAATAAGTAGCATATATATAAGCTGTCAGTGACACTGTTGCATAAGCCAGTTTAACTGCTTGTCGTTCATTCAGCCCTGGAACTACGAATGCAGATGTTGATGAGCCAACAGTATATACATGAATGTGGCCAGGATACTGGATGTATATTTGGTACATGGCTAACTGGATAGCGACAAGTACTCTCTTGTCGCATTTCCTAATTATCCCTTCACAGATAACTTGATCATAGAGGTCGACAGGAGGCATAGGGGTACATTATATTTCCATTTCATTACTCGTAACTTGGAAAACAGTGTCGGTGTTTTAGAAACATTTTATGAATTTTGCTTCCATCGCGATCTTCAAGCGCAAAAGTTGACGGGTGTCTTTCATGTTGGGATATCACACTGAAAATGTGCCGTCAAGTCTCAGTTGCTTGAATGACTTCAAATGGAGGCTGCCATACCTCTGCAATAATCAGAGAGCTAGCAGCCGCTTGCAGAATATCCAAACACACTCCAAGACATCTGGTTATCAGCCTCTGTAAGCACTCTTGTGCAGTTCGCGAAAGGCCATGCAATATCGGTGCAGAGTACGCAATGTTTTTCACATATAAGAGCACATTGCGCTTTGAGCAGAGATGTCGAACTACCCCAAGACAAACCAACAAGTCTGCGAAGTATACTGCCAGAAAATGGAGATGCCTAAGAGTAATCATTGTTTGGTATTATGGTATATCACTGGGCAACCCCCCCCCCCTCCTCCCCCCCCCGTCCTCCCTTGTGTACTACTCTGGGTCATGTGGGCCTTTAGGGGTATTTTGTAGAAAGAAATAAATGCTCAATTCACTTTTAACGCAATGCCAGGAAGGCTTGAGTGCCTGATTTGCATTGTATCGACATTGTCAGTGGTTCAGGCTGTATTAAATGTGTACAAGCCATAGAGAGCAAGGAATTACGTACCCTTAACCATTCATATGGAGTTGGTGTTCTAGTGTATAGAGGGCCGAGAATTTACCCAATGGCTTGCCAAACCTCTAAGATAAGGGTGCATGTTGTTGATCTGCCAGCCAAGAAATTGAACGACGAAGAGCGGAGAGTATCTCCAACTGCTAGAAATCTGAAAAGAGGGGTAGAGAAAGAGAAGCCGAAGACAGTGTTTTAGCTGCGCAGGTGCAATGCCAAGCAGTAAAAATTTTGCGCAGTTATGGTTCCAAAGCAAATGTCAAAATGCGCACTTTTTCACAGTATCCTCCAGTTCAAAAAGGTACTTCGCTAACTGAAATGCAGTAAAACCGATCTATGGTAAAGCTGCTCGAACCAGCAAATATTGTTACTATATCAGTGTTTTTACTGTATCAGTTTTTGATGATGACATGGATGTGAGGATGTTCTTTGGTAATTGACTACAAATTGTTTTAAACAGAGTTTAGAGTAAAAAAAAAAACATCTAAAATATAGCTCCCAGCCTTATATTATCCCATTATGCACTAATGACTTATTTTATGTATTTGGTACATAATGACGAAATCGGAAATGTTATCACATTTTCGATTTCGACTCAGTCTTGAGAAAGTATAGCATGATTATAATGCAGAGAAACAAAGGACGTGACCAAAGCCTTCAAAAATTTCGCTTCTCTTTTCTCCTGAAAGCCTCGCGGTTAAGCCATACTGTTTAAAAATTGTATCCATTTTCTTCCTTCTGCAGGCCTTGCGGGTGCACAGTTACCGATCTGGGGCTCCGAGATGTCCCAGACCGCATGCGTGCCGCGGCGGTTTAATTTCACGCGAGGTACGCCGTTATGAGCAGACTCATTAAAGATGTCTTTAGTTTAAACAAAAAATATGTATAGCCGTCTTAAGAAGGCGAAATCGCACCGCAATTTCACTACTTTATCCTAGTTTACTACAGCGGGGTTCTACACCAACTGCAATCCATTTGAAATTCAAGAATCAACTCATTAGAGCCTATAAAAATGAGGCATGAGGCATATGGTTTTGCATTCCTCGCGCTCCTAGTTACTCTGTACATTTTAACTTATTTGGTTAAAGAGAAAAATAAAGAAGTGAACCAACAACAGGGAATATAGGTGCGTGCCTAATTAGCAGGGCAAATATTTTTCTTACCTAATAGCTTGCGCCAGTCTGTGATCCGCATGTATTTCCTTACGAAATCACGTGTCCTTCTTTGCAGTACGGGGCCCAATGAGTTTCACAAGCGCCTCGAAGCCGCTGGGTCGCATGCGCAGGTAGCTGCCGAGACGAGAACACAATAGTGAGATGACAGCACAGCCCTTCGTATAGAATGCCACGAAATTTACGGGAACTTACTCTCTGTAGTACTCCGCATCATTGTCGCGAAGGAGTGGCAAGAGATTGTTGGCCTGGCCCAGCCTGTCACACTCCTGCATGGACGGGCGCCCCCACCACCGCCTCCGCACACGTACGGGTTGCTCAGCCATGTGCAATTCTTCTAACATAGCCATGACGGAGCTGCAGAGGAGGATCGAAACGACCTCCTCCTCTTCCGAAATGTTAGCCACCTTGCTAAATGTTCTGGTTGTTCGCAGCTGCAAACTCACGAACAGCGAATACACGGCGCGGGACTAGCAGACTCCACAGGACGGGGAAAAAAAAGCGCGCGAAATGCCGGGGCTCGCGCGAGCTCTCGCGAGATCTCGTCGACGTCGTGGAAAAGCCAGAGACAGCAGTGACGCGGCGGATCTGCCTCTCCCGCGCGTGAAAAAAGTGATAACAAGACCCCGATGTTGCCCAGGAGCAACAGTTCATTACTAAGTACTCAATAATAAAGCAAATTTTTTTCTTCTTCCTTTTGTATGCAATTTTGTGTGTGCCCAAACACATCAGGCTTTTTAACTCCCTGGATTTGACAATAAACTTTTGGGCCTCAAAGGGTGAACCCATTAAGCCTCACCCACCGAAAACGTTATGAATTTCCATGACTTCATCATTAAGGTTCCTTGATCACAATAATGTAAAAAACCTTAAGATTCATCAAGAAAAAATTATTTACATATCGGTTCATTCAAGCTAATTTTTATATCTGAGTGACTGAGGTCCACAAAAACCTTGTGTTAACACCAAGGCACATGCAGGAATTCGAGTGAAAAAAGCGCGCGAACTGCCGGGTCTGTTTTGGTTAGTGCTAGATTTTTCCCGAATTTATGTTTCCGCGGGCGTCCTGCATCTCTGGCAGCTTATACTATGGCCTTGCATTGGTAAATATGTGAGAGAAGAGCGTTACTTGAGGTATGGTAGATATGCGGGCATAAATTGAAACTGCTCACATTATTTTTTCTCTTTGTTAAGGTCGGGCGTTAATCGCTTAAGTGTCTCCTCCAATTTTCTGGACTACGGGTACATTAACTCTGTTGCGTTAAAAAAAATGAAAATGATAACTGGTGCTTAGGCAAGGAGAGACGCCGACGGCCAAACTTCTTGGTGGACGCCTTGACCAAACCGAGAGAAAGGAATAAAAGGGGGGGGGGGAGGTTAAAAATTCTGAGGGTAATTTAGCCTGCTCACGGGGAGGAATGCCAAAGCATGTCACTTGCATTGATAAATAGAAGGGGGGGGGGGGGGGGAGCGTTACTTGGAGTATGGTATATATGCGTGCAGAAATGAAAATTATTTCCATTTTTGCTCTTTGTATCATATGAAACGACGAGCGTTAATGGCTGAAATGTCTCCTCCAATTTTCTGGACGAAGGAGCCTTTAACACTATCGCGTTGAAAAAAATGAAAATGATAACACGACGGCCATTATTATTTATTCTTTTAAAAGCGATCCTTTTTTCTAGGCACGAAATAGCCCTACGGTTCTCTCTAGCAAGGATTTCAAACGTGGCCGCATCACCAGCTACCTCAAAGCAGCTGAAAAAAATGTTTGAAAAGTCGCGTGCATAACCGTAGAAAAAAAAAGTTTGAAAAGCACGTGCATAAGCGTAGACGCAGTGCCGCAAAGGGATAAGCTAACGCAGAACTATTCGAACCTGTGTCCCGAGTATATGTCGTTTATGGGAAAAAAAATGCTGTGAGAAGGCACATGTAAGTTATAATTCGCTTGAACGCACGCTTTTTGCCTTAAATGCGATAGATTGTTTCTGTATCGTTAGGGTTGTCGGCTGCTGAGCTTGAGGACGTGGATTCAATCTCGACTTTGGCTGCCCCGTTTGACTGAGGGCGAAATGCAAAAGACCTCCGCACTACACTACTACACTACACTACACTACACTACACTACTTCGCCATTTCCGGTTACGATATACTACACCACCTCGTCATTTCCAGTTGCGGTTTACGGATTCTAGGGGTTCAACGTCACAAAGAAACTCAGGCTATGAGGGAGGCCGCAGTGTAGGGGTCACGACATACTGCGACACTTCATTACATCCGGTCTTCTCGTTACGACACACTACAACCTTTCTTACACTACAGCTCATTCCATACATCAGGTGACTTGGTACAACGATCTGTGGACACTTTCTGCGGACGCCTTTTCCGTTGTGTAAGCCATGTAATGCTTTCGCATTCATAAGTGCGAGGGAAAGCAGAGCTGCAGTGGGGGGCTTCGCAATAATTTCAACACCACGCGGGCGCCTTTTGTAATTCGCCTTAAGTCAAACGGGGCCGCCAAGCAGAGAATAAATCCACGCCCTCGAGCTCGGCAGCCGACAGACTTAACGACACAGAAACAATCCACAGCACTTAAAGCACAAAAGCGTGCGTTCAAGCGAATTATAACTTACATGTGCCTTCTACATATCAATTTTCCCATAAACGTGATATACTCGGACACAAGTTCGAATAGTTCCGCGTTAGCGTATTCCTTTGCGGCACTGCGTCTACGGTTATGCACGCGACTTTTCAAACTTTTTTTTTAGCTGCTTTCAGGTAGCGGGTGATGCGGCCACATTTGAAATCCCTGCTAGACAGAATCGTAGGGCCACTTCGTGCCTAGAAAAAAGGATCACTTTTAAAACAAGAAATAATGATGAGCGTCGCGTAATTCTGTGGTGCGCCTAGGAGGTGCTGTGTGATGCTACCACTTTTTTGTTGTCGTCACGTGGTGGAATCTTTTACTAAAAGGCCCTGTAGCTGTTTAGTTGCGGAAGCTGCTTCGGATGATGAAGAAAATAACTGAGCGTAAATTCATTTTTTTTAGGAATAGAACAAATTCCATGGCAGTGTGTGCCATGCGTGAATATTTCTTTTTGAGCTATCATATATATCTGTGAAATAGCCTGTTGGGAATTACGATGACAGGTTTTAAGTGCGTAAGGCCAGCTTTGTCCAAAAAGCCACGGTCCACGGCGGCACTGGGAAGGGAGGCGCGGAATCAAACCCCGCACCTCCCGCATGCCAGGCGGATGCTTAGGCGGAGAAAGAGCACTTACCGTTCACTGCTTCAGTGGACTGCTGGCTCTGCTGTCCAGCAGGTTCAGGATGTTCAGAGTTAAGTTCCAGAGGCGGAGCTCCTGAAGCTTTGCTGCTGAAAGGAGGCAAGTACCTTTGGCGCTCTTCCTTCTGAAGTGACTCGACTTCACCACTGCTCTCATCAGAGGGCCGTTTCCAAGCTGCAAACAGCTTTGAAAATCGCTTCTGCTTCTTCTTACTTGCCCCGGCCACGTTTTCTTTGTGCTGGCCGACTTTCTCCGGTGTGGTCGCGGCTGAACACGAGACTTTCGCAGGCATGATAGAAGCTTCAGGAGCATCCTCTGCATTGCTCGATCGTAGGCTGGGCTGGTCTCCTTTCTTCTGAGCTGACCCTAACATCTTCACGTATTCTCCATACTTCTCAATGAATGTTGGTTCACGTGACCGAGAAGGAGTTTTTATGGCCCGTATTATTTGCGTGCTTTTTATAAACTTTTTTTTTACTGAAACGAAACCATCACCTGAAAATAGGCCTTTGCGTGGCTTCTCATGCAAGTGGCGCTGCTGATCTTCTCTTCGCAGCATTCCTGCATTTTCTGCCGTCTGTGAACTGTCTCTGCGTAGGGACGTATTCAGAGAGTGCAAATCTGCCAAGCCTTTTTCTTTGCTGCTGCAAAGCTCTTCTCCCTTGGATGAAGCTGTGCTCGTCCTTTGTTCTCCATCCACTTGCCGTACGTCAGTGAGAGCTTTTGATCGTTCTTTAGGTGGCTTTTTAAAACGCGCAGAGGGCTTAGAAATCCTCGTTCTTCCAAGTACTGAAGCTAGGCTTTTCTTTTGTGCACGAAATTGTTCGAAACATGGTCCTCTTTCTGGTGAGGGAGTCTCTGGTCTAGCAAATACACTTTTTCGTTCAACGAGTGTGGGAGAAAGTGTGGTCCAGGGTTCACTATGTAAAACTTGTTCCATGTACCCTGTCCGATCTCGCGGCGTCCAATTCTCAGCAAAATTACTTGGGGACCTCGTATTTAGGTAGCGTGCACTACCTCGACGAGCCTGAGTGTCCGTTTCAGTAGCACGAAGTGAGTGCTGCGTAATGTTTCCACGCTCTTCAAAACGTGGGCCACTTGAGCTAGTTTGATCATGTGGCTCGAAAGGTCCTTGTGTCTTGCGGGTGTAGCACGGTTTCTTTATGTTTGCTGTACTGCTTGATGAATTGACAGCTGCTAAGGGCACCCTCTGTGTCTTTTTCCCATGAGGTAGGTTATATGAAAGGTCACAGCTTGAAACCTTCAAAAAGTCACTGTCCAATTCGTAAGACTCTCCTTCATATTCTTCCTGCACGTGATCCAGGTGTATTGTATTCTCTTTATCCTCCGGCGCGGAAGACAATTTTTCACGTGTGCACTGCTGTGGTTGCGCATCACGGTCGTTAACGACTTTCGTTTCAGAATTTTGAACTGGTGTTATGTCAAGATGGAGTATGACTCGTGGTTGTTTTATTCGGCTTCTGTTGGGATCTGGTTGGACCTTGATATCTCCGTCCACCATTTTTGGTTCCGAAGAGCATAGTCCTTCTTCGGCTGTGCGACGACGCACTTGCTCTACAAAACTCGAATCTTTTGGCAAATAGTACACCACATCCGTATCTCGGGAAAATGCATGTACAAAGACCAAGTCCGTGTCGTCTGACTCCAGCGACTTCGACTCTGCTTCCTTAGCAGCAGCAATGGGCCATCCTAAGTCACTAGGGATGGTCACAGTCTCTTTTTTTACTTCTTTCTCAGGACTTGTTTCCGTTTTCAGAGCGGCACTTTTGTGTTCAAGGCGTTCAGCGCGCGTTAAATCCATCTCTGCTCCTTGGTTCTTTTCTTCCGTAGGTTTTACGCGTGAATCAGGTCCGTTAGGGTGAGCCGCTGGACTGAGGAAAAAAAAAACGTGCAGCACAATGTAGTGCTAGATTAGCCAAGCTGAAGGTTCCTTTGAACAGAAGTCAGGAGTTCCACTGTTCTGTCATAATAGTCGTTCTGTGATTAAATTTGATATTTAATTTCATTTGAAAGCATTCCACGACTTGAATTAGACGACTTTATTTTGGGACTTTCCAAAACAGGAAGGCTACAAAAATTTAAACAAATTAATTACGGACGAATGAAAGTTCGTTTTTTTCTGCACTCAAAAGTTGAGCATTTCTCATACGTGCTTCTAGAACCCTAGACTCGTAAACAATTCGACTACGGTAATTAACTTGAGCACATACTTGTTGAAAGCCATCCGGCGCATGAACAACAAAACAGAGGTTTTTGAAATCCAAAACAAATTCTCACCTGATAGGACTGAATTGTGTTCTGAAAATTTCCGACTGTTCACTTCGCGTAATTTATTACAAACCTTCTAGCGGGAACCTCATCAAGGCTGGATGGACCGTGTGTTCGTTGGCACAGAAAAGTTCTCTCAGTGAACGTGTATTTACAAAGAACCAACGGGCAAGTTGTTCTGGGGCTTAAAGGGCCCACGGCGCTGTCGTTCGATATACTGCAGTTTTTCATTCATGGCACAATTTCGAAAGCCTACTTTTTTCCAAAGTTTGAGGGCACTGTGCATGCTGGTTATTGCGATGATGATGGCGGACAAATGATTAGGCCGCAAAAGTAGCTGTGACGGAAGAGTGAAAATTACAAAGGAAAATTGTCGGCATAGATCATTATAATGTTTGATGGTATGAGGTATAACGTCCTCAAGCTTTCCGTTGGCTACATGGGCACCGTGGAGGAACCGGAATTTCGACCACGTCGAGTTCGATGCGCACTGACACTGCACAGTACACAGGCGCCTTGAGTTCGCCTCTATTGTATCGCAGGCGCCACGGCCGGGTGGACGCACATTCTTAAGAGCATTAAGATGATTCGGGGCGAAGTTATCTACGACTTCAATCCAATGAATGGAGTACAAGGGGCTCATTAAATGTTTTGTATGACTGTCACTAGATCGGTGCGCATTAAGGAGCCGGCAAGCCGAGAACAGAAGCAGGCGCTCGTGAGCCACCGAACATTCTTGTACGATCGTAAGCGTTCATCTAATCACCGGCAGCGGTGCGTAGCGTTGCGTTTAATGTGGCGACGCCCCCTCAACGCCGCTTGCACGCCGCAGCGATTGCCGCCGGGGAAGTCTAATTTATCCCTTCCATGGCCGATAGAGCGCGCAGACAAGAAGCTGCAAGAGGACGACTGCGGCGTCAAGCCTATATTTGCTCCCCGTTTTGGAGCTAGACTACGACCAGACGCGGTGCCCTTTGAGAAAAAAAGGCTGCGTGCTACAAGAGAGTCCGCGCCATAATGTCTCGTCTCCGACTGTGTATTTTGAACTACCACTATACCGCACAACTTCCCGGACAACCCCTCTGCCACTCAGCGTATCGAGCCCGCGATGAAAGCGCGTCTCTTTGGAAGCCAACGTCTTCGGACGAGGTGTTCCAGCATCCTCTCGTCGAATGGCTGAGGCGATTCCGGCGAAATATTTCTGGTGTTGTTTAATGCGTCTGTCTCTTGGCGTAGCGTTGTGCCGCTAATAACATCTCTCTGTACGTGCAATTTGTGGCTCTGAGCACTGCATTTAACTGCAGTGCTGGTACGGTGAAAATCGCCATTCTCTCTGCTCTCTAAAGGGCTTATAATCTCCGTCATCAGTCTGACTACGCCCACTTCAGGACAAAGGCCTCTCGCGCCTCTCTCCAATGAATACTGTCTTGTGTCATCCGTGACTACCTCATCCCCGCAAACAATCTCATCCGGCCACCTACCTTTCTTCCCACCCCTGATACGCTTTCTCTTGGAATCCTGTCCGTGACCATAAAAAACGATCCGTTATTTTGCCTTCGCATTACATTCCCTGCCCAAGCCCATTTCTTCCTCTTGATTTTGATTTGGATGTCATTAACCCCCGTTTGTTACCTGATGCACTCTGCTCTCTTCCTGACCCGTCCTCTCTGGCTTTTTAAATATCTCACTCTGCCTTACGATCAGCAAAACATGGACATCAAACGCTCACGCCGTTCCAGTGACTAGGAGTCGGCAGTCAAGTTTTGGCGGAAGTTAGCCTGCTTAAATAGAGTCTCCTACACAGTGTGACCGGAACAAACTCCTATCATCCACTCGCTCTAAGCATTTCAGGTATGTGATATTGAATATGCAGTGATTCAGAAGTATGTGTTAGTGATGGTGACTCTGCAGCATCCGAAGAATTCTCACCGGCATACAGTTCTTGCAGCCCCTTACAAAAAGCCATGTCCAGACAGCAAATGAGCTGGAACTCTATCGTCCCGGTTTTCCCACGCTACCGCCGCAATCCAGGAATCGCGATTATATTTTTTTCTAAGGGGTAGGGAGGGGGGGGGGGGGGCGGTGCGTGGCATGCTGAAAAGAGTTTAGAAGGTCCCAAAAGTTCCCCCGTTCTGCAAACTCTGTTTCACGCAGACCGCGACGAGCGCGCTGTGCTTCTCAAATCGCTTGTGCTGTTTATTTATTTTCGAGCCACGGCTGCATGGTTTGACCGTTTGGCAGTGCGTTTGGTGTGCTTGACGGTTCTAACTTCCTCTGGCTACAATGCGAACCGTGATGAATGGCAGCTGTAGAAGTTTAAAGCGCGAGAAGATTTTATAGTCCAAAGGGCAGCTATTATCAGTCAAGTCATAGCCTTCGGTCTTATGTACCCAATCCCACAAGACATCGTGGGGAAGAGAAGAAAAATTGGCAATAGTTAAACTGTGTTACACTTAGTTAGTAGAGCGTAGCTCTGTTGATATGATTAGTTCAGGCTTTAATTGCAATTACCTAATGAACGCTAATTAAATCGGGTCGCTGACTAGGACATTGCATGACACTTCACCTAAGCTTTCCAGCGGTATTTGACTGCGCGCTATAGCGCAAAGTTTGGTTGTAACTGCAATTATGTAATTAACAGTAATTCTGGTCACTAAATAGCCCAGTGGGTTTGCGCTTAAACTATGCTTTGCTACGGTATATGACTCAATTCTGTAGCGCAAAGTTTAGTTTTAGTTGCAATTAACCAATTCGCGAATTCATTCGACCCAGTAATTAGTCGACATAACTGTATAATTATCCAATGATCGAAACTTATGATTCATCACGTTACATATACTACGCCTAGACAAATACCTAAACAGTAGCGAAATCGAGTAATTCCCGCTTTTACTTGGCTGATTTTGAAGCTCAAAGTACCGGCGTGAGGCGCTTACCGGAGTGTACCGCGGTGAGTAGAGCTAACTTTCTAAAAGATGCTCGCAGCGGAATTACCTCCGCGTGCCCACTTTTACCACAGCCCGTATCGACTCATAGGCCAAGGAAGCGGGACTAAGTATTCCGGACAGGTCTCCCGCCATTTATTACAACATCCCTCCATGACCCTTTTTCTAAGCGGTGAAGTCAATGCGGATAGCGGGAAAAAGAGGCGTTCATAGTTGAGGATGTCAATCCGGCATGTGTACCTAAATTCGGCCATGTCGTGGGTCGTGCGTGTGTTGATAGCGCCCTCAACACCAATCACAGCATACTAAAGCTGGCTAGGCTGTCCACGGTCTACAGGAAGGCGCGTGAGCTCGTTGGCATGCGCTATAGTTGCGGCCAAGGCTTTGCACAGCTAAGAGATCGAGGGGCTCCTTCAGTAATATTAGTGGTGCGGGCGAGGCCTTCTGTCGGCCTCAACGTACAGCCTGTATTGCAGGGAAAATCAACAGTTGTGTTGTCCAGTACACTTGAGTGAGAGGTAAAGCACAAGAAGACTAATTAGCAACTTGGAACACTGCTGTCCTCACTGACTGGTAAGAATGTGCTAGTGAGCGAAGTGCGTTTGCCTTCATATCAGCCTGCAGTGCACGTCTTGTGCCTGCATTCCTTTTAAATTGGTTTTGCCTTTTTGTGGTTTGATGGCATGATTTATTTAATTGCTTGTACCACTTACAGTCTTTATCCAGAGTTCTCTGCGTATCGTTTGAAACCCTGGTATGAGGAAGTTTGGCTTGGTTTACTGGGGTTTAACCTCCCCAAGCAACTCAGGCTATGAGGGACGCCGTATGAAGGGCTCCGGAAATTTCGACCACCTGGGGTTCTTTAACGTGCTCTGATATAGCACAGTACACGGGCCTCTAGAATTTCGCCTTCATCGAAATTCGGCCGCCGCGGCCGGGATCGAACCCGCGTCTTTCGGGTCAGCAGCCGAGCGCCGTAACCACTGAGCCACCGCGGCGGGTGGTTAAAGAAGCGACATAATTCTTTCTTTTAGGGAAAAATAAGCGACTTATTTGATTTATGACCATGCACTCAAAATACCTGTGTTGGCGTTCATCGTCCTAGTTTAATTCAAATTGGGCTCATGCAGCACTGAACAGAATAGTAGACTTGAAAGTGTTCTGCATATTTAAAGCATAAAATTGGCGTGCTGATAACTGTGATGAGAACCATCTCGGATACATCAAGGGCATATCCATTGAACGCCACATCCTTCCCAACGGTCAATCATATCACTCATAGTAATGATAACTGTTTCTATATAAGATATTTCCACACCGCTAACCACTCTGATAGTGCCGCCATGTGGCCGAATTCCATTTGTTGACACCTGCTAGAGCCTTGTTTACGCTTGGACATCTCGGTTTTTACCCTCGTGCCAACTGTGCTGCTACTACCACATGTACTGATGTTTAGTCTACCGTTTACTGCCGAGGTTTCTTGCAAATGTGCGAGGCGCAGTGGCTCACGTACGTCTGTCGTGAAGAGGCCGACGCAGACTTGCAATGTATGGATAGGACCAGTGCCCACAACGTGAGCCTGTTGTACGTGGCCTATCTGCAGTGTTTGATGGTATCACAACAACTCCGAGAACGCTATCCACGACGGCTAAGACAAGCAATACAGCTGGCAGGAAGCTCCCAGAAAAGCTCCACGCACCGCGCGCACCAACACCCTTTCACAGCTACAGGTCCGAGGCCGTTGGAGTTTATGGGGTTCAACGTACCAAAGCGACTGAGGCTGTGAGGGACGCCGTAGTAGACGGCTCCGGGTAATTTCGACCGCCTCGGGGTCATTAACATGCTCTGGCATCGCACCGTACATGGACTTGTGGCATTTTGCTTCAATTGAAATGCGACTGCCGCGGCCGGGATCGAACCCGCTTCTTTCGGTCAGCAGCCGAGCACCATAATCACTGAGCCACTTAGTCGGCTCGTTGAGGATTGGTAGTTTCGACAGTGTGGCGCAAAATGCATTCTTTGCACTGCAGGACAGCTAAACTGTGGTTTCATAACAATGAGTCTTCGAATGACCGGAAACATTTTTGTCGGCAGCTGCTGACCACGTTCCCGACCAAGGAAAGAAAAGGGCCCGAATGAGCCTCCAGTCTCTAGCCCAGCGAATGAAGGATCGTGTTGCCATATTCTTGGAGAACATGACGCGCCTGTATAATGGAGCCGACCGTGCTTAATCCAAAACGAACAACGAGCGGCTACTGATGCGAAGCGTGGCGGAAGAACTGTTTGAAGGGTGCCATCCACCGAAGGACTGCCGCCTTTGCCAGAAAAGCAGCAAGCATTGAAGGCGCGCTATGCCAGCAATTCGAGCAGTACCGCCGTCAGGCGGATACGGTGGCCGTAGACTACCGTGCCCCGACGCTCGATGATCCGAGCTAACTTCAGGAGATTAGAAGCACCGTGTGCGAAGAACTAGAGAAACTCCACCCCGAAGGTCAACCGGTGATGAAGAATCCAGTGAGCGGTGCGGTCACTTGTAACCCCACACTGAGGTATTGCGCAGTCAGGACCCGGTGACGCGAGCATTCCGACAGTACCCAAAAGGTGCCTTTTCTGATGAGGCACTTCATTCTTTTCGCATAGTGCGCACTGTCATCACTGTCACAGAGCATCACGTGGGGTCACTGGGCATGCGCAATGGTTTCGATGCGGCAGATGTGCCCACAGCTGGCTACAGTTGGTCGGCGCCTGGTGCCTGCAGGACGACCTGTATGCGCAGTGGTGGCGCGTGGTACGGGTTAAGCTGTACGAGTGACGGAGTGCGCTATGCTAAATGCTTCTACTGAAGCCTCTCTACTGAAGTCTAAAGTTACTGAAAGAGTGTGTGCCGGCGGACGAACAACCATTTGTAAGTTTCGCGGTCCTATATATTCTCCTATTGCAACAAAATAAGCGCCCATTCTATCACCAGCTCTGTCTGCGTCTGCTTGCACCAGCGCTGATGCCGGTGTGGCAATGGAGCACACTTATTGTCTGCAAGAGATCTCAGAGCAATCGTTTTTGATGGTGTCCGGAACCTTCAGCTCACGAAGAGGTACAAAGTGTCATCTACTTTGGGAACGCGTTCTTCTGCCAGAAAGAAAATAGATCTTCAGAGCCCATATTCGAAAATCAGAAGACTCGAGCGAATGAAAGTTAATCGATAAACGCGCCACATGGTGGAGCTAGTTTTATGACCGCTTTGTTGGATCAGTCAGACTTTCTCTACAAAATGCAACTGGCCGCAGGAAGTTTGCCTTCGACGAGCCAGGAACAAGAGTAGCAGAAATCTAGAACTATGCTGCACGTTTACGGTGGACCCGTAGGACCAGAACCTCTTTGACCATCCTGACTGGTAAACGACTTATGACGCTGCCAAGCGTGCACTCGGAGGCGAGACGCGCCATAAGCCGTCTGGCGTAGGTGCAGTAGAGTACCTCGAACTCTGAAATCTGCATTTTTCGTACATTGTTCATTATCCCAATGCTGATGCGTAGATAAAACTGGCCCCGTGAACGCGATAGCCGAAATATCGATGGCAACGCCCGAAAGCTCCCCCATTACGAGCGAAATAATCAGTGCAGAATGCAACGGAGGCGGAAGATGCAGCCTTGGCTTTTTCTATCCTTTGGAACCGGAATGCAGCAGTGATGTCCGATTCTCAAACAGGAGTGCGGAATTTCATCAGCGGGCGAGTAAGCCACCCGTAGTGGAATATACTAAAAGAAGCAGAACCGAGCAATGTTTTGCTACTCTGCACCCACGGGCACACGAACACGCCCAGAGGAAATCAGGCGGGTGATCTGAGGCTGGAGGCACACTTTTCCAAGCCCTGATGTATGCAGCCGTCACACTCTTTTGGCGACCCGACAAATTCACGCTATGAAGCTATGCGGACATCACAGAAATACTACGGGGTGAACAGAATAGTTCTTCGCACAGCGAGTAAGAATCTGAAAAGGGAGAACGCATATTTAGGAGAATTCAAACTAACACTTTGCCCAATCCAGATACTTTGGTTGGTTGGTTGGTTGGTTGGTTGGTTTCTGGGGTTTAACGTCCCAAAGCGACTAAGGCTATGAGAGACGCCGTAGTGGAGGGCTCCGGAAATTTGGACCACCTGGGGTTCTTTAACGTGCACTGACATCGCACAGTACACGGGCCTCTAGAATTTCTCCTCCAAAGAAATTCTAGCCGCCGCGGCCGGGATCGAACACGCGTCTTTCGGGACAGCAGCCGAGCACCGTAACCGCTGAGCCACCGCGGCGGCCCAGATACTTTGAACGAGGCATACAATGTTTCACATGGCATGGTTTTGCCAACGAAACTTAAATTCGGAAGACACACTTTACACAACCTATGAGTGTTGGGAGGCCACCCTGCGCAGAGAGAACCCCGCTCTCCAGAAGAACCTGGCGGAGATGGGACGAGCAGCGCTTCAGGCTATTGGGCTGCCGGACTGAGACCAACCAACTTTTAAACTCGCAATAAATGTCTTCCTCCTCCTCCTCTGAAATCTGTGGAAGAAAAACGAACAAGAAAGCGACCAAGGAAAGATATTTGATCTCACTCTATGACAGTCTTAAATCAGGGCAGCAGTGGAAGATCAGATATTGCCAGAAACTTTCGAGAAGCGACTAATACTAGCAGCCAACAGAATTAGCGCAAAAAAATCGCCCAACTAATTTTCGGGAGAGAGTAGTTGCGCACAACCAAAACAGCAACAAGACAGCCTCAAGTGGCAAAGCCAGCTGGGCAAGGCAAACATCCAATAGGAAGCTCCCGCGGCTACCGAGCGCTTCTTGGGGAGCCCGTCGCTTCATGTTTCTTGGATTATACGAATGCCCTAATTCCACTCTACGAAGTTGTCGGATTTCGAAACAACGCTGTCATTTAAGCTCGGATATTGCGGTGGACACTTCCGTAGAAAATAAGGGGCATTTGCTAAGCCAAAAAGAAGTTTACAAGAAGTCACCGTTCAAGGCGTTACCCTAACGCAGTGTTCAACGTTCTATCGCGCACAGTATAACTTGCAACGCTCCAAAGCGTGCCGCAAAGCACTGGGGAGCTCGCTCGCAGTGAAGCATGCGATGTGCGCGAAAAAAAGGCGAGAGATGCACTTCGGCTCTAAGCTAGGGCATTGAAAGAGCCCTCATCGGTGCGCCCGGTTGTCGCTTCAACGAGTGATCTACTTCGCGAGAGAGGAGGAGCATAGGGGAGTAAGGCCCATGTATGTTCCAAAGGTAGCTCAAATCATTGGCCGTATTTGTTTTTCCAGTCCCGGACTACTTGCTGACAGGTCTCGCTTTCCGCTCGGACAGGAAAAGCGTCATGGTCCCATGACCTACTTGCCATAGGCTGCTTGCGGACTCGCCGCCAAAGCCGGGCTCCCCCTCGATTACCGTACCTGGACGCTGTCATCTAAAGGAGACGACGCAAGCCATGGCCACCACGACGACGAAGCAACGCCCTGCGCTCGATCATGATACTGAGTCGATTTGAAGACCGTACTGTCAGCTTAGCGTAGGTGCATTACAGAACTCAGCTTCGGCGGTATGTTCGCCGCTACTGCTCGCGCCGAAGTTTGCACAAAGTAGCCGAACTCGTTGCGGATAGGCAGATAGACGAAAGCTTTCGCAAAAATGTTGACAGCAAGAGCTTTAACTGCTCCAGTATACGAGTGGTTCACCTGCGATGCTTTCAGGTATAAGCGCGCAGACAGCATGCCGCAAAACAAGCGAACAAGGAACTTTTGACGACACGAGCAAACAATACGCGCTCGCAGCTCCGAGTGCGGTGGATTTCAAGAAAATAGAACGAAGAGGCAAGAACAAAGTCGTACGATGGCTCAGAGAGTAGCTAAGGACCTCATGTGAAGGTTTAACGCAAAATATCGTCCTCCAGGAACGCGAAAAGTACGCAAAATGCACAGAGTCTAACTCAATATGGCTGGCAGCGCGGCGTGCAGCTGTCCTCTGCTGCCTCCTCACAGCCCCAAGTAGCCCGCGAACTGCCATAGGCAAAAGACGAACGCGTTGCTATAACGACGCAGGCAGGTGGGCGGAGCTTTCGGGCTGTCCGAGAAAAACAAATACCGGGCTCGAGTCCGCAAGTAGTCAAGGGCAGTCCGGGACTGAAAAGCAAATGCGGCCATTGTTCAATTAGGAAAGGAGAATTTCTTCCCCGTCCTCTACCCCTCTCCTGACTTCGCCGTTTTCTGCTCTCTCATTGCAAGAGGCTTCATACGTGACGAAGAACCCGCGCGGCTTTCGTTACCGCAAAGATATCGCGGGAAAACGGCGCCATTATTGAGCGCAGAAATACCGCGACATAAGTGCGCTTTGCGTGATCGTAGGCTTTATGCATTTTTGAAGACGCTCTCGGCTGCAGCCGGGCGCGTCTTATCTTATCTGAGGTACCTCGTGAAAATGCGCCCAGAGCAGTTGCGTTTCAAGCAAGCGCTTCAACCCGCCGCATGCGATACAAAATGAAGCGAGCGGTAGCGGCCGCGCGCTTCGCTCACTAATGGCAGCCGAAAGGAAGGGGCGAGGAGGAAACGGTGAGGAGAAGTTTGCGCTACCTTCTAAAAATACAGGGACCTTATAGGGGAGGTCTCAGGGGCGACGAGCATCTTTGGAATGGTGAAACTTGCACCTGTAGCCATGCTGCCTCGTAATGAGCTGGGCCGCCAGGGCGCTGCGGAGGCGGTGGCGCATTGCAAGTCATACTGCATGTGATAGCACAGCTAAAACGTACGCAGGGCTGGTATATCTAGGGGGTGGGTGGTCACAAAGGTTGCCAGGGCCGTAAAGTGTTCACAAAGGCAAAACAATTTATTTTGAAAATGTCTGCCGGCGTATTGCATGGTTTCGCATTTCGAGAAATTGTAATTTCACTTGAGGGAAATGGAGTGTATTATGCAGTTTATAATCGATAATTCTGTGTAAAGGTTTTCCTTGCGGGGATACTCGGAAAAAGTGGCATTTTTTTCGGATTACTGTTCAAATCGGGTTCCCAACTACTCGGAGCCTTCCAATATAATTTGTCTTATTTCCAGAGAACGAAACAAACTCCTGTGTTTTGAAGCACTCAACTGCCTTTGAATCCAGTCTTCTAAGTGCTCCTACGGCGCTCCAGAACAGCTCATCAGAAAGTCCATTGCATCTGGATGAAGCCCTCAAGGTGGGGAAGATTTCAGTCAGGGAGTAGTTACTAATTAACATCCGCCTAAGCGTATAAATACGACTACGCTCTCACCTGCGGCTGCGCTAATGTAGACGCTGTTGTGACTCTAACCCCCCCCCCCCCCCCCCCCCTATGCGTGTTCCTGCCACAGTCGTCTTCACTTAAGCCATTTCCAGAGGCAGTGTCGGGTTGTGCCACTGTGGTGCTTCTCCGAGTAGGGAGCTCGCATGCGACACCTGCAATGAATAGTGGCGCCCGACACGACGGACGGAGACTGAGTCTAGACGACTCCTTTCTTCCACTGCGGCGTCACTGCCACCCAGTTTTCCCGACATAAGGGGTTTTTCTTAGGCAGCACCCAACGCAGCAGTAATGACCCTGCGACCATGGATGTACCACCACCAGAGAGACAGCACTCAACGCCTGCCGCCACGCATTGGGACGAGCGGCTGTCAATCATCCGTGCGTCGCTCTTTTGTCGACGGCGCGGGTGGCGCCGCTTCCAGTGTTTGCCTTCGGGCGCCTCCTTGAACAAAGGCATGGGCCCTGGCCAGCTGACGGCTGCGTTTGGTTAACTGCGCGTCCAATTGTGGGTGAGGAGGTGACCTGAGGAAAGGGCACCTTCGGGAGATTTTATCCAAGTGACTCAGCCGAGGAAGACGCTGGAGAGGGGAGCGCCGTTAATGAATACCCAATGTGACAAGATGGCAAAAGCAGCCAATAAGCGTCGTTGGCTCCATTCAAAGGCGGCGCCCAAGACGAATTCCCTACGATTGGACGAAATAGGCGGGAAGAAAACGGGAGAGGCTATTTAAAGCGCCCGACATGTTCATCGAAGAGCGGTTCCCTGAGCCTCTTCTCAGCTTTTACTCTGTTTGTTGATGTTTGTAAATAACGTTCTAAATATGTAAATATAATTTTGCCTTTTTTCTTCTACTCCCCGTCTCCGGCCCACGTTCCTTCCTCTATCGGCACAGCGGTGGTGTTCCTGAACCCGATGGCTGCTGAAACACGCTACTAGCTCGGCAAAACATGCTAACGCTTATAAGTAATTACTCGCTAACTGATCAGGAAGGTGATAACATCGTCGGAAACGCTCTTTCTCGCGCTTTACAAGTTGAGTACACCCGCTTTTCCTATGTGATAATGCGAAGGCTTTCCACTGGAATATAGTGCAAATTTATATTAACCACCCAAAATTATTCAAATCGAAGAAGTGGTTGAAATATTCTTCTTTCAGTATCGCAACCCAAATATGATAGCTTCTAGTGAGCCTAGAAGCCTAAGGAAACAAAGCACCTTCTTGTTACTGCATGCACAATTATCCCAGTTTGGAGCCTTTTTGCCTACTATCTCGGGCTCCATGCGCACAGCAACCAACTAGGAGCAGGCTTGTTTGTGACCGAACCACCCTAGAGCTCTTTCCCGCCAACAGAAATAAAGATATCCTAAAGCAAGGGGAAGCTTTGGGCCAGTTGGTCTGACATTGGTTGCTAGTTACCGCTCGTCCTGTCCTCTTCTCGTTCTTCAGTCCTGTCAAGTTCGCGGTTATTCCTCCTCTCCAACATATCCTACAGCTACAGGTTTTTTTTTTCAGTTTTCAGTAGGTGAGGTGCAAGTGACGCGAAGAAAACTAAACAATTATGACATGGAACAAAAATTTAGGAACACTTAAAGTGACATCACACATCATTTAAATGCCAGGACACTAGCGAGCAGTTCTGGAAGGAAGTTTTGGAAGGGAGAATTTTCGAAAGGGACTTGCCTGTTTTGCGGAAGAGGTGTGAGGAGGGCTTCAAGTCCTGAAACGAGCATTTAGACATCACAGATGGCAACTGCTGGCTTTGAGCCAGTTATCACAGAAAAGTAGACGTGTAACAGCTTGAAAACGAACTCACCAGTCTCTGTCACTTTACCGGCATCGGCGTGATGCACGGACTCGCAGGACTGCTCCACCCAGTCGTGGGGGCGTCCCATTGCATCATCAGGATGCTCCATTGCCTGACGGCGGTGCTCAACTGAACTACAGTGCTGCTGGGCTGAGCTACGGGGCTCCTCCATTACGTCATGGAGCTGCTGCACGGAGCCATGGGGATGCTCCACAGTGGAGCCATAAGGGTACTGCTCCATAGCAGGTCCACTTCGGTGTAGCTCCAGAGTGCTCCCTTGGGGGCGCTCCGCAGTGGAGCGATGGGGGCGCTTGACTTGGTCGGGAAAGTTGACTCGGTCGTGAGTGTCTTTTGAATTATGGGAGTCCTCCGGGTCATGAAGATGTTTGTCTCTGTTGATGAGCGAAGTGAAATTAAGAGACCAATAAGTGGTAACGCTCTCAGCATACCAGCATACACTTTATCTACTTGAGCCGTCTACGACTGTGTCTGAAACAGCCTTCGCCTACGCGAAAAATAGTGGTAGGAGGCAAGATCTAATAAGTTTTAAGTGCTCCCTGACACCAGAAACAAAAATGATTCGTCTCTGGTATAATGGTGAGGCAATGCGCCCGAAGCCAAGCAAGTCGAATTCAAACAGCACGAGGTATGTACAAACGGACGAAAATAGACACGCCGGCACTCACTATGCACAGCCTTCGTTGGCTTCCGGCCAATCGAATATATAAATAAGCGCGGCATAAACCACCGAAAAAAAACGCAAATCAAGCTAATTCATTAATTCAAGGGCGCGTGCTTGGCAGCAAGGCCCCAAAATGGACACGCCAGTTCATACAACCCAGTCACAACTCTGACATCCAGCGGACATCCGTGAGATGTCTTGATAAGATAAGCCGATATCCCTAGCAGATCCCGAAATGGCCTGGGAATATCACTAAGCATCACTCTAGCCTGGGTTTCCGTCTGCCACGGAAGTCAGTGACATGTGATTGGGGATCTAGAGGGAACCAGACATGAATTTGAAGGCTGCGGTTAATTTTTGCTCTTGGACAGGTATTTCAAATAACTAACATAGCACAGGGCGCAAAAAAAGGTCACCATTTTTATGCAACTAAAAGTTTATTGGTCACCTTTGAAAATCGCATCTACAGGCAGCCGTCTGTAATACCTGCGCGTTTAATAACGTAAGGATCGCGAAAATTTGGCACAGATCTGAAAAATTTAAATATGCAACTGTTCTCCACCATCACATAGGTTCCAGCGTAAACTATGAATACTAAGAGGAGGACACAGGATCGACAGCGTACATCCTGTGCTCTCTTGAAATCATTTATAATTTGAGCTGTCCCCTATAGTATGTCACTGCTCGACCGGGCCGCACTGTCCATTCGTTGATGAGCACCGGACCACATGCACACGCTCAGTCCACGATCGGGTGCAAGCGCTACCAAAGCGCGTACCAACGGTGACGACACGTCAAAAAGTAATTACAAGGCTCCATAACTTCGTCTGGGGAGTCAACGTCAGTCTCTGGTCCTATATTCGAGAGCTGGCGTGCACGAAAGCCGGAATGACCGCCCATGGAGAGCGAAGACTGATGGACCACGTGGGATGGCATCGTACCCTGCGTATTGTCAGCCGGAAACGTGAGGAATGTGGTGCAAAAATGCCCTGCATGCGGAGGATGTGGAGAAAGGGACGTCAGGGCACCTCTGAACGACGAGCAATGAGGCGGCCGAAAAAGCTGCTCGAGCTTTCCTCCTCCGAGCATCTGGCATGCAGACTCTCTGCGAAACCATTAATAACCCTTACTGAGCTACGCAGAGACTACGAAGTACTATAAGATCATAAGAAGGAAATATCCTCTTCACAAAACCCTTAGCAAATTTGAAGAGGACATAATCAGGCGACTACAAACTAACACCCTGCCCAATCCCTACTTAATGAGTAAATTGTATCCAGACACGATCCGTCCTGCCCCTTCTGTGGAGCAGTTGGCACACTTTATCCCACAGTCTGGGAATGTCAAGAAAACCCAGACTTGGACAGCAATCCCGATCCGACATATCAACGCTGGGAGGCAACCCTTCATAGCAACAGGCCCCTCGTCCAGAAATCGTTGGTTCAGAGGGACCGGATTACGACGGCCACCAATGGGTTCTCCTGCCAAACCCGCGGAGTATTTAAGCTCTTAAGAAATGTTTTGTTGCGAAAGCAACACTGCTGGAGTCTATAGCTCGGCTCCTTGCGTATGCTCCTGGCGGTGCGGCTACCAAACGACCTTGAGTCGCCGTCACCTCGCAACCGCGTTAGCTGCGCTCCAACAGATGGCGCCGCGCCCCAGCCATCTGCGCGAGAGGTTGCTCGGGAAGAGCAACGTGGGTCGCAAAATCGTGACGGGTGGCATGGGTAGAAACAGCCACCTGCCAGTGCAGTGGCGCATCGCTTCACCGCTGCGCCACTGCGCTGGTAGGGTATATGAGATCTCGCCGCCATCTATGAATCTCAAGTAGGAATTACCAATTCAGCATACAAGGGTATTATCCCACTAAATACAACATGCCACACCTTTAAGGCGGAGTTTAAGTGCCCCCTCCAATTGAAGAATGCACACCTGCTTTCGCACGGTTTAACTACTGGAGCCCAGCTCGGCTCGTCGCGTATGCTCGTGGCGGTGCGGCTACCAAGCGACCTTGAGTCGCCGTTGCCTAGCAACCGCTCCAGCTGCGGTCCAACAGGCGGCGCTGCGCCGCTGCAGCCTGTCGCCTACACACCCAGAGGGCGGGCACCCTCGCACAGGCGCTGTGTTTCACAGCTCATGACGGCGTCGTGCTGGCCAGGGAGCCGGCACGAGCTAAACCAAACGCGTTTTCCTCCTCTCCTCCTTCCTTGTTGACTTACTGTCGCCCTTCTACTTTCGTTGCCCCGAGCTGCATTCTGCGACTATCAAGAAAAATTGGGACACCCCGCTAAGGCTGTTACGCTCGTTGTGATCGAGAAAAACTGACGCCGATATCCAATACGCGTGCAAGTAAAAAGCGGGAGGTGCTTCAAAGGGTGGAAACAAAACCGCTGGGAACAACAAATGGCGGCACGATGGCAAACCGCGGCACTACAGTGAGCTAACTGGCAGCACACACAGCAGTGTGTGAGGGCGCTGTAGACACATACACCTTTATGGGTGTATAGCGTCCCAAAACGACACAGACTATGAGGAACGCCGTAATGAAGGGCCCCGGAAATTTCGACCACCTGGGGTTTTTTAACGTGCACTGACATCGTACAGTACATGGGCCTCTAGAATTTCGCCTCCATCGAAATTCGAACGCCGCGGCCGGGATCGAACCCACGTCTTTCGGGTCAGTAGCCGAGCGCCATTACCACTTAGCCACCGCGGCGAGTGTAGATATGTAGATGCATACAATACAAACACACGCAAACATGTAGGCGTAATTTTCTTATCCAGAAGTGACGGTGTAATACAAAATCTGTTCTTTTCGAACAAATTCCTAAAAAATCTAAATATTAAGGTTTCCATTGTTTTCAACCAAATGCAAGTCTGAAACCGTGGAGTGTCGACCGGGGTCAGAGCTTGAGACCGGTGGTGAACATCAGGGTTACATCATCCTGGGCACACTTTTCGGTAAATTTAACCTAGAGTTTGTGTGATCTGGTCGAATAACGCGTCATAAGGAACCGTTAACTGTTTTCCACCTGACATTGTGTGTGGCGTCGTATGGGTTTTAGAGCGATAGCTGCACTCAATTCAAAACTCTAGTTTGAGTCCGGTGTGCGTAATGACATTGGTGTGACCTTTGGACTTGGCGACCTCATAGCACCAGCCTTAAGCCAGATGCAGAAGCATAATATGAATACGGCCGATGCGATCTCCCAAATTAGACCCGGGTCGCTTCCAAAATGTTGCCCATCCCACGTACCAATTACACCATCGATTTGTAACAAAATCGATCTCCAAGCTAATTTGAATGGGCTCGCTACGATGGTAATCTCTAATTTTGACGTGGGCCACTCTGAAACTTGTCCCAGCCCAGAAATTTGACCATTGATTGCGCCCAAAATGGACGTCCAGGTTAATTTTCATGCGCGCAATGCAGTGGCAATCCCCAAATCCTAAAATATGGCCCACCCCATCCCGGAAATTTCACCTTCTTCGATTGCGACCAGAATCGATGCCCAGGCTAATTTTTGCTACGGGGATCATGATGGTAATCTCCAAACTTGACTCCCGAAATTTAGCCCACCTCTACCCCCCCCCGAAAAAATTTAACCTTCGATTTGGACCCCACCATGTACAGCCCAAATTAACATTGGTGATTCCGTGGGTTCGACCTTGGTTTGACCTTTGAGAGTCCTTGACGCTTGAACAAATTCAAAGCATGTCTTAACAATATTCTCGTGATATAGCCGCACGAACAGCTGCTGCTCCACCATTCGCTGTAACATAGTTGAACCCCTGGTTGTTTATATAAAGGGCGCCTAGACTAATGCTTGACTATTTCGATTACTGGCTTTTTTCTCAATTTTACTTGTATTTTCGCATTCCGAATGTAGAGTGCTGTTTAGGAGCTGTTCGTGCTAAAATCAAATTTCCGTATTTTTCAATTACTGCGGAGAAATGTTGGAGTATAAATTCCAGTGGGCTTTGGTTTTTGTGAGTGTGTGTCAGAGCTAATCCCATTCAGCAGGAAACTATTCCAAGGTAGCAGGGGATTACGTCTCCGGGCAGTAATTAACAGTGCGTCGAGGATATCTATTTCTTGAATTTTTTTTGGACCAGAGGAGGGGCCTCTGGGTGCTTGGGATTTGTTGTTGAACAGTTGCTGCGCAGACATTTCGCAAGGACGAAGTAAATTCAAGATGGTTCTTTCCTTTCTTTGGAGAGGCACAGGCCTCTCCAAAAGAGGTTATTCGGCGGCGAAGGCGGAGACGGTCAATGACGCAGATGAAGACGAGACTAGGAAATATATTTACGGAAATTCACATGAATGTACAAGGGCAAAACTTAAAAGTTGTAGAACCAAAGCCACACAGACGAATTGAGCAAACTGCAACTAAAAGGAACTGATCTCACAAAGAAAATGCTCTACAAGACCTTACTTATCGACCGAAGGTCTCGATTAAAGCCGAGGTACATGGAGAAGTATGTGACATGCACGGAGTCTCTAGCTGAACTAGAGAGGACTAGACAAGGCTAAGACTAGGACTAGGGCTGGTGTCCAATGGTTCTGCTTGCATTTTTATATGCTTCACAAATAAAGAAGTTAGGGGGGTTATGTTTCAAGGCCCGCCCTAGACTTTGCTAAACAAATAAATTTTAATATAAAATAGCCACAGCCCCTGTAGGTTGGGCACAACCTTGAACCCACGGCTTGGCAAAACGAATAAAGAAACATTAAAAAAACATTCAGGAGACCCTATCCACATGGAATTACTCGCCCACAGCTTGTGATTCTCTCCCCTTCTCCTTTCGCCACCGCACCCGTGTATCGCCTCTCCAAGGATGACAAGTTCTATGTAAAGAACAGGGCAAGTTACTCGTTGACTCATCGCGGAAGTGTCGAATGGCAAAGTGAGGAAACGAGCCCCACGACACTTCGGTGCTGGCAAGACTGCCAGCAAACGAAAGGGCCCTTCGCGAAACTAGAGGCAGATTCGCATATTTCCGCGAGAGATGTACGCGGATCCGCCGGCATGCTTTGCTGGTGCCCCGGCGGTTGGTAGGTGTATGCAAGTGGTTTCCCTGGCCTACCTGAAATATCTTATTTTTTTAACCGTTGGCTAAAGTTTGCCTGGGCACCCCATATATACTGTGTGATGAGCACCCCCCTGCACACGTAAAACTAAAATACGTCGGGCTACGTTGACCAATACGGCACCGGTGCGGAGTCCGCCGCCACAAAAAAAAGCCTCTACAATTAGGCTATCTCCTTACTGAATTTGACCAGCAGAGCAGCTAAACATGTTGCGGCGTCTCAGCGTTCGCTGCACCCGACTAACATCTTTTCAATCATTCTGAAAAAGTCTTCTTTCATCACTGCAGCCAGATTGGGCTCACGTAGCTAAACCACTCAGATGTCTCGAGTAGACATAATCGGCAAGCGGAAGGTGCGCTCGCAGGCGCCAGTTGCGTGCCCATGTAACTTAGCTCGCCTGTCCTGACTCCTGCTCCTCTACAATCTTCTCCTGAGGCCTTTCACTCTTCCCACGCCCTCCACCGTTGACCTTTCCACCTCATCCGTTTACTGGAGGCGTCCGTTACATGCCACGAACCTATTTCCCCTGTTCGCATTTCCGGCTGCTCTTCATTCTACGGAGAACTTCGGAAGCCAAGGAAGGGGCCTGAGCAGCTGTGGAGTAAAACGGGTCAGCGAACGCGCCGGGCATTGTGAGCTATGAAACGGCCAAAGGCTACAAACATAAATTCGACGAGTTTTATTTGCCACTGAGAGGCAAAAGAAGATAAAACTTGAGCAAGGTGTGTTGCTGGGCGAGTTGGTTGGGATTAATCTTGAGAAAAAACAACGCTTGCAGACAAAGACCAGAACAAGAAGGACACACAACTGCGCTGGACAGCGCAGTTGTGTGTCCTTGTTCTGGTCCTTTGTCTGCAAGCGCTGTTTTTTCTCAAGATGAAAAGAAGATAAGTTCGCTGCAACTTGCACCGTCACGCTCGCAGACTGGCTCGCGCGGGCGCCGCAAAAACCGTTGACATATCGGCCTGCCGGAGCATTGAGGTCGTCGCGCCTTGCCAGCAGCTGATTTCTTTCACTCAAGCCACGGTTGAGAGCAACACAATCGTGGCGCGCGAATGCGCTAGTCACGTGATTTTTTTGTTGTATTTCGCGGGATTTCTTCGGAGCTCGGGAAAAAAACACGTGAGGCTTTCTTTATCGCAAATCAATAGAATGGGGGTTTCTGAAGGTGTTCTCCAACTTTGCTATTCACATTTGCTGTCTAAAGTCAATGTTTACGCGTTTAGAAAATTATCCTAATTGCCAATTAATTAAGTGCAAAACAAAAAATTGCGTATGATGCGCAAGCCGGTTGGTAGATGTATGTAAGTGGTTTCCCTGGCCTACCTCAAATATTTTATTTTTTAACCCTTGGCTAAAGTTAGCGTGGACACCCTGTATAAGCACTGGGAAACAAAGCGGCGCACTCTACTGATTTTCTCTGTGGTCGAACATGAGCCGTATGCTTTAGTTTTTAATTGGTATCCTTGCAAACGTAATCGTGTACTGCCATGGACGAAAGTTCTCGGCGTCAGAAAAGAACTCTCAACGACCATGGTATATTACCCACTGAGAGCCCTCTGAAGGTAAGAGACAAGCGCGCTTCATCCGCAGGAACATCACCCACTGACTTATCCCCAATGCAGCTGAACTTTGCTCTGTGAGGGTGGTGGTTTTCAAGCCATGCTTGCACATAAGGTTTTTTGAGAATATCGCCTGTACAGGCGTAAGAACACGGTTTTCAGTGTGAGCGATGACGAACCACACGCGCACGCAGTTTATGATGCGACGGACGCGCTCGCGTAAAGAGCACGGGCGTGAAAATAGTCTCGAAACGTTGCACTGAGTGTTTTGTATTCGGAAACATTTAAGCGAATTCTTTCGTTTTATTTTCGCTTGGTACGTGCTCCGGCGATATTGTTTACTGCACGTACTGCACGTACTGCAGTTTACTGCACGTACGAATCTGCCCTATGCTTTAATGTGGGTGACAACGGAGAAAAATCACGCAGCAGCCAGCCTCAGAAAAGGGGCAAGCCGAGTGGGAAGGGAAGATGTACCTAGAACAGTATATCTTCACATACTGGTAGTTTAACAAGTGCACCGCGTCGCTTCGTCTTCTCTGCAGTGTTGTGGCAGCCCACGATGCAGCCCGCTCCTACTGAGTGCGAAAATGTCGCTTCGCTCAACACGCTTGTCGAGTGAGCACACCAGAGTAGCGATGCGGCATCCACTGCTGCGCCCTTGCGGACTGAAAAGCGTGCGCGACGCAGCGCCGTCGAACCGGCAGCGCGTCATCTCGATCGGCTACGGCTCGCCGCCAGAGGAGAAACACGGCGCTGTCGTCGCGAGATAAAACTTTAGCCTGAGTTTCCCGAAGTCTCGTAATGACTGCTGTCTTTAGAGCTGGGGGAGAAATCCGACTATGTGGATTTCTCTGATCCTTCTCTGATCTGATCCCACTCCCTCGTGAGTTTTCGTGAACCCAGGTGCGGCGAGGCGCCCTCAGGAAAGAAAGAAACAGTAAATTGTAAACAAATCCATGCATGTGGCCACAGCTCGCTGCTTTTCCTTTGATTTTAAAGTGGCAAACCACGATACGACATCGTCAATATATGAGAATCTCCTCATGTGCATTAAAACTGTCGAGTGAAGCCTCCAGGAAGAGCGGTGCTTGGCTATTTACTAGAATTAATTTTTTTACAACGGTTATCATTCGCAGAGCCTCCTCGCGCACCTTAGCCATTCGCGAAAGCTAAGTCTTTTACAGTACAGGGGCCGAAAACTGAGAAAGCAAGCGGAGCTGGAACTGCATCGCGGTGTGTTCTAGCAGAGGATAGGTATGCATACAGCATACAGTGTTCGTCTTCCCTTCGGTTGCCCGGTCCTTTGCGTTACATAGTCGTGCATTCCAGTCGGTGATCCAGTGCAAGATTTCTTGCTGCGCGAACCGAAAAGTGTGCTTGAATGCGAGATTCGGATTCAAATCAGTTCTTCTTAATGGCCTAGATGAATTGTAGGCTCCTTCGCGCATTTAGAGCTCTGCTTCGCATCGTGGATTGTAACACACCATAAGATGAATGTGAAGCACTGGCGCGGATGGCAGATTCCGCTGACCATAGCAGGTACTTTCGTTCTCACCTTATCGACGGTACGGCCGAACTAGCACTGTCCTCAGCAGTGTCCGCCAGGGGCACGCCGACCTCTCTGCGAAACGAAACGCGAACCACGTCGTGCATCAGGCTGAAGGTTATCACATTCATGACGAAGCACTGAACATGCGCGGCAGAACATACTGCAACCGCCAGAGTCATGAAAGGCCAACTTTTTCGTTAAGAAATATGATGTTTTATGGTTTGGTTTGTTTTACGAACTATGGTGTTGACCTTTCCAAAGCGACTCAGGCTACGAGGGATGCGTAGTGGAAACCTCCGGATAATTGCGACCACCCGAAATACTTTAACGTGCACTGACATCGCAGACTACACGAGGCTCCAGCATTTCGCCTTCTTCGAAATGCGACCACCGCGGCTGGGAACAAACCGGAGTCTTTCGGGCCGCCAGCCGACCACCATAACCACTGAGCCATCCTGCGAGCCTTTCGGTAAGAAGAAAAATGTTGCGTAAATTCTTGCATGACGCGTCGAATGTACCCCTGGACACATACTGCTGGAAGCACAGCTGCTTCTTTCAGACCAGCAGCAAAGCAAATTCAGCAGTAAAGCGCGGGCCCGCTCGATGTGCAACGTACTGCTGGGCCCTTGCGTAATGTTAGCGCATCCGCTGCTGAAGCGCACCATGCCACTCACGCGGCGTGCTCCGTTTGACTTTGGGGGACCGATACGTGCAGATGCGGACTTAAACGTGCACTGAAGAGGAATCTGAACTCGCCTTTTTGCCGCGGGAACTCGATCTACACGTTCCGAACATTCTTAGAAACTTCGACTTATCGCCCTGCGGGGCCGATTTCTCTAATTAAATCGCATTAACGTCCGGCTCCCGCCTTTATTTTTGAATTCTCCCTCGTACGGTGGGCGGAGTCGACCAACGCGTGGAATGCCTTTCAGCCAGCTCCGTGGAGGCTTTGCTTTCGCTTAATGTCGTTTTTTAGGTTTCCGTGAATAAATAGTTTCATTCGCAGATAATATAGCCGCAAAATAAGCCCGCAGAGATAAAAATACGCGCGGACTATTTGCTTCTGCGGATTACTACGTATTACTCCGCCGATGGCAGAGCGGCATGCCGCCACGGGACTGGGTGAAAGGCACTCCGCGCGTTGGTCGACTCCGCCCAACGTACGAGGGAGAATTAAAAAAAAAAAAAGACGGGTGCCGGACATTAATTCGATTTAATTAGGGAAATCGGCCGCTCAGGTCAATAAATCGAATTTTCTAAGAATGCTCAGAACGTGTAGATTGAGTTCCCGCGGCAAAAGACGAATCCAGGTTCCTCTTCAGTGCACCTTTAAGTAGAACGGAGCATGGAGGCAAAGTGAAAACAGCGTTCAGTGCCACCTGGCTGGGCGCCAAGGAAAGCAATGCGCAGCGGGCAGAGGCACGCCTCCTACAGGGGCGACCCTCAAAATGCCGTACATGGCTTGCATTCTACCGTCGTCATGTGGCAAGGTTTCCTTCTTGAAGCCTGGCACAATGCGAGATTTGGGGCTGAAAAAAGTGCAAGTGAGGCTTTGACGGTTGAATAGGATGGACGGGGATATTGTGAATGGACGGGAAAGCAACCACCGCGCCAAATTTTACAAACCAAAATTGTTGGTTGAGATAAAAGACGGTATAATCCGAGTAAATAAATCCTTCTTCAATTAAAGCATAAGACAACTACGCTAATTAAGTAGTTAAATCAATTAACAAGCTAAAAGGAAATCACAAACAGAGGCAAAGAGAGGCGACGAGTGCCGAGCAGTTGTCAGTTCTTTCGCATTCTTCAAATGCGGGTCGCCGCAGTGATCTCAAAGTTTTCATTTTTGTTGTTAAACAACCAAGCAGGCGTTTGCTTAAATAAAACAGCCCTCAGACTACGCTCGTCGCGTGTGGTTTTCTGCGTCCCGTCTTTTGCGCGCGTTTTATGTCTACAGATTATCAGAGCGGCCACCGATACGCCGGGAATGGCGCCAGCTTGTCGACTCATTGTATTGGTTGCTTTTCGCACCAAATCCAAGAAAGACAGAGCAGACGCGTCCGGACCAGCCACTCGGGGCGCGACAAATGCAGGCGCCATTCTCGGACCACAAGACGACCCCCGCTGAGGCAGCAATGGATTTGAGGCAGCGGCAGCGCGTCCTGGAGCCACTTGTAGGCACGGCAGTACCAGCGGCCATGCACGCGCAGGTTAGCGTTGCCGAGTGGGAGCTGACGTCAGAGCATCACCGGCCCGAGTGCCGTCACGTCTGAGTGCAGCTACCGCCCAGGAAGGCTGCCCTCGGAGCTACGCGAATCCCTTAATGGCACGCAGTGCTCGACTGGCTGTGCTTGCACGAGAGGTGCGGCCGTCTGTTCGCATGGTGATAGGAACACGGAGAAAAAGCCGAAGCGCATACGCACGGCGGAACAAAAGGTGACTCACTCGGACTCCATCGCGGACGAGTCCCGGCAGCCGCAGACCGAGAGGGCGACTCCCGGCTTCCAGCTCAAACAGGCTTGCCCAGCATCCGATGGATTAGCAGTTCTCCGTAGCCGTAGTTCGAGGCGACGCCGACGCTGGCTGCCGGCCTCTCGGTTGGCTCGTAGCTCGTGGCTCGTGCGGCAGCGGCAGCTTTGGGGCTTCTTTTTTTCTCTGCAGCTTCCGTTGGCACGTGCTTTTCCGCTAAAGAGGAAGAAAAATATCTGGTAGCAGATCGAGAGCAGATTTAAGCATGAAATGCACTGAAGAAAAGGCGCCCCGTATTCTAGGTCGGCTAATAGTTAACGGTAACCTTTTATTGCGAAAGCAATACTACTCGCACTTTCAAGCCTTCGCGTGACGCGGCCGCAGTTACGTTTGACATTTAGCGCAGTGAATATGGGCGACCAACTCGCTCCTTCAGATAGCGCGGCTGCAGTTACGCCGCGCCGCGCACCTGTGGCGCTACTGCCGCTGTGACGTCATACCAGCTGTAGATGATGGGCGACCAACTCGCTCCTTCAGAGAACCCGGCTGCAGTTGCGGTGTGTGTTTGCCGCGCCGCGCACCTGTGGCGCTACTGCCGCTGTGACGTCATACCAGCTGTAGACTGTTTTCTTTCTTTCAGTCGCAACATCGAAAACAAAATATAAAAAAAATTACCGAAGGCGCTTCTAGTCATCGCGCAGCGGCGGCCGGTAGCCACGCGTGACCTGTAAACGCGGTGCACAGCGTTCCTTCAGTTGGCGAAGACGCTTTGAGTCGTCGCGCAGCAGCGGCCGGTAGCCACGCGTGACCTGTAGACGCGGCGCACTATGTTCCAAGACGCTTTCAGTTGTCGCGCAGCGGCGGCCGGTAGCCACGCGTGACCTGTAGACGCGGCGCACTGCGTTCCTTCAGTTGGAGGCGCTGCGCTTTTGCTTTCGCAACCTACCAGGCTTAACCAAAGCTGAGCCCCCGCCAATTTCTTTTATTACGCGCTCGGCCATCTTCGTCACTTAGCTCTCAGAAACCTTCAGCGCGAGTGGTCCCGCCTTTTTCCGTTTCGCCAACTCCGCGTATCGCGCGATGGGCAGTCTAGTTTGAACCAAAATCCGTGCAACTGATCACGCTAGAAAGGATCAAACGCAGTCCAAAACCTATCGGCAGCGACATCAATTCCAACGGTGCCATTATCCAGAAAGGAATTTATAAAGAGCGGACCGGACACTTTTCGTAATCTGGCCCCAGGAAATACGTAACAGATTAGTTGATATCAGTGCTGGTAGCGTGTCTGTTTGTTGGCGCCACCAGCGTTACCTTGCGCTCGGGCGACCGGCCACGGAGTAGACGGGCAGACGAGGCAGAAAGAGGAGCCGGTCGTCCGCGGTTCTGAGCATGCGGCGCTTTTGTTAGCGCGATGACTGAGTTTTTGCGTCTGATCTGGTCTTGGACGCGGAACTTGTGCGTCTCCTGACGACGGCAAGATGATAAATGATTTTTTTTTTGCCTAACCACTCTGCATTTCAAGCAGTTTAGGGTGATCATGTCAGCCGGCACCTTGAATTACGGAGTTTGTGAACAGGCGCTCAGGCTACGTTGCCTGGTGGGTCTTCTGGCGACGTTAGTGGCCCTCCTGCTGTTCTGACAGTGGCAGGAGTAGAAACGTGTAGTTTTTTGCCAAACTATGCTGCATATCAAGCAGTTTCGCTGAGCACGCCGGCAGGCCCAATATGGCGCAGTTGTAAAATGCCCGCCTACTCTGTTCACGCCGTAGCGGGAGCGCCTTGTGAGGGCGCCCGTGCCTTGTGGGCAGTGCGCTTTGCTTAACGGTTTGTTTTGCATGGTTGTGCGTCGAGTTTTACGGGGACGAGAAATTTTATATGACCCCCAACAATACACGACTTCTTTCGAGTGATATTTGTTGACAGCCGGGTAGGATGGGGTCGACTTGAAAAAGAAATGAGGGGACGTGTCGAAGACACGCGTTCTCGCATAGTTAGTACGGGCGCGTAATTTTAATTTACCAGACTGCCGGGAAAAAAAGGTAACGCACATTGCACGGTCTTTGCACCCGCGTTATGATTATACGAGAGTGCGCTTTTGGAAACACGACCGGAAAAAAAAAAGTAACCTCGTACTTCCCTAAAGCTTGAAAACGAGGAGCTGGTGCACCGAATATTGTCTTCTGCACTTCTCAAGACATGCATTGCACCCGCGCAGTTCTCACTGCTCCTAACACGCTGAGAGCGGCTCGTTGGGAGCCCCTGTTGTAGCCATTACAGTGCCAAAAATGTTTTGAGCGAAACGGAGTGTTAGCTGTGGAATGGGACGTATAACTTTTATGGGGCAGAGTATAACGTCGGGGCATAGAGGAGGGCTTGTTAATCATACGTAGATCTCATCTTGTACGTTGTGCATCAATATTCCGCATGAGAGGTTCCTAAAAACATGTAGTCCTTGTTCGTATCTTCACCGCTTTCGCGAGTTTCGCCTGTTCGCAGTTTTTGCCTAAGGTTTATCAAGGACACCTACTCGTAATTTACGTTTTTCGGCTGACGGTGCCCGGTGTGAGCGATAACCGCTGATGTGAGCCGTGTTTGGCATAACAATAGACGCCCAAGAAGCCCGGAATGAGCTTATTGATGTGCCAAATGGCGGCGGCTGCTCTATCGGTTTGTTATTGTGTTTATATGGAGCAAAAATAAATGTTCATTTCCCAAAGCGCCTGGTGTCGTTTCTGGATTGACCATGTTTGACGCAGGCCTTGACGCAGATGCATTGATTGGCCGGTCGAGACCACTCGGAATGTAATTGTTTACTTTTATGGATCCAAAATACACAACGGGCGACCATAACAACAGAAATAATGCGCCATGAGGGCTGGCACGTCAAAGCGCATGCTATCATTCAAACTGCGCGTGCCTGAAGCCGAAACCGGATGTTTCTCACCTTCTGCATTTGTACATAGTGTATATCGCCACACTACCCAAATCCTTTCTTGTATCTCTCCCCGCATTTTTTCCTTCGACTTGTCGTCTCCCTGTCCTTTCATTCCCGCTAGCTGCAGTTCAGGTGCTTCGGGTTTCCATGGCCCATGGCGCGGCTAGCAAAATCTGTTCCTTACACTTCTATGTTATGATTACCAATAAATAGCCACTAACAACAGCCTCGGCGCTTGGTGTGCTCCAGGAGATTGGGGTGCTGGGCCCAATGGGAATGTCTGCTCTATATCAATGCCTTTCACTGCAGTGCCATTAAACCTGCATTGAAAGAAGGCTGAAGTTGTGCTGGGAATAAAAAAAATTGTATATAAAAAAGAAGCGAAGTATTATGTGTTAAGGGTACTGGATGTGAGGTGCACTGGCGCGGTCGAGGTCCGATGGAAAGTATTTTTAATTAGGCATGGTACGTTTGTTCGCCGAGGCCGAGAAACACACCAAAAGGTTCTCGCTAAAATAAACCATCGTCTTCGCTTCAAGGGTTGCACACGACGGCCATCCACTAACGGAATGTGCTACTACACGCCTAGATGATTGCTGATAGTATAGATGGCGTAACCTGTTTGGCATGGGTCAAGGTATTTCTCACACCCTACTCCTCTTTGAAAAATTCCCCATTATTTGTTTACACCTGATAGTCATTGAGGCATTGCGGGGGGGGGGGGGGGGGGGCGTATATAACAACGACGACATCTAGGAACAAAAGCAGGCTGGCTCCCCTGGTTTGGCAGTGTCGTCAGCATAGTCCGCGATACGTTCTGATGCTTGGGGAGCCGGTTCTTTGTCGCATCTATCTTGCAGAGGCGCAGTTGGTGGTGTAGCGGACAGTTCTCAGTCAACAGTTTCACTCTCTTCATATTCCAATGGCGCGTTAAGCGGCATTTCTTGCAGGCTCACAAGACCTTGGTCGATGTACGGCTGGCCAACGGGCTTTATTTGGCTCGAGAGAACAATTCTTTCGACCCTGACAGATGTACTATAGCAGGGTGGGCTGTGGCACGACGAAACACGAGGGTGACGGGTGTCATTTGGTTGACAATCCTATCCAGGCCCTCGGACGCAGGGGCGAGCTTGGATGAGCCATGTGTGATGGGCTAATGACGCTGAAGCCGCACATGCTGACAAGTTTGATACTTGGCATTGCGATGTGTCTCATTGTATCGGCGTTTTCGTTGTTGCTGAGCTTGTAGCGAGTTGTCTTGGGCTTCTGCATGACGTTTCGCGATGTCCAGTAATCTTGCCTTAAAGGTAATTGTTGCTGGACGACGGAAGTTATCTGTGGGCAATTTAGGAACGCAGCCATGCGGCAGTTTGAGCGGCGAAAATCCTAAGCTCGTGTTGATCGCAGTGTTGAGTGCAAAAGCGGCTGCGGTGAGCATTCTTTCCCAAAGTGAAGGTTCAGCTCTACACGTTTTCTTCAGTACCGACACAACAGTTGCGTTTCTTCGCTCAACGAGGCCATTTATCGACATACGGTATGAATTAGAAAAGTGTGGTTGAATCCCGCAGTGTCAGGAAGCGTTTAAATTCATGGGAGTCGGAAACGCGGCAGTGATCTGACATATATTCATCAGAGACATTGTAACGATAGAATACTGAATGCAAGTGCTGAACTGCTTCCTCTGCGGTCGTTGTGGACACTGCAGCATGTACTGTGAAGTGCGTAGCAAAGGCTATTACATACAGGATATAGGTGTTGCTCTCGCCAAGAGGCATTCTAATGTGGGCCATTGCAACAGCAGTAAATGGACCCTCCCTAGTTGACATAAAGCAAATCTCTCCCACATTTCTTCTTTATAGCGGTAGTAAGCTGGACATATCTTGCAGTCCTGAATATATTGATTTACAGTAGTGATCATCTGTGGCCACCAATACCGGTGTTGTAGCTTTTTAAGCGTACGTTTTGTGTGCATATGGCTGCTGTTGTCTTGAGCCATTTCAACAACTGACTGGCGTAGCTTACAGGGTATCTCAGTGGAGTACAAGTTGGAACCTGTACGATGATAAAGGATTTCATTCACAACGAGGAAGTCAGAACTCTCTTCACTGCCGGTTAACAGCTTTTGGCGCATGGACAAGCGCTACTGGTCTTTCTGTTGAAGTTAACAGTGTTGTCAGGGGATCTACGGTGGCAGAGGAAAGGCGGGAGAACTTGTCAGCGACCACATTCTGTTTTCTTTTCTTGGTTCGGACAGTAGAGTCAATTATACACGGTCCATGAGCATGCTAGTAAACCAGCGTTACGGCTTAATGTTGGAGGCAAGACAAGGCACAGACCAGTTACCCGTCAAGAGGAAAAACTTCCGGTTGACGAGGTAGGCGTGGAACGTCAAACAGATGGCCCAGTGAACTGCCATACACTCGTAAATATTTCTGTGAAAATTTTTTTTGGGAGCTGAATGTGCTCTGCAGGTGTATTTGATGACAACGTTACAGACACCTTGTCGTTGAGAGAGCACGGCACCGATTGTCACAGCAGAGGCACTCGTTGTCACACTAGTTGAGGCGGCAGGGTAGAAATGACCAAGTTTGGGGTCTGATGTGAACGCTTTTCGAAGAGCATCGAATGCAGGCTCACAAGCTGCAGTCCATTTGAATGTTCCAGTTTTAGAGAATTGCCTGAACCTGCTGAACCTAGACCCTAATGTTATAATGTGGATACAGGAATTTTTGTCCAATCGTACGCAAATGGTTTTAATCAACAGTAACTTATCTAGACCCCTCCCAGTAACTTCCGGCGTGCCCCAAGGATCTGTCCTTGGTCCTCTGTTGTTTTTAATATACATTAACGATTTACCTCAGTGCATTTCTTCTAATATACGCATGTTCGCAGACGACTGCGTCATTTACCACACAATCAATAACATATCTGACCAAATTGCTCTCCAAAACGATCTAATCAGCGTTTCAGAATGGTGAACAATTCACTAATGACGCTAAATGCCAGCAAATGTAAATGCATGTACTTCTCCCGCCGGCGAAGTCCCTTTTGTTTTTCTTACACAATCCTTAGCACACCCCTGAAACTAGTGCAGTCTTACAAATACCTAGGTATAACCCTCTCTCACGATTTGTCTTGGAGCACACATGTCACTAACATTATTGCCGCAGCTAACAAAACCTTAGGCTTCCTGAAGCGTAACCTGCGAAACGCCCTGGAACATGTAAAATTACTAGCCTATAAATCACTTGTCAGGCCAAAACTCGAATACGCATCGCCCATTTGGAATCCGCACCAAGCATATCTCGCCGACGCATTAGAATCAGTTCAAAATCGCGCTTTTAGAGTTATTCATTCATCGTACTCATATAATATCAGCGTTTCATCTCTCAAAGCAGAATCTGGTTTATCACCGCTTTTCTGTCGACGTCGCATTGCCAGCCTTTCACTGTACCACAAGTTCTTTTTTTCGTCCCTTAATCAAGCACCATACATCACAGCAGCAGCACGCATATCATATCGAACCAGCCATCCACTTCAAGTTGCGCGCCCACGTGCCCGGACCACCACCTTCACTGCCTCATTTTTTTTTCCGAACTGCCACAGACTGGAACGGCCTTCCCCACGAAATCGCTTCTACTGCCTGCCCATCTTCGTTTTTGCAACTTGTATCTGACCATATTTTCAATAACTGTTTACCAAGATCCTTACTGTTTGTATAAAAACCCACCCCTTATGTACTGCCCCTACGGGGGACTTTTAAGGTAATAAACTGAACTGAACTGAACTGAACTGAACTGAAGAGGCGCTGAAACCTGGGAAGAGTGAGGTATGTATCGTCTGTAAAAATTTATTGTCTGTAGTCACGGCTGTACGGCTGTACTTGGCATTCGTTGGCGTTGAGCATCTTGAAAATCACTTCCACTTTGCGGGGTTTGGTTATTTGACTTCTTGGGAGAGAACGTAGCCCAAGAATGTCAACGACGGCACTGCAAACAGTCATTGCGCAAATGTGACTGAAGCCACTTCTCAGCAGTAGAATGAGGACTTCCTGCACTAAATCCACGAATTCGGCGAAATGGGTGCCAAAAAGAAGGGAATCATCCAGATATACACAAACTTTGCATGAGACGGCCGCAACTGTCGAAACATGTTTTTCACGGCTTTCTGAAAAGTTGTAGGGGCGTTCTTACGACCAAACGGTATATCCTACTCTACTGAAAGGTGCCATGATGGGCTATGAATAGGCGTTCGACTTTTCGGTTTCTATTTTTAAAAAGTTCGGCGTATGTTTTTCGGAGTTGATTTCAGAACTCTACTTTCGGTTTCTTGAGGCGATTATTATTTTCTGCGTGCTAATTTTATTTTTTTATCGGTGAAACATATCTTGTGCCTGTGAGCTAAAAAGTGACGTACAATTTACATTAGCCTTTTTTTTTAACTGGCCGCTCTTGTAGCAGTGTGTACCACATATATGATTGTCTCAAGAGCTGTCCTTGCATAAGAAAAGTCGTACAGTCGAAACAAAAAAACAAAAATGCAAAACATAATTGATTGGGCCACTAGACTGTTTAGTTCTCAAAACTTGCTTATTCTTGTTGCACTGTGCGCGAAACGAGAGTACCGTCATAACAAAAAACAAAAATGCAAAACTTAAATAGAAAAAAGTGAAATGCAAAAGTTAAAGTTAAATGCAAAAGTTAATGGGCACGCCTATGCTTCATATGGACAGGCTGAGGCATGAGCTGGTCCAGTGGCCGTGCTTTCCGCGGTTCGCATTTCATTTGACGCTCGCTGTACAAAACTCAAGCCTCGGCCGGACGCCGCCGTTCTATCGACCGGTAAGCCGATGTAACTGCAAGATATGCCGCGGTCATGCAACCTACAGCGTGAGCGGACTCCTCCATCTCCTCCTCTTCGCCTCTGGTTACGCGGGTCGCTGCAGTTCAAGATTAAAGTGCGACTGCGTTCACCCGCTTCATTTTTCGTGCTATAGAGGACGATCAATGTCTCTCGGTGCATTCGTTAGGTCCCGCTCGCACTTTGAAGCGCCGTAGTGCTCACCCTTCATTGCCACCCGCAGTGCTGCCACCCGCTCGGCTGCTGAGCCAGAAGACTCGGGAGGAATCCCTGGCCACGGCGGCCACGTTTCGGTGGAAGCGAGATGCGAAGATACCTGTGTTCTCTGCGATGCCAGTGCACATTAAAGACCCCTAGATGTTCTCAATTAATCCGAAGAATTCCGCTACGACACACCTCGTGGCTCCCGTGTCATCTCGCGACGTTAAATCCCAGATACCAGGTACAGAGGAGATCTCACTTGCCGAAAGTGGTCTGACGGGCGCTCAGAAGTGCGCCTGCAACGCCTGGCGGCAGTCAGCGAGTTCGAGAACGAGTGCTAAATAGGGCCACGAGCACGGAGGAGGAGGAGCATGGACTCTGCGACATTCGCAGCCGACCGAGATACAGGCCTGTGTGATTTGCGGGGCGCGAGCATCGGCTCTTCTATCAAATAGCGCACCCGGCTGAGGCGAGAACACGTCACGCTGCCGCCCAGTGCTCATTGGCATCGCGCGATGCGATAACTCCGGGAACATACGTGCGTGCTTTGTCACGCGCGTTCACGGCTCAGTCGCCTCCAGTGATCTTTCAGTGATACAAGCCGGCACTTGCGACAAATAAAATCACGCAGGCTTGTATCTCGGTCGGCCGCGAAGGAGGCAGAATCCGTGCTAGTAGCCTTTTTGACCATTTGTCTCGAATGGGGTGGCTGCCGCCAGGCGTAGGCGCAGAGTTCGCAGTACACCCCCCTTCCCTGCTTTTTTTTGGCGCATAAGATAAGTGCTTTGTATAAAGAAGGCAGCGACAGCATCGAAAGCAGTTGCTCCGGCTTACACTTTAGCTCACACTGTGTACAGGTGCCACAAAAGTAAAACCGAGCACGCGAATTGTGAACAAACCGCTTCTGAGCGTGCTCTATGGCACCGTACGCGCATGCAGACGACCGTCATCGCCGGCGCGGGCGAATCCGCGCTTTAGTGCTCGTAAAGGGCGCAGTTAATGCTTCATTGAGGAATTTATCCACGCACGTATTTGCGATTACGCATTCTGCCTCGTCACAAATGCAACCATTTGCAAAGCGCGTGCTGGCGTGCTTGCTGTTGTTCGCCCTTGACTTCGCGGTTGTTCTTCAAAGACCGGAACACGGCATGCCAGTGATAAATCATTGCATGAACATTAAAAAGGGTTTAACACTGATGGAAGCAGCGTGGCTGCATTAGTGCCGTCGGTAAGGCGAGCATCAAAACTACAAGATGGGTTCGCCGGACATCGCTGTCTGCATGCTGTCCCGTTAACAAAGCGCGCTGGAAAGCAACTCTATAGGCTCCCTATGAGAGCCAGAGTTCTGTATTTGTTTATTTCCGCGCCACTGGCGCTTATAGTGGCCAAACGCGATCATATGGCTGATAAGCATTCGTTCTTTGCAGAGAAGCCGATACCTCCATTGGCGCGAGACTGATGCTCCATCGATTCCGCTACCAATGAAATCGAAAATTTTCTATTTCTCTCGCAGGATACATTGTCGAGAGGGGACAGAACAGAAATGAAAGCGACAAACAGCGTGAAGGCCTATTGGGCCCACATTTCAGGCAGCAAGCATGGCACGAGAACACAACAAGGCATACACACAAAATTCAATTGAGGGAGAAAATTCAACAAGCAATACCTATCCATGAAATGAAATCACATTTGAGTAGACTGCTGAGGAAAATAAACACTGAAATTAGAGATTTTCTGGGGGGGGGGGGGGGGGAGGGGGGGGTTGATTAGAACTTGTCTTCTAGGGCATGAAGGAGTATTGTAAATTAATAGGATATTGACTGAGCATGACAATTAGTACAAAAAAAATGGTAATGACCAAGAATTGTGCTGCCGCACGTAAAAAGAAGGAATATAATGTATCATATGGAGTATCTGGAGGAATGGAGGAAAACAGTGTTATTACATTATACACCTTCCTTATACATGGTTAATAGCTGAATGGCAAACAGTAGCGCAGGATTCAGAACTCCAGATACTCCAGATGCAAAACGTAATACGAAATACATTTAAGCGAGAACACCTATATCCTTTAAAAGCAGCACCAATGTGTACTGCCGAGCAGATTGAGGCAATGGCCTTAAGAAAGCCTAATGTCGTGAAAAAAAAAACAGTAGCAAGGTTGATTCACTTACTATCATCCGCTTTTAGAAGGAGTTTCGAGCGCGAGATATTTTCGTTCACGCGCTTTGCAGTAAATATTTGCCGTGAAATGAGCATATGTATCATTTGGCACGTTTACTCATGCTGGGACATGCCCGATCCTTTTGGAGCATTTGCCTTGTATACAAGGCACGAAGGTGTCATCGGGGTGCATGAGAGCGCTAGTAGCTCTTTGTCGTGTGCGGCTCCTTGATTTAAGTGCCTCTAAATTAGGCTCGCGAGCAGTTCAAAACCGAAACTCCAAGAGCCTTTACTGGTGAACATCGTTCACAGTCGCCCCAAATTTAAACAAAGGACCACAATGAGTATGCTAAACATTACAGAATATGTTTATAAGCAAAGATAATACGCGTACGAGTTGCGTATAATTATTTTCTCAAGCACAGTTCTCCCAATTAAACTTTAAACTTTATCCATCCTTGACTTAAAGAGGAAAGCTGTGCTGGCCCCAATAATCATCATCATCATCAATAATCTCTTCTAAGATGGCGTCCAAGAAGGCGACTTACTGGTGTGGCCCGCTTTGCTGCCTCAGCTTAACCCCACTGGCCGAAAAGAAGCGGATTGAGCAGGCATCCGCTGTAATCATGGCATCAAGCATTCCCCCCGGCATGCAAGTCTTTTCGCAGTTTTTTTGGAAGTCATCGTCCTTGGGCTTGGTACGCGGGTAACCTACTGACGCCAAGGGTGAGCCGTTTCGAGGAATGCCTTTCGGGGATCGGCTGTCCCGGACGATTCAGAAGTGGGGCTCTGTTGGCAGGAATCTGTTCCTTGTTCAGTGACTTCCAAGCCGATGGGTGGGATCACTGGAGCGTACAATGCTGCATGATTGTTGGTCCTTTGGTCTCCATCAACAGTGGCCGAGTGGACGCCCCACATCGAAGGCGGATAGGTGGGAGGCGTTCACTGGAAAATAATTTTTTCCCGACTGTAGGTACTAGAAACAAGCAGTCAAGTATCTCTCAGGCAGCTTCTGACATTAGTCTCTTGGAGGAATGGTCCACAGTTAAAACACCTCTGCAACCATTACGCCTAGCGTAGCAACAACGGGGACAAGTATCCACTATGGAGTGCACACTGCATACCGGTACTGCACGTAACGTAAGATAAGCTGAGCACCAGGCCAGGGGATAGACTGTACCCATTAAAAACCGATGGGTACCTGGCGGCACTCAGGATCGACCCCCCCCCCCCCCCCCCCCCCATTCTGCATGCGAGGCGGATCCTGAAATCCCAGGGGATTACGGAACGCTTGGTGGCACCCGTTTGGGGACATTTTTTCCTCCTTAGATCATTCCTAGCCGAAGATTGCTGTTTTTGATCTTTCTACATTTCACTGTTATTGAATCTAGTACCTTTTTTCAGAGGTTTAAAAGTTAACTTACCAAGCCAATTCATTCGGTAATAGTTGAAATTTCCTGCCACCCGCGCTGAATAGACAAGCGTGCGCGTACATTCCAAGCTTCGGGTTAAGGAACAAGGCAGCCATTTTCTTTTTTCGTGTCTATCGCACCCTTTTTTCCATCTTTTGCCTTCTACCGATGTAGCAGCTACATCAGCTAAAAGGAAGCGATGCTGCCGGTTTAAAGAGAACGCAATAACCTGATTAATCGTCTGCAACAACAGCAGAGATTTCCTAAGCCCCACATATAGTCTGACCAATATGGGTGAGAAAGCGGATTCAGATCGTAGGTCATGGCTGGCGAAGGTTACGTTTCGCTGTGGTGCCGACAGATAACCCTGCCATTTTTACAGATGACCACTGCTGTCTGTAGATGAAAACATACTTCCCTTTTATTCGTTTCCACAGTCCACACTTGCTGGAAATGGAACTTTTATTCGACACGTTGAACTTTGCTGAAACGCCTGTTTCGGGTGTGCACCAGTCGAAATAAGAACCATGACGGTTTTGATGCATTTTACAAGCCAAGCTTCAACGAAAGACTTCCGAGACCCCTAGCTGCATGGCTGCTTTCGTCTCGATAGCAGGGAGGTATTTCACACGGCTTGCGGCTAGGCTCGTGGACAAACGAAAGCACTCGAACAGAATAACAAAGAGAAAATAAAAAAAGCTGAAATCACATGACTGGGCTTCATCTTGTTCTTTCTCTGTCTTTTTTTTTGCAGAAGGCAAGTATGTGCGTGCTTGCCCTAAAAAAGAAAGGGCACCTCTGGGGTGCGAGATGGTCATGCGCGGGAGCTAATGTCTGCCACTGTGTGTAATGCAGGTCCTGCGGCAAGCCTTGGCAGTACGAAAACGGTTGGCCCCTTCAAGGCACCGATGGCCGAGCTGGTTGGTCACGGGCACTGAATGGCAGCGCGGTCCACGGCTGCCGGCCGCCGGCGTTGGACTGCTGTCAGCGAAGTAGGCATATCTTAATCTTTCAGTCCTGCACACCTCAGTCCTCGGTATGCGGCAAGGTCGGCGGCCACGTCTCTGGCCCAGCATCCATCCCCCAGGGAGCTCTCGGAAGCCGGAACGGCTGTTGGCGTGCTGCTCGTTGCTGACGCAATGGCGCCAGCAATCCCCGAAGGTCCTGAAGACGTCACTGCCGCTCACAGGACAGCGTCCCCTGGGGAAGGTCCACCGATGACAGCGCTTGCCGCTGTGGTACCACCAGCTCTCAAAGACGTCTTGTCTGTTCGCAAAAACAGAAGCAGAAAGCTCGTACGTCTTGAGGTAAACAGAAGAAATCTCAGCCTCGCAAAAAAGCAGAGCACTCCTATGGACAACGCAGGGTCTATAAGCACACAGTGGAATGGGAAGAAAGTGGAAGGGGTGGTGCACTAAGTGCTTTCTTGTTAAACGGGTTTGGTCATGTCTCATAGCATGTGCGATGAAGCGAAAAAGTGCGCAAAATAAAATGCAGCTTAGGCAAGGGCGCTGCCGTGCGGATGGCTGGGTAAATGATTGCTTGAAATTGAAATATGTGGTTAGCTTTCTGTTAGATTACTCTATTGATATGAAACTTTATTTTGCCATACTATAGCTTTGTGTAGCGAGGAACTGACTCTTGCTGATGGATACAAATCTTAAAGCCCTACTGGTAGTGCAAGACGAGAAGCATGCTGCTGCTGAGGATTAGCGCACAGTGCTTCTTGCGAACTACCGAGGCCCTTGAAATGCGCTGTTGAAGTATCGAAGCCAGCAAGCGTCACCAATTGAGATAACTGGGCAATGCCCGGGTTACCTGTAGCGCTATCTTGCGCTCTGCTGCTTGATTGGCGCACTTCTTTTACTCTAAGACAAACATGCAAGAACAAGCGACTGGCGGCGGCGACGGGTGCTGTTAATGCGGAAGCACTTCATATCTCATGAGTGGCGTACAGGACCTGTAGGCAGAGCGTGTGCACACGAAAATAACCATTCAAAAAAAAATTGGCCGGCATTGCGGTTCCAACGAAGACCCTCTTTGTGCCAGGCGGGCACGCAACGCATACTCCACGAAGAGCCTTTTTTTCATTATTGCCTGTTTCGAAAGTTTACTGTAGGTCATAAACAGATTACGTTCTGTACTGCATTCCCAAATATCAGGAGCGGACAGGCTGTTGGAGGGGCACGAAGTGAACGCGTTGTGGTGTGCACGACGGTAAACAGTGTTGGGACGCGTACTGATGCTAGACAACGATGACTTGAATAAAAAAAAAAGTTGCTGACGTCATCCAATGGTCACGTGATAAGTGTCACGGGATGACAACTTGCAAAAAAGTTGCTGTCATACAAACACAAATGTTTTCACATTTCTGCAATGCAACAGACTGCAGTGCTCTCCAATTTTTTTTTCACTCTCCATCCTACCTGGTGCATTGTTTGAAGATGACTTTATGGCGGCAGTGCTTGGCGGGTTGTTCCTTCTCAATGCAGCGCTCCCGGCAGGCCTGCCTCGATGGGAACCTGTTTAGGCCTCGGCTGCAGACGCCCGCTCCGTCCGACGCTGTGGTCATGCAGGTGTTTGTCGCCCGATTGTAGTAAAACTCTGTCCGGGGACTGGAGCAGTAGGAGAACATCGGAGCTCCGCAGGACGCCCTCGTCTGTGCCTGCAGTGCATCGCTGCTTAGTCCCTTTCTTCAAAGTTGACAAAGCACACTACGGCGATGTAATTTATTGCCTAATGGCCGCACTCAAGTCCAGTGACGGTACTTGGGCTTTTCAATTGGCCTAATATTTTATGAGGCGGAAAGCCCTCAAGAGCTAATGGTGTATAATCACACGGCGCACGCTAAAACTATAGCGCGAACAAGTAACCGACAGTCCTGGTGGGCTTCATTGAGAAACGTAATTTATCTTTGACAGTGACGGTAGCAGAGAATTTGAAACGTACATTCTATTTAGCTATATATGACGCAGATTGAATTTCTTGACTTTGTACCTTTTTGCAGGAACTCAACACCCGCCTGGTGTCTAAGTTGGTGCCTCTGCAGGACATCCTACGAGCTTGGCCAAAGAAAATGTTTGTTAAGCATTCGGCAAACACGAGACTCAGTGCTGCGAAAGGCCATGTTTTCTCGGTGTCGGCGACTTTCTCGTCGCCTGGCTTTGCGCGCGGACTCCCGATGTCTTTTCCAGCATATATTTGCAACGTGTGCAGCTCTCCGCCGGTGCCTCAATCGCAGGTCGACTGTAACCACATGATTGAACTTGGCACGCGGAGAGTTGAGGAAAATTTGGCATCGCACAAATAGTACAGCGGATTCTGCGGAGAATCCGGCTTTGGCTGCAGTCACCTAGTATCTAGACTCTGACGGAAGTATTACAGGAAGCGAGGGTGGCGAGTTTAGAAACTGGGATGCGACTCTCAGCGGAGTAGTGACTAAGCAACTTTTACTGCTGAACTGACGATTCAGGATCTGGGCCCCTTCGAGACATGACGGAAGGAAAAAAAAGCGATTCGGCAGTCACTAATGTTTCCGGCCTGTAATTGGTCCTCAGGCACTCTTCACATGTACGAACTAACAAAGACTTCCCTCGCTACGCTCCTTCTTCTTGGCATCGAGGGCGCTTGCAGAAAGACTGCCAAGATTTCGGCACGGCAGCTGAGCATATCGCTGTTAGATTTTGTCCATGGCAGCCACACACGAAGCTTTAAAATCTCGCGTGTCGTCTGGTATACGCGAAATCAAACAGCGGATCATCCCGTCCCTCTGCATACCGGGCGCTCCTGGGCTTGACGGGGGTTAGTTGTGAAGATTTTTTAGGGTGTTTAGAATTTTATCTTTCATCAACTGATACTTTTTATACCACCAGGGACAGTATTCCATAACCTGTCCATTGCCCATTGAGTCCTCCGTTACAGGTCGCGGTGATATACCCGCGGTTTTCAAGCGTCCCATTGGGTGGTTGGTGTCAGGATGTCCATTGGCTGCATATCGCAGCCACTGATAGCCAGTGCTGAGGTCTGGTCGCTTGCTGATGACAGATTGCTGGGTCCGATCGCCAACCTCGCAATCGAAGGAAAATGTGGACAAACAGACACTTATACATAGAATACGGCCGCAGTTCTATGTTCAACGGGACTGCGTTGCCTTGCTTCGTCCCTTGCTGCTATCTTGAGAGAGATCTTTTTATCGTGCGTTGAAAACGCATCAGTCATTGGCTTCAGTTGACCCCTGACATTGTAAAGATATTTCATTATGTGGACGACTGTTTAATCCTACCCTCTGGTGAATGAGGTTCAAAACAAACCACAATGCTGACGGAGATCGTCACTATGTTCATCAGTGTTTCCAGTGTGCCGAATGCTAACAGCCTCTAGTTTTTGTCTTCAAGACTGCTTTCCACTCAGGGTGGACATGCTGGTCTTACATCTCTCGCTCGCCCAAAGAACTTCTATCTTTTAGTAGTGCTCATTCAGAGCTCATCAAGCGCGAAATCATACCGACAGTGCCCCGCCGCGGTGGCTCAGTGGTTACGGCGCTCGGCTGATAACCGCGAAAGACGTGGGTTCGATCCCGGCCGCAGCGGCCGGGATCGCAAGGCTAATGTAAGAAAAGCTGACCAGAATACGCGAAAAGAGGCATAGCATGGGCTTACCGTGCCCAGGGTCGAAGAGAGCTGAAGCTCTCTCTGGAGATGAATTCTGCTGCTAGAATGGAACAGATTAGTGGCCCAGAAATCTAAACAGTCCATTCCTATTAGAAGTATGGGATGCATAAGACCAGGTGTAAAAGGAAAAAAAAATAAGATCTCTCTTCAAGGCTTATACTTTTTGGGATCACAATGGTTTCCTTCATTACATTATTGTTGTACACAGATATCGTTTGATTAACCTCGAGTTTTTAATCAATTAAAGCCGGGTGCGAGAGATCAAGATGGTTTGATCTCAACTCAATTTCACATTGCTTCCCTGCGATAGGACGACTGTAGCACATCTCAGGAATTTTCATCCTTCCTCGAGTCGGCCAGCAAAGTGCAAACTTAGGACGTCTTTATGAGGACATTTAGCCATCCATGCACTCAAAAGGTACTCAAATATTCTGTTCGAGATGAGGACGTTCTGAGCACTTGACGTACTCAGGACGGTTAGTGCTGTCTGGGCTCATATCCACCGCCTGTTGTACAGTATCAAAATGGTGGCAACCGATAAAAGTTTAATGCTGTTTTATCTACCCCCTGCAAGTCAGCGCATCGCTGATGACTCTAGCGTGGTGCCTTTCAGCTGCAGCCTTGAATACATAGGGCAAACAGTCCAGTGCTACAAAGAAAAGGCGAGGAAGCACAACGCGCAGGTAAAGAATGGGTATGGTAGCCACATGGCCACACATTTCAAAGGTTGCGAATGATCTCCTCTTTTCAAAAAAAAAAAAAAAGAAACGCTCATAGGTCGGTAAAAAGATAGACTAGAGAGAAAAATAATAGAAGCGTATTTCATAACGAACAGGGGCTCCATTTCCATGAGCAAGCCAATCCTACGACTCACTGATCACGACAATCGTTTTAATGTGAAAATTTTACTAGCCTCGTCGAGCCAAGGTCAACGGCGCGGTACATTTGACTTTCAAGTGAAGGTGTGTCAGCCACGTGACGTACCATGACTCGCCGCAGCTGCATGCTACTTACTGCATACGCGTCACCACCGCCCCCTCGCTAGCTGTGTCCACGTGACTAACCACGTGACTCGCCGTTCGCTTGAAAGGGAGACGGCGCTGCTCGCGCGCGCATAAGTACTGCCGCCTCGCAGTTTCTCGCTATGGATGAAGCGATTCTGCTGGGTCCATCTACACCCTCGGGATGGTCTCGTAGACGACGGGCTGAGTCTGATCATCCAGCTGACGCTGCCAATCAAGTATTTAGCTAGAGAAGTTAAACGTGTCAAGCTTGCGGCATGGACTGACAAATAACGGGAGCTGGACTGGCTCAACGGCGGTTGAAGGATGCCGAAAGCGTGGAGCGAAGAGCTTTGGAGGCAGCCGGTGCTGCTACTGCCTCCGCCACAACTTCGGCGATGGACGAAGGAGTCTAACCTGACTTAGCAACACAGCATAATCACGCATAACAAAGCTTTCGCTTGCATAACCGGCTTAGCCTAGCTAAGCCGCAGCCATTTTTTTGAACGGTTTGATAACGGCATTTTTTTCTCTTTGCACCTCTCGTGCGTTTGCTGTGTATGTTACCCATCCTTGAGCAAACACCGGTTTCTTTTTGGTTGTGCTCACTTTTATGGTGTTACAAATGATTCTTTCGGAAAAATAAACTCATTTCGTAGTTGTCGCTGTCTGTTGTGTTTCTTTCTTTTTTTGCGCCAGTTCACGCTTCATCAGTTATGTTTCGATACGGGGGCCCCCGAGCACGCCGCTCTAGGCAGGCAGAGTAGGACAATGAGCTCGTAAAGCTTACGGGGCTTCGAAGCGTGTCGTCCTCGATGCTACTAAACTCGTGTACGACTGCCGCGACATCTCTTGCCGTGCCCACGTTGTCGATGGTTATCGGCCTAGGCAGGTCTTCGCCGGCGTCCGTCCTGCGCTCCTCTCGTCCGCTTCTGCCTTCCATCTCATCGTCACCACCAGTCGTTTCTTCATGCTTTTCCTTTGTGTTGAAAGCGGCTGCTGCGTGCCGACGCGTGGGCTCGGCAGTCTCAGCTGCCCTTGGTCTCTTCAGCGCACCTGGGTGTTCGCTCATTGGCCGCTGCGCCGCGTTGGCTCCAAGGGGCTCTTTTTTTGCGCCTGCCCTGTCGGCGCTGCCAGCTCCAGCCCCGGCCACCACTGGTGTTCTTTCATTCCTGCGCATGTTCACGGGAGTCGAGGGGAAGGCCTAACACAGAGTGCCCTTAATGACATTCTATGGCGTTAGCACCTTCAACCATGAGAAAAGGTTGTGAGTCGCAATCAACTACATTAGCCTACAATCTACAATCAACTGCATTACGCGATCATGCACCGCGCAAACAAACATGGCTGGTTGCTTAAAGCCATGAAACTATGCTGCGCTGGCTACAGCTGACAGCTTTAGTCTGCTTCGTGAAGTAACTTGCACTCGTTTGGTAGGCTGTTCACAGGTAATTGGGGCTCGAACACTTTTGTCCCACCAGTGCACCCGTTAAGATAATACGCTCAGCTTGTTTCCCTAATGTGACAGACGCAATTATGCACTTTGTATATCGTTATATCCTGAAAAAAAAGAATTCATTCGCCTAGGCTGCCTTTGTGTAATACGACGTTTTGTTTATTTTTGCAGCAGTTGGAAAGTTTGCTACTGCAAACGAATTACGAGTAAAGCATTCGCGTACCCGAACTTGTTTAAAATGTTTACTGTTAGAGCAATGGTGAGCTCGGCTAGTCGGCACGGATCCGTATTAAAGAAAAGAACCGCGCACAGAAACAAGCGCAGGCTCCGTTGATAAGAGGGGATCAATTCTGCTACGTGGGAGAAAACTTGGTGAGGCATCTGATATGTGCCGCTTGGATTTTGGAACTCGCGCTGGTAGAGCGCTCCCGCCGTGGCGGCGCTCCGGCTGCTCCGGGATCCGTAGTTCTAGAAGCTACCTCCCAATTATTCTGCAAACGCTCATATCCACCGTGGCGTCGCGGATGTAGTCGGCTTCGTGGAGCTGCAGTATACCGCGTTGCCGCGCCTGCTGTGCCTCTGGTCGCCACAACATTTCCTTTCGCGGCAATGTCGAGAGGTGGCGCGTCTGGATGGTTATTAATCCGAAATCATTACTAGGCTATGTCGGCGGCTTTGTCATCAAAATCGTGTCGGCAGCGATTGTGGGAACTATAAAGAGATAGTGTCTCAAAAGTGGTTATACTCGAAGGAGGATGATGAGAAGATGCGGCGGAAAAATTTTGGTGCCGATCCGATTGTTAGTTAATGAATTAGAGCCAAAAAAGTGACCAAATGTGGGCGTGGTTGCGCTGGGAGTGCCGCGAAATTTGAATACCCGGAAGTGCGGGGCCACGTGACACGCCATGTGATGTACCATTTGTTTTGCCCACGTGACCGGAAAAGTGGGCGGAGCCAAAGCGCGGAGCGAAATTTGAATGTCCGAAATGAATACCAAGGTGAAACGATGGGGGTTTGGAGTTAATCGAAATCTAATCAATAATAAATTATACAAACTGCAGTAGTAAATGAAGATAAATTAAGGTGAATTAAGTTAATTAAGGTGAATTAATTATCAATTAAGGTGGACTAATGTGGGTATAATGTGACATATTGATACATTGGAATGAATTAAAGGTTTGGTGAATTAGAGTAAATCAGATGTGAATTAATTGTTAACTAAGTGTGAGTTAAAAAATCAATTCAAAATAAATGAATGTAGTGTGAATTAAATGAATTAATTGCGTCAGAACTGTGATTTAAACGAATTAGGTGTAATTAAATGAATTAATTGTAAAATAAATTCGAATTAATTATAGAGTAAGGTGCATTAACGGTGGTTTAAGGTGAATTACGTGATTTGATTGCTAGACGAGACGTCACAATCGACATAGAGTCAAAGAGGACCAATTAGAGGCGGCGAGGAGGAGTCAATGCTTCCGTATCACTCCAGTGAGGTTTGCGCAGTGCCCTCTAACGCTTTTCTAGGGTGCCTCGAAGAGCGGACATCAAGGCCCCCTAGCTATTTATAGAAAGAGGCTAGCGAAAAGGGGAAAGCCTGCGCAAAGCCAAATGCAACGCTGAGCGCCGGGCGCGCATTGGGCGTTGGTGGTAGCAAAATCGCGCCTGCCGAATGTATTGTGGCGCGCCAGAGCCTGCGCTCCTATCTGTCTTTCTCCACAGTTACTGCGCTAGCATTTGATCACCAATCGTAATGCGCGAGTCTGAATTCACACGGCGCCATGCATGGTTGAGCATTCCGCGTGGATGGGCTAAACGGCACATACCCCCTGGCTCCGTGGACGAGGCCAACGTAGACATTCGTAGTCGTACCCACGAAGATGAGAGCTAAGGCGGTGACGAAACAAAGTGTGGCCAGCGCGCAGTGGGGCTGCCTTGCCAGCCTTCTCCAGCCGGCCAAGTCGTCGTTCCTGGGCGGCTGCTCGCTGCCTATGCAATGCAGGGCTGAGGGGACGTCCTTCGTGCAGGGTGCACCTGCAGCACCGCTGTCCTCCTCCTGGTCGTCCGGGTAGTTGAGAAAGTAGTGCTGGATCTCTTTTGGCATCCAATACGGCACCACACTGTCCGATCCACCAGTGCTGCTGCTAGACCGGCGTCTTGGGGAGGGTGAACGCCGTCTCTTATGGCCCCTGGAAGCGCGATGACCACTTTATGAGGTGCAAGGGCCTTGCGAATCAGATTTTAACGAAAATAGACCTATAGGTGCGCCCTAAGGTAACAGCTCGTATGCACTATCGCGTTCATAAGTTTACAGGACGTGGCCATACGGAAAATTTATTGTGCAGTCACGTAATCGAGTCACCGTAAATATGTCAATATGAGGGGAAGCGAATGCTTCATCCGCTTGTAACAATACTACCCGATTGGTTCGCGAGGCAGAGGTAGAATCAATTTATTTTTGAGAACAAGCGTTCCGTAATATTTTTATTGCGATAATACATATGACTGATAAACGGAAAATGCATCAATTCCCCATCCGAGTTTGGCCGCGTAGCCCTTCCCTTATCGAATATGAAATCTTGAAACGTAATTCGCTGAGTACTGAATACCCGGCCTGTTTTGATGCGGAAGTGAATACTGATGAAGCTGGTCACAGATCCTCGCTGATATTTTTACTCCCTCTGACGTTTTCGATGTAGAGGCCAGGCAGCTTGTGTCAGCTATATCGCTTTGGGCTGCCCTGGGCACGGCAACTTGCCACGCAGTTGGCAAAGCATAATTCTCTTCCATATGTGATAACCTAATTTGATTAACCTGTGCATCCGATGTACGTGACTGAGAAGCACCGCGCAGTGCCCTGATGCAGCAGCACCTATTGGAGCGACCATGCCATGGCGCCCGTTGTAGAAGATATTTAGAACAGCTCCATCCAAACTACACGCCAGCGGCACGATGTGCCGTTTGATCGGTTGCCACCCTAGCACAGTGACCTGTCCATGAAAAGGAGACGTCTCAGCCCAAAGGTTACTTGTGAGTAGCAAGGTTAACTTGGTATTGTGCTGTAGTAATGTTCTGACTGCTTGGCAGGCACTATCAGTAGCACTCTCATGACCAGCCATGCGAGAACGGCAACAGTGGTGTACAGTCCCGTTTACGCAACACACTACGGCAATGCACAAGGTTGCACATGACTAAGAACTTTAGCGCGTAGTTATTTAAAAGGAGGAATAGCAACCGCTCTTTCACTGTCGTCAAAAAAGGCAACAGAATTATTCTCAACGTATGCATGTTTAGGGCTGGATTATAAGCTTAGACATTGCCACTTTTTTGCAGCGCTAAACCTTTTAAAAATGTAAGTTACATTTCAAGTGTCATAAAACAGTCCGCTCTGTATATACCGATGCGTAAAAAAACATTCTAGTTAATGGCATTTATTGCTGCAACCATGAACCAACTGCAGCAAAAATATCGTCGCCCCCAGCAGCCCCCAACTTCGTAAAAGTTGGAGACCGTCCAGATCACTAGCCCTGGCCAGAGCCTTCAGTAAAGGCAAAACTGACACACCGATCCTGCACACCGATGCGGTCCGCTACTCGCAGAGACGTGCAATGTGTTTATCTGTGCTCGACAGTACTGGCGCTTTGCGGGCATCTGCCACGCTCAGCACTGTAGACAGCGGCACGGCAGAGGATGGTGCTATCGCTCTGGGAATTATCCATTCCTCAACCATTAACACACGGGACGGGCCCATCAGAGTGGTCACTGGTTCACAATCTGCCTGCAGGGCTCCGGCAAAAGGGATGGTGACGCCCTACACGCATCATGTGTTCTCACATCCCTACACCCCACCGCGTTAGGCCTCTCACAGCCGGTCTCCTCTCAGGCGCGGCGGCGACGGAGCCGGGAACCGCGGCCGCAACGAAACTGTGTTCTAATCGAAAGAGGCGCCGGACACCGGCAAACCAGTTTGGGCGGGCGCTCGCTGCTCCCACGTGACTCTACGTCAGTGCTTTTTTTTTTCTTCCGCGCGAAAAAAAAAAAAAAACGCTGCTCGGTGGTGTTCGTAGGACATGCCGAAGTAGTGGTGAAAGTCGTCTGTCGTCTGCTTGCGCTTTGGTTCACTGGGCTCTTATCGGAGAAAAAAAAAAACGATGGATCTCGCAAGCGGTGGAAAAAGCTTGAAGTTAGTTTATTAACTCTACGCAACTCCCCTGTTTTCGCAGCGAAACACCACGCGTACAGCACCAAAACAAATATATATGAGTATAGCAAGCTACTGTTAAAGCCGCTGCAGAAATGAGTGCTGCAGTCACAGTATTCAGGCCAATATGCACGAAATTGAACATATGTAGGGTGGTAATGAACTTTGTTATCAATGGCTTGAGAGATTGGGCTTTATACAACCATTCAAGAATCAAGCTAGCCAAACAATTTAAACGGCTAATAAAAACGATGGGGCCTCAAGAGCTAGCAAAGGGTGAACGGAATTTCGTTTTTCCTGCTCTTTTCGTTATCTCCGCAGTTAACTCTCTCGCCCCTTTCTCCTTTCTTCACCTGGATGGCTACCCTTTGCATCAGCCATCACCTTCACTTCGATTTAAACCCGGCAGCAGTCTTTTCGTCCCCCACTTCGTTACCCTCCCGAAAAAAACAACAAATCATTTATCGTATATCCCACGCCTAGTGCAAACACAATGCTCATTCGGAGACCCGTTTTGGCTGGAACACCTCGTATATTGCCATATGAAATCAAACTGTCATCCGCTCTCTGCTCCTCGACAGCGGGCGCTTTTCGGGGCGCAAAGGCGCGTGCATCTCCCGCCGGAGAGTAAAAAAGTGAGCAGGCTTTTTGTTTTTTCGCCCTGCCCGCACACCCGCGCATCGCTGCCGCCGCCGACGCTCGCCAGCGCCATCTCTTGGTCGCAGCGAGCAAGCCGCGGGTGACGTGAGCGAGCTCGCGCTGTGACTGGCTCGCTCTCCGTGGGGCGGGCTCCGTCGCCGCCGCTCGACGGAAACGTAGAGCAGTACCCGGCGGCACCGGCCACCCGATTTGGGGGGGAAAACGGTCCAAAACCAGCCCCCTCCGTCGGCTCCCGGCGTGACGGAGGCGACGGAGCAAGGGAAAAACCGGCTGTGAGAATGTGGCCTTACTATACCCTCCATCAGGTTACGCTTTACCTAAATAAGAAAATCTTCCTTTCTCGTTCTCCCAGCGTCGCGTGCTAGGCTCGGCCCAGTTCTGTCTTAACTGTGTGTTAAGGAAAATTTACTTTAGATTATCCATGCATGCCGAGGTTGTGCTCACAAACAAGAGAAAAAGTGCTGCGGTTCAACTACTGCTGAACCTGGTTAGAGAGCGGAAGTTATGGCGTATGGGGATAACTATAAGCAGCTTCTGTAACGTTGAGTGCGTTCTGGACACTGTATAAGCAGCGCACCCAGCCTGCCACCCTGGCAGGGGGCAGTTAATGGTTGATCGAGAGAGTTTTCTCACCCAATGAATGTTGCGGCGTATTGCAGCAGTGCCGCGTGTCTGCCACAACGTTGTCAGCGCTGACGTATGCAGCCCACATCTTTCTCCTCGCCCCACGTAGTTATAAGCGCGATTCTGGCATCCGCTGACCCAGGGAGCCAGTTATGCGCACTTCCTTTCCTTTAAATCATCGGAGTGTAAAACGTTGTGAAAGCCAACGCCAGTGAACACAATAACGCCGACGGCCTATGGCTTCAGCGCCGCGTTCCTGCCACCACGTTGTCAATGCCAACGCATGCAGCGCATACCTGTCACTATTGCTACGTAGCTTAAGGCGCGACTAAGGTGTCCACTGTCCCATGGGACCAGTTATGTGCCCTTCCTTTGCTTTCGAAGCTCAAGGTCATTTAAAGGCGAAAAGCGCAAGCGCCGCGAATAAAGGCCGAGGTCCCATAGTGAAGTTTTCGCTTCAAAACCCTGGTTGTCTCACCCAGCATAAGATAGAATTTGTGTACTGATATGTGAGGATTAATATATCGAAGGTGCTGCGTCGGCTATAAGAAACATCGCAGCGAAAGAATCCTAATCAAAATGGTCTTCTGGGGTTCCGTAACGTTCGCTAACATCGCACAGCGTACGGGCACTTTTGTATTTCGCCTCCAAAGGAATGCGGCTGACGCAGACGGGATTCCTCAACGCGACCTCGTGCTCATCCGTACAGTGCCTCAGACACTGCGCCCGTGCGTTAACCTGGGATGCTTCGGTTATTCGCTCTGGTTCCTCTGCTATTTGCCTCCAGGACAGCGGACAGTACCTGAGCCGGGACTTGTCATCCTGTGTCTCCTCGGCAGATGGTGACGACGAAGACTCGCTCTTTTCTGTTCTTGCACCAGCCGCGGCCTCTCCGGTGGCCAGCACCAGGTCCTGCTCGGCTTCCTCCTCCGAGTACAGCTGCGCCAGGCTCCCTGCTGTCGATGATGGTATCTGGAAGCGCAGGGTCTTGGTAGTGGGAGACCCCTTGGGGAAGCTGAAGAAGCCAGGTGTAGTTTTGAGGATGCCCGGCGGTGGCCTCCGGAATGGTTGCTGCTGGGATGAGTGCGCCGACGCGTAGGAAAGCGACGTCGGCTGGGCCGACCGGTCCGAAGATGACGCCATAGGGAACGGACGGGAAAACTGCGCCGTCTTCGTCAGCGGACTCGCGCCTCGTGACCGGCGTGGCGCGTGGCGGAGCAGGCTGTTCCTTTTTTTTTGTCGTCGCCGCAGCCTGTGTTTCTTGTCTCGCGGTGCGTGCATTTTCCATACTCAGTGGTACGAAAAATGCCCAAAAATTGTACCCGAGCGGACATGACATAGGCAATTTAGTATTAATGGAGTTAACACGGATAATTTGTGGTGGTATAAGGAACTACAGGGATAAGAATTTTTGAGCAGCAATAGTAATTAGGCCCGCAATAATTGTGTAGCAGGCAAGCGCGCCGTTGTTGTACACGATGATGCGGAAGTCGCTGAGAACGGTGTGTTCCAATGCACACAGCATTAATCGGCCTAAGTTGTTTTGCCCGCGCGGTTAAATTTGAAAGCAGAGGTACGTTGGAAAGCAAGACCACCAACGACTCATCACTACACGGACACCAGTCTAGGCCCAGGAAGAAGGAACAGGGTGCTACCGGAAAAGGAGGCAGCCACAGCCGGAACAACTCCAGCTCCTTCCCGCCCCTGGGGAACCCTGCAGGGAACGACAAGCGAAGCTCGAGCCGCGGACGCAGCGATAGCCGCTCCAACAAAAAGGTGAGCTGGCCAGCAGAGGCCTCCCAATCTATTGACGCTCGAGAGAAGGAGTTT